>NC_080417.1:84940060-85276310 GCF_029873635.1 Malania oleifera
TTAAAGGAGCAAATGTGCCGGAGATACCCACAACTGTTTTGTTGGAACTAGGAATGAGTTATGTTATTGAATTTGTATAGAATATGTGGTATTTTGGTTTTAATGGTTTTGGGGAGAATTTTCTTTCAATGGTTGTAATCTCCTAGAACCCTTTGTAACCACGGTATTCATCATCAATAAGTGAGGGTAATTAATAAAATGGTGGTGTTTTCTTTAAAGATTGGAAATGTGATGAATGACAAATTTCGAGGACAAAATTTTATAAGAAGGGGAGACCCAAAAAATTAAATTAATAAAGTAATAAAAGAAATGAAAGAGAATAAAAAGGGGAATTTTAAAAAGGGAGAAAAACAGGGCTTCGTTGACGAACCCAAGGTCTTCATCGATGAATGTCCTAGAGATTTCGGCGATGAGGTAAACGTGTCTTGTCGACGAGAGATTACGGAGAGAGTTTAGGGAATTGTAGGTTCGTCGATGAAATAGCCTTCTCGTTTATGAAGTGCCATCATGTGTTTGTCAATGAACCACTTGAATTTGTCAACGAATTCTGGGCTACAAAGGGTGAAACCCTCATTTTTTAGCATTGTTCTCTCTCTCTCTCTCTCTCTCTCTCCTCTCTCTCTCTCTCTCTCTCACACTTTCTCTCTCTAAACCCACGGTTCCCTCACCTTCTCTCTTCGTTTTTAGCTTCATTAGAGCTCAGATTGACAATCAGGAACCGCCACGAGGTTCCTGGGAAGATTCTCTGCAACATAGGTAGAGTAGATTTTTAGAATGGAGTTTTGGGGAACCATCCCAAAATTGAGGTAAGTAAGATACTTTAAGGATTTTTTTAAGTTAACTTGGAGTATAAACAGTTTAGATATTTCTAAATGATAAATGTTTTGGGAGTTGGGTTGTTTAATTTGGTAAACATGTTATTTTTAGGCTTTTGAGCTGTGAACGCCAAGGAGCATCAGATTTTGGGTGTTTACGTGCTTCTCAGTAAGCCAAGTAAGGGGAATAAATTATAACAACCTTTTTATGAATATTATGGGTTGAGAATTATGAGAAATGGAATCATGATATTTTACCTGAAATTTATTTATAATATAAATATCATATGAAATTTGTGTGGCATGTGATTTATATTAAAAATGCTTAAACTGGGTTAGATGATTTACCCTAGGGAAATACGAGATATGATAACAAGTTTGTGAGAAATATGGAATAATGTGAAATGAGATATATACATACATACATACATATATGTAGTGATATGAGACGAAATGAGTTGTGAAAACTGAGTTGAGAATATTGATTATGTGAATAATTCAATGTTAATAATGCAGTGCAGATTATGAAATGTTAAAAGAGAAAGAAAATATTGCAACATAAATACTGCAATATGAATGTGATATGAGTATATTGAAAATGTGAATATTGCAATGTTAATTCTGCAATATGATTATGAGAAATGTGAATATGTGAAATGAAAATATTACAATGTTAATTCTGCAATATGAAAATAAGAATTATGAATATGAGAAATATAATTATGACAAATGTGAATATGTGAAATGTAAATATTGCAATGCAAAATTCTACAATATTAATACTGAATGGTGAGAAGTGAAATGTGAAATTCTGAAATATGAATATAGACATATGATTGATGAAATGCCAATACCGCATAATGATTGCTAGAATATGGTAGTGATAACCCTAATGGATGGATATGAAAACCCTAATGATGGGTTGTGATACTGAGCATGGTACCGTTGCTAGTGGAGTTAGTGCAACTACACGAGCTCGTAGAGCGTGTGGCATGACAGTAGACTGAGTTGTGTAGTAGAGTTGTTGTGCGCCATGATTGAGTTCAAATCAGGGCTTTTGGCCGGCCAATCGTACTACAGACATGGGATATATGATGATATTTGACCTAATCGAATCGGCCAACTGCGGTTAGGTCCAGCCTTCGGGCCGCACAACCCTATTCATAAGGGGAAGCATGATGTGGAAAGATATCCTCAGGGCAGCCATGAGTACAGAAACGGATGTATTGGTAACTAGTGACACTCTTGAGCTTAATATGGAAATTGAAAGGAAAAGGAAATGATAATGGAAATGAAATGAAAATGGAAATGAAATGGGCATGAGAACAAGAAAGAAAATGAGAAATGAAATTGCATGAGTTAATAAATAATTAAAGCGAAGTAAAGCACACCGCCTGAGGGCATACAGAGTAAGGTGAGTGCTTTGATAAGTATCAGTTGTAGCTGAACCTGAGTTAATTGGGTTAGGTTGCAAGCGATGTCAACACAGAAGGAAGCTATTTGTATGGGCGGGTAAGCGTCCCTATTCTCAGGAACTTTGCCGATAGACTTGGGTTACGAACGAATGATTTTGGAAATGAAATTAAAAGCTTATGAAAGCTTGTGTTGTATATCTATATGATTATGATTGTTGAAATAGTATATTTTCTCAGAAGATATTATTACTGAATTGAATATTTGTTATGATATAATGAATCTCATACTGCTACACACTATAGATAATTTATTCCGTCTTAGTGAGATTTGTCTCATCCAATCATTTAAATATTTCAAGAAACTGAGATAGACCCAATGATAGAGCTCCAAGATAGAGGGGAGCAGATACCCTGGGTAGACAGGGTGAGTATTTTGAGCTAGGGAGGTTTGATTCCCCTAAAGTCTTTGTAGTTGACTTGTATATATGGATGGCAGTACTCTGGTATGTGTATTCACTATGGTAATTATATATTATATATTATATATATATATATATATATCCGATACCCACTTTCAGGTCGGGTTATGTATTATAGTATCAGTGATTAACGTGGCCGATTTATGGTTTTATATATTTTTTATTATATGGAAAAGAAAAATGGTATGAAAATCGGGGCATCTTAATTCTCTTACAAAATAGCCCATGTAAAGATGTTTTTGTTTCAAATTTTCCTTTCCATTAAAACCAAGTCCTTCTTTATCTAGGAAATTTCTTTACACCCCAAGAAGTCTTTCAAAGTTACTCAAACCCTTTGTAAATTTATGAATAATTTTAGAATTATATTTCAAATTTCTATTCAATTCCTCAATTTATAAATCCTTTTCTTTTATCACAGATGCATGAGACTCATTCTATTTTTCAATAAGCATTGAGAGTTCTTTTACTTTACATTTCAAATCAGAAATTTTCTTAGTTTTCTCCTCAAGCATTTTAAGAGTGTACAAATATTCATGTTGCATATCATTATAAGAAAGCATGCTATTTTCATTTTCAGAATCATTGGAATAATAATAAGATATTGAAAAAGATGATTGTACCTCAAGATCATCATGTGCCATTAGACACAGATTGGCTACTAGATCATCATTGGACTCTGTACTGAACTGCTTGTGTCGTGCGTGTCCCAACTAACTTTTAAAGCCTGCTTCTTTTTCTTGGAGGCTTTCATTAGTTTAGGGCATTCAGGCTTGATGTGCCCAACCTTCTACAATTATAGCAAGTTGGCGGATCTTCCTTCTGTCTCCTCTTGCTTGACTTTCTTCTTTCTGATTTTGAGTTCTAAATTTTTTTGTTAAACTTCTTATTCTTCTTTAGGAACTTTCCGAACTTCTTTGTTAGTAAGGTCATGTCATCTTCTAATTCTGAGTCACTTCCTTCACTAGAGATGCTAGACGATGCCTTAAGACCTGTAACTCTCTTTACTTTATTCTGCTCATTTTTCCTCTCATTTATTGCTAGCTCATACGTGATGAGTGAACCAATTAGTTCATCAACTGAAATCTCTTTTAGATTCCTTCCTTCGATTATAGCAGTAGCTTTAGCTTCCCAAACTGGTGGTAGTCCCCTAAGGATTTTCCTGATCAACTCATAAGTAAGGTAAGATTTACCAAGAGCATTTAATGAATTCGTGATGTGCATGTGAATCTGGTGTACATGGATTGAATAGACTCATCAACAGTCAATTTAAATGTAGAGACCTGAACACGTAAATAAGGAAAATAAATAAGAAAAGAGTAAAAAGGGGTATTACAGCAAGGTTCATCGATGAAGTTCCTTCAGTACATTGTCGACGAAAATCAGAGCGTCGTCGACGAGGGAATACCGAGCGAGCCAAAGAAAATATTTGGATGGAGTTTGTCGACGAAGGTATGGCTTTGTTGACGAGCTGTGTGGCTAACTTGTTGAGGAAGGCGTCGCCTCATTGACGAGTTTGACTCAGTCAAAGGCCCTATAAAGATCCTTTTTAGTTACTTAAGGGCCAAGATAACCCAAAATCTCTCTCTCTCTCTCTCTCTCTCTCTCTCTCTCTCTCTCTCTCTCTCTCTCTCTCTACGATCCTTTGCCATTTGTTGTTTGTTTCTACAAACGGAGGTTCCTGCATGGATCAGGGAAGGAAACTCTACAGTTCTAGTGGATCAGATCGTCGTTTTGAAGATTTTCAAGTTTTCCAAAAAATTGAGGTAAGGATCTGATTTCAATTCCAATTATGTAGTTGTATATTAGTTGAGAATATAGAGAAGTAATGTTGGTTTGTAGGGTTTGAGGATCCCAGGTTGTTGTTTTGGACCATTCCATACGTGTTGCTTTTTTCGGGTTTAAGGTAAAGGGAATTTGTTTACAACAGCCCTTTTGAAAAACTAAATCGCTAAAAAGATAGTTTATGTTTATATGTATGAATTAACTACTTATTTGCTAAATTTCGCGAGATAAAAATGTCAGTTTTACAATTTTATGGTTTTTGGTAAAAATGAGGATTTTGGTGTATGATCTCCAAACTTTATAGAACCACTATATTTGCACTAATATTACTGTAGGAGATGCTTGAAACCCTTATTTCTCATTTCAAAATTGTTGTCAGCTCGAATGCAATGCCCTGAACCTCAGTGAGCTAGACACATGTGGTGGGATTGTTTTTCATGTTTAAGTAGAACTTTCACACCAATGCTAGATAATAAGTGGTGGTGGGAAAGTCATGTAATAGTCCATCTTTCTCCACTTAAGGAACTCGATGCAGCATTTCCTCCATGGGTGAACTCAAGTCTTGTCGAGCTAGAACGTGTACATTGGCTGAAAAGTTATAGTCTGCAAGGGTCATCCTCTAACCCCTCTACCCCCCTTCTAATTTGTGACTGCTCACGTTGAGCTGCCCGACCCCTCTCCTTCAACTGAGGAGGGGGAATTTGATTGGACCTAGAAGAAGATGTATCACCAAGTTGGTCCTCGACGCTCTTCCACTTAGTAGCGGCACGGGACTACTAGGGCTTCTTAGAACTAGCTTGGGAGTTGGAGCGGTGCGTCATGGTTGAAGGAGGCTGTAAGGACGTACAAAAGATGCTTTAAGAGAGGAAGATGAAGGGACAATACCTTCGGACGAATTTGATGAGTAGATGGAGAACCTTTCTTGAGGAAAGAAGGAAGGAATCAGCTAAGGAGGGTCACCAAAGGTAAAGAGGACACCGGAGATAGTTGCTAAACTTCGAGGAGGCCGAGGCGACCAAGTCGAGGGTGGGTGTGACAAGGGGTGGGGCAAGAAGGAAAAAGAAAATGGAGTTAGGGTTTCACAGGAAAAGTGGCTTAAAATGAGTTTTTACATGTTCAACCAGGTCGCACTACTCGTTGGCCTGGTCGCACCTAGATGCACCCCCAAGTGAATTAGGAAAATGGACCCTTAACCAGGTCGTGCCTTGCTACAATTCTGTTTGCACCTTGGTCGTGACCCTTTAGAATTCAGAAGGCCAACAGTCACCAGGGCTCGACCAGGTCACACCTGCAATAGTGCTGGTCACACCTTGGCCGAACCATTCTACGAAAAGGGCTATATTTTCCTAACTCAAGACCATAAGGGGTGGATTTGGTTGCACCCAGGGAAGCCCTAGTCGCACCCTAGATAAAGACACTATCCTAAGACCTACTCTAAGGACTCTAAACTCTAACAAACTCTATAATTTATGATTTAAAGACTCAAAGGAAAATAAAAACAAAAAAAAATAAATAAGTGGGTTGCTTCCCAAAAGCACTAAGTTTACTGGCTTCAACCAGACGCCATAAAAGCTCAAGTCGAACCCACTCGAGTTCGATAATAAGAAGGTCCTCCACTAGTCCCTTACCACATGCCCAAATCCTACTCTCTAGGTTGGAGGCTGCATCATAGAAAGCAAAGATATGTTTATATGGATCCTCTAAACCTAAGAAGGAGGGATGATCATGTTGTAGCATAGCCTTAAAGGGGTCCTTGGAAAGAATTGATGGGACAGCCTCCTCAACACATTCTTCAATTATGTCCACATCCATAGATGTCATACAATGGGTACTAGAAGGCATGAAACACATTCAGCCGAAGGTTCATGTTGCCGAAGGATACATCCATAATCCCAGTCCGACACTGAATACATGCATTAGCCATAGTTAGGAATAGTTGACTTAGAAGGACAGGGATCGGATCTTTGGTCGAGTCGGTAGGTTCCATGTCTAAGATAATAAAATCAATGGGGTAAAAGAACGTATCGACCTTTACTAAGAAATCCTCGATAATACCCCAAGGCATTTTTGCAGATCGATTAGCAAAACTCAAGGTGGTTGAGGTGGGCTTCAGCTCTCCTAAACTGAACTATTTGTAGACCGAGTAAGGAAGTAAGTTTACACTTACTTCCAAATCTAAAAGGGCCTATCAATAGTGTAATCACTAATTACACATGAGATGGTGGTAACATCAGGGTCCTTAAGGTTTGGGGGAATAAAACCTAAAAGAATTGAGCTCACATGCTCGGTCAATCGAATTCTTTTATCCACGTGCACCTTAGATTTGTGCTTTTTGGTGCACAGATCCTTGAGGAACTTAGCATAAGCAAGCACTTGCTTGATGACATCTAAGAGAGAGAGATTGATCTTTACTTGCCTAAAAGTGTCCATCATAGACGCTTCAATTCCTTCCTTCTTAAGCCTAGAATATGTCTGAAGAGCTGTAAGGAATGACACTATATGGACATAATGGGCAATGCTCCTTCAGCAGAGGAGGTGGAAATCTCAGGATTGCTCATCGGATTAAAGGAGGAGGGGATGCATGATTCAACACTAGGCTTTACCCTCATTTTCTCCTTACCCTTACCTTGGTCTAACTTCTCCCTAACCTTAGTATCTATCTCCCTTCCACTCCCAATGGTGGTCACAGCCTGGGCTTGCTCATGATATGTTGTATGACTAGCAGTCAACTCACACTATACCCCATAATGGCCTTTGGGGTTCATGAGAGGCTGACTCGAAAACATACCCTCATCTATCCTACTCAAGGATGTTGCTAGCTGGCCCATGGTGGCTTTTAGCTTAGCGATAGATTGAGAGTGGGAGTGGAGTAATTGTTGATCAACTTAAGAATCAGCCTTGATACCCTTAAGGGCTTTTAACACCATCTCCTGAAAAGATCTACCATATTGGGGCTAAAGAGGAGATGGTTATTGATTAGATGATTGTCGAGGGGTAGATATGGAAGGATTTTGAGGATTTGAATTCTGAAATGGTCAAGGAGGTGGAGCATTAGGTGATTGCTAAGGTCTTTGAGCTAGAAAATCCAGAGCTTGTGGCTTCAAGGAGAAGTTAGGATGTTTACTCCACCCAAGATTGTACTTGTTAGAGTATGGATCATTGGTCAGCATGTCATACCAATTATGGGTGGCCTTAACTTCCTCTTGCACAAACTCAAGTGTGGGAGGTGCATAGGGGCAATTATAGTAGGTGTGAGAGGGATCAGAGTAGATGTCACATACCTCTTCCCACGCCACTGGTTGAGGTTGTTTTCCTAAGGAAAATAACTGATCTAGTTTCTTCATAATGGTGTGTAGTGTGGGTGCAAGGTCATGGTCAACGGTTAACTCATAGACTCCCTTAGCATAGAAAGAGGAAGGTTGAGATGGTCTACGAGCAACAATAGTATGCTGCTGAGAATTGTCGGTGAGGGTCTCAAAGAGGGTCCAAGCACTATTCTTATACTTTATGAGGAAAGTACCTCTACAAGATGCATCTACCGTGGCTCTATCACACTCAGCTAACCCTTCATAAAAGGTCGAAACTAATTGCTATCTAGGGACTTGGTGATGTGGGAATTTGCGCAAAAGGTCCTTAAAATTGGGAGAAACTGGTGATTGCCTTCCTAAGATGGTTAGCCTTCCCAATGGGGAAGTACTTCTTTTACAAATTCATGTTGCATAGTGCCCAGGTGATCATCAAGTTTGGCTCTAAAGAATTAAGCCAATATTTGGCTTTGTCCTTCAGATAGAACGGAAATAGCCTTAGGCAGAGAACATCATCGACAAAGTTAAGTATACGGATGGTGGAACAAATTTCAAGAAACTAATCTAGAAGCTTGTATGGATTTTCAGTTGAATTCTCAAAGAAATTACGAAGCATTGAGATGGTGGAGGTCTTGATTTCGAATTGTGCCGCCTCAATATCCGAGAACTAGATGCAAGACAATGATGTGTATGCATTGGGTGTGAAATAGTCCCTCAGAGGCCAAAGGGGTTGCTCCTCCACCGCAGGTCGATGGGAGCAAGAGGTTCTAGGTTTTGGTAAGCAGGAATCGATCGGTGTTAAACCATGATTTTAGGTTCGGAGGACTCGGCTAACTCTGGACTAGAAGTAGATTTCCTAATTGACCTATGGGATCTCTCAACCTCAAGGTCTATAGGCACTAACTCGGGATCCAAAGATCGCAAACCCAGCATATACAAATTTAGCACACAATCAAGACTTCAAGTATCAATCAAAATAAAATAAAAACAAAAGAAAACAAAGAAAAAGAAAAATATGTAGTAACTACACTAGAAATTGGCTCACTACTGTAACTGAGTCCCTGACAACAAGGCCGAAATTTGGTAGTCTTGATAAGGCTTGGGTCATTGACTACCAAAAATAATATTTGTAACCTAACTAATCCGAAGTTCAGTAAAACAAGGAGTGAATCAGGTGTCGATCTTAGGGACTCTAGTGTAGTGGTGCTCCAATTTTAAAATAGTTGACTACGGTTTGAACAAAAGGAAAAATATTGAATTTTGGTTTGTTGACTAAACTACGAAAGCAAGTAAATTAAATGAAATTAACTATGAAAGCAAGTCTTTGGTTATAAATCTGGCTCAGGCTGTCATTTGTGATAACTATGTCTGGTCAATTATTTATACTAGGTTCAATGATCAAGCAATCTGCTCGAGTGGCATAGGGTACCAAGGGTGCACCAATCTTCCAGAGCACGATCGAGCACCAGAGTATACCCTATCTAGAGAACACAAATTCCTTTTTGGAAACCATACCCTATTACGCACTATTGACTGAATTCCTAGCTATGCTTTCCTTTCCCCTAGGGTTGCATTACAACCACAGAACTAAATGTGCAAGAAATTAAAAGCATGGTATTGAAACTGCAGAATTTAAAAAGGAAGCAATATAAATGGCAAGTAATTGAAAACGACATCAGTTGAAGCTCGAAGGCCTATCACTAGTTGTTTGGGAATACAATTGAGAACCAATCTAATCTATGGACCCAATCGGAGCTCAAGGGTTGTCACAGGCCCTCAAAGAACCAATTCGAAACCAATCTATTCTACACGGTAGCAATCGGAACCTAAAGGTTGTCACATGCCTTTGAAGAATCCGAATACAAACGAGACCTGAAATTAAATAAAGCAGTAAACCTAATCTAAATGGTTCTAATCAGCACTCAAGGTCTGTCACTAACCTAAAAGGAGCAAACAAGGAAACCTAATCAACATATAATAAGTTTATTTTTATACCCAAAAGGGTTTAAAACCGATTAATTTCAAATTAGGAACGTTTCGGAAAAAATATTGCGAAGCAGATTGTTGGGCTTGATAAATAACGACCTAGTCGCACCCTTAGGGACCAACATCATTCATTGAAAACCTTTTCTAAAAATACTAAAATCATAACAAGGATTTCAAAATGAATTTAGGGTAAAAAATAAGGCCAAAAATAATTATACAAAGACTTAGTTAACCAATGTTGAATTTTTGGCTTAATTAAAAAGCCTCGGCCGATCGACCCTTTATGTACTGAAGCTCTCGATCGATCGACCATGCCACGTGAGGCATGTGTTGGGTAGCCTCGGCCGATCGAACTAAAATGAACATACCGTCCACGGTCGACTAAATAGTCAAATTGCACTTTTCATTTTACTCAGCCAACCGGCCATTTAGTTCAAATTTATCATGGCCAACTGAACTTCAAGCCCAAAAAACAGAACCTAAGCCTCGGTCGACCGAACTTACGAAGGATCGAGAATCGTCTTCGCTCAGCCGACCGGTCATTACTCGATGGTTGATCAAACCTCTCAAGTTTTGATATTTTTAACATGATAAACAAGGTTAATTTTTGTTTAAATAATTTAAAAAATCCCTAATATGGACCCTAATGGTCAAAAATCTCCCTAAGTTCATATATGCCCCCTAATAACTCAAAATTAAACATGAGATTCAATTAGAAAATCCTCCCAAAATTTTTGTGCTTTAATTTTTTCTACTCTCTTATACTTATCATTTTGCATAAATATTTTCAAGAGAGCATTCACTTTGGGCGTAAATCTTTCATATCAAAAATCATCTATTCTCTCATATATTTTATTTCAAATCTTTTGAGAGTTGATCTTTAGTTTTCTCCCATTATTTTCTTGATATATTTTCATGGAGAAACATGTCTTAGCTTAAGAATCTTGCACATCCATTGCAAGATTCCAATAGCTCACTTGTTGTTTATTGCAAAAATAATTTTTTAGCATAAACTCTATATCTCTAGCACTTAGCTCCTCAAGAATATAATTTTTTTGGATATTTCATTTGAAGGTTTTCTTGAGATCTTTGAATTGCATTCATTTCATATTTCATATTTATCAAAGATCACATTTATTTTTGTTTGGGAAAAATCATTTGAAAAGCAAAAACCATAGCTTCTTGTATACTTTATTTGAAAAATATTTAGGAGAAAATTTTGTTAGGGTTTTAATCTTTGAAGTACTTTATTATATACACCAATTTCAAAGATTCCAAAAAGTTATTTTTAGAAAAATCCACATACTCACACTGAACTTATATTCATATCATACGTGAGGGCATTTGTGCATATTTTTGTACACATATGCTTTTTAGAAGCAATTTGGTTGTACTTGAATTTTATTATCATCTGTTGTATTTCCGACGTGTGGTCGGAAGAGGATTGCACTGGCTTGTGATGTGCACCGTATTACTTAGACCCGGTTAAGAAAGCAATGGATTGGTTCAGACCCAATTAGGAGAACTAGGAGGTGTACCTTCCTGTTAAAGGGTGTACGATGTTGGCTCCACTCGGAAAGTGAGTTGGGGAGTGTCCGCCCCGTAAGGACAGTGTAGTTGGTGACGCTCCACCATTTAAGTGAGCATTTTAAGGAATCCTTTTACTTGTGAGCTTGAGGCGGGGACGTAGGCACTGTTACTGAACCTCGATAACATATATTGTGTCATTCTTACTTTCCTCTCTTTATATTCCTATATTTGCACCTATATTTATCTATTGATATCACTGCTTAATTTCCCGAATATTTCATTGTGATTGATTGAGAAATATTGGAACTGTGATACTAGTATAAATTGTTTTGTCTCTCATATATCTGTTGAATGGGAATTGTTCTGAAAGGAGCTTAGGTTGAGATTTACTGATTCTGGATAGAAAATTTGAATAGTCTTGACCTAGAAATTTTTAATACCCAATTTACCCCCTCTTGGGAATGCACCAATTCCACCATGGTCAAACAAGATCATGGTTGCCTTGGATGGACAAAGGCCTTGGAGACTTGGTTGAGCCTTGTGCTTCACAATTGCTTCCTTAGCTTCTTGCATTGCTTAACCCGACAATTTAAGCTCCAATTTCCTAAAACATGAACAAACCACGTGCAACTCCAAATAAGGATAAAAATGGATAATTACAATGAAAATGAGAACCAAGCATAGGTAAATGGGGGCTTAAAATAACACATTTTAGGAACACATCAAACATTCCTAGGTTGCAAGCAATACCCGGTTGATCTGAAAGCAAGAGGCATTTCTCTTGCCTGGTCAAAGTAGGTGTCTTTCATATTTATAAGCTTGTTGCTATAAATAACAGAGGAAAAATTCCCAGTATTAATTTAAAACAACAAAACCTATAAAGAGGGGCAACTGTAGACACCCTAATTTTTACCAGGCCTCTCTAGGTGGTGACGTGCAACTTTGTGCTTTAGAAATTAAAAGATCTTTTTGAGCATCTATTTCACTACAAAAAATAAGGTTATTAGTGAAGGATAAAAACCATCACACTAATAGTATTAGTGACAAATTTATAAATATTAGTGACGGTTTTAAATTAGTTGTTATATCTGTCGTTACTACTAATTATTAGTGACAAATTTTGAAACTATCACTAATAATGTAGTATTAGTGACAAATTATAACTGTGACTAAAACCCTAATACCATCACTATAAATTCTATATTGGTTCAGCACAAATTCGTCACTAATAGTAGGGTATTAGTGACGAATTTCAAAACCGTTGCTAGTACTTGGCCTTTAGTGAAGGATCATAATTCGTCACTAATAGTGTAGTATTAGTGACGATTTTAAATTCGTCACTAATAGTTGGACTTTAGTGAAGGATCAAAACCGTCACTAATACTTGGCCTCTAGTGAAGGATCAAAATTCGTCACTAATAGTATATTTTTAGTAATGGTTGTTATCCTTCACTAATATCTATAGACAATTATTAGTTACAGTTTTCAAACTGTCACTAATAATTTAAAATTAATATTTTTTTAATCATTAATTCCTATGAAAATCTATAATTACATTTTCGCATAGATAACATTAAACCATAATTATTAAAAAGATTCATAAATTATTAAAAATTCTAACTCAAAATTAAATACAAATACATTATACAAATTTCGAATGTTTTATACATGAATCCCATATATTCAAATAAAAAAAAATACAAAAAAAAAATCAAAAGATGCATCCGACTGTAGTGCTTGACATCGTGTTGATGTTGTGACAACCACAAACCCTACAAATTAAGAATTATAAATAAAAAAAATTAGTATACAATTTTTTACCATATACGTACTCTAAGTATCAATGATTTGATAGAAAAATAATCGGACATTCAGACAACGTTAAAAAATAAAAAATGATACTATTTTAAATAGCTAAGTTTTATCAGTTTTGAGACAACATTTTCCATAGAGATATGTTCGAAACCTGGGTGTTTACACTAAATAGTTCACATAATCCAACCATTATTTAATGAATTTTATGAGTGCACAAAATCTTCATATAATCAACATTAAATAATGTAATGTGTTTATGCATCCCACAAACAATCTATATTAGACTATAGTTCTATGAAAAAATAGAATGTGATGTTGATAATGGTTTATATGACTTCTTTAGGACTCAAAACAACTATAATAATCAAATATTGCAAATGAGTCCACTATTGATAGAATTTTCACTTAGCATATGCAAAAGAAAATTCAGAGATGGAGTTTAAAATTCATTTGAACTTCACTCATCCTTTAAAAAATGTTTTAACATTCAGTACACTATAATCATTCTAATAAATATGGTATATGACTTTGATTATTTTGGGAGAAATTTAACAAATTTTCGGCAGCATGCCGTATGTAAAAAGAACATTTCCCAAACTTTGCATCATACAGATGCTCAATATGCTCAAGACAACCTTACAACTTAAAAATAAAGACAAAGATATGCATAAAAGTTCGTAAGATTATGTTCACCAAAATTATAGAAGTTTTAAAAAATTTTGGCAACATTTTCCCTGTAAATAGGATATTTTCCATAGAGATATGTTCCAAACCTGGGTGTTTACACTAAATAGTTAAGAATAATCCAACCAGTAATGACTGCATCTTATAAGTGGTACAAAAAAAAAAGTAAGCTTTGAAACACTATGATCTATTTAAATTTATATACGCATGCATACATACATACATACATACATACATACATACATACATACATACATATATACATACATACATAAAGATCTTTTTTTTTACTAGATTTTATGCATGTTTTTTATCTTCGTTTCCCTAATTGGGTCTTAAGTTGGGAGTTTAATGTTATTACTTCTTCAATTAAGGAGTTGGGAGGCTCCTATATTACTTGTAGGCTATAGTATTTGGAAGATTTATTTAGGAGGAGGTTAAGAAGGCATTGGAATTTAATAAATTTTTAGCAGCATGCCATCTGTAAATAGAATATTTCCCAAACCTGCAAGTCACAAACGTTCTTCCTAGGTTTAGCTAAGCCACTAGCAGTAGTACACAACCTAGGGTCTGTTTACGCATATATGAAATTGCTAAAAAGATAAATCAAGTCCTAACCGCACAAGCAACATAGTTCTAGTATTTCCCAACAATTCACAATTCAACATATGAATAGAATTAAATAAGTAACAGAACTACTAGCATGCAGTTCAAACTACGTTTTACATACCTTCTAATAAGAGGAGCCACCTGCATCATCTGGTCGAGATTGACGCATCATTTGTTCGAACTACACTTAATTGCTTGTTCAGAATTTCTGTAAGCATGGCTTCAACGTTGGACACCTTGTATTTCAAACTCTGGTTCTCCACTGTGACTTTAGACACCATGTCTTTCAATTGCTAGTTCTCCATTTCCATCGTATGCATCCACTGAACCATCTCCTCCACCCGAGACTCGGCATCTCCCTATTTGATTAGATCTATCACAAGACCACAAATATCACGTCAACCTGAGATGTTCACAACACCCCAATGTTCAATATTTACTGGCTCCACTAATTTCTAAAACAAAGCACAAAGCATTTTGTGAGATTAGTTGAACTAAGATCCTAACATCACAATGTAGAAGAAGAAGCACCTTATTGTAGTCAGGAGGAGCCACCATCTATAAATTGGACATTTTTCCCATAAAACATGTACCTGAAACCTGGTTGTTTTTAGCAAATAAATCATTTCAATTCTGCAATAGCCTAAATTCACTACCAGCATGCAATTCACAATATACTGTATCAGCTATGTAGTTGGTGTTCAACACAAGCATGTATTCCAGCCCGTGAATTCTACAATTCACATAACATAATACCATCGTCTCTTATATTGTAGATGTTGGCCTTACAAGGCTTAATATCCTATTTTGATGCTAACAAACAAGTAGGACTTAATATGCTTCGGTTGAGTGTTATACTTTTCAGGAATCTTTGTTGAAAGCATTCATGAAGCATGGATCAAAGTCTGAAGATCATAAGAGCATGAGGATTAAAGAGATCAACATGAAAGCTCAAAGAAAATAAAGCTTAGACCTCAAAGTACTATATCTAAAAGCTCACAATCAAGGAACATGAAAGCCTTATATAAATGCAAGTGATTAGTCTGGAAGATTAAAAGTTCAGCAAAGAAGATTAAAAGACCTTAAAGCCAAGAAAATGTCAAAACAACTTAGGTCCAAGTCTTTGTAAGTACTTCAAGTTTATTCAAATATGAAGTGTTCATTTTGAAGCTCATTAGGTAAAAGGAGACTTAGAGACCATAGCTTAAGCCTTAGAACATGTTGTTAAAAGTTAAACAAGTTAATATTCCAAGATAAACTCAAATAAAAGAGAGAGAAATCAAAAAGGGCTTAAAAAAGAAAAACTACCTGGACAAACGACTGTCTGTTAATGGACAGACGACTGGCCAATTTAATGAAGCTTAACTAAAGATAGAAGCCTGACAGACGACTGTCAAGGTTCTGACAAACGACTGCCAGTGCTAGGCAAGAAGTCTGTGAGTGATCTGCCAGACGATTGTCCACCACTCTATGTATATTGAAAAATTTGAAGTGTTCATGGATAGACGACTGCCCACTTGAGGACAGACAACTGCCACCTCTCTGTGTGTAAATATTATAACTATATTCTGGTGATAGACGACTGCCAGTCAAAGGACAGACGACTGCCACCTCTCTGTCCATGAGTTTTTCAGTTATATCATATAGAAAGACGACTGCCAGAGTTGGACAGACGTCTGGCTCGCGACATGTTTTCATTTTCCAACGGATATAATCTTTGAAATTCAAATTTTTGGAAACTTAAATAACTTTAATATTTGGAAACAACTCTAAGTATTCTTGGGGAGAAGCAAGAAAGTTTTCTACCCTCTATAAATACCCTCAAGGATCATTGTTTTAGATACCAAGAAATTAATCCAGTTATCATTCTCTTTCAAAGCCTACTGAAATTCTGAAAGTGTGCTTTTGCTCTCATCACTCACAAATTTTTTCTGAAAGCTTTGCTGAAGTTTCTCACTGAGTTGTACATCAAGTTGTTGATTCTTTCATCCATTGAAAGATATCTATGGTGATAAGTTTCTAAGAGCTTCATTCTGAAATTCATATTTTGAATTTACTAAAGTACATAAGTGTTTCAAATTTGTACTAATCAGCTCTTTGAGGAGCCAGTTCGTGTACGTCTTGTTTTCTATCTTTGTAATAGGATTAGTTAATGGTTCGAGTATTGAATCATTGGACCAAACAAGGGGATATTGTTTGGAGAAGGCGGGCTCTAGCCTTACCCAAGGAGTGCTTGTAACTGGTTTTGTTCCGGCCGATAAAGGAATGGTAATAGTAAATCCTTTGGTGGTTTTGCCAAGGGCGAGGACGTAGGCGGTGTTGAAGCCGAACCTTGTAAAAATCTATGTGTTCTCCTTTCTTTACTCTACTCATTATTTTTCTTTTCACAAAAAATATAATCTGTGTGGATGCTTTAAATTTCAATTCTGAATGTTTGGTTGTTAAATAGACCGAAAGGTAATTCGTTTTGGATAAATTAGCATTGATTGCGAAAACCGAAATGGACTACGTTGGTTGATTATCCTTTACCTATTAATCTGAAAGTTTATTTAGAAATCAAACATTAGGAAGAAGAATAATTGTGATAACAGGGCTTATAACGAGTTCATCAAATTTTCACATATATACAGGGTTATTGTTACATAAATTGAGCAATTGATCTTGCTGTGTTAATTGTGATTGTATCTAAGTGTTGATTGTTATTATAACTCAAAAGAACTAAGACTAAAGGAAATATTTTTTTTTAAAACCCAATTCACCCACCCCCCCCCCCTCCTCTTGGGAGGCTATTCCAATTTCAATTGGTATCAGAGCTTAGTTATAGTAATTCCTAACACGAAACTATAAAAAATCAAATGGAAAATATAGGAGTAGCACCCTTTGGTGAAGGCCAATCCTCAACCCGTCCACCAATTTTTTGTGGATATAATTATACGTTTTGGAAAAAGAGAATGCAAATCTATCTCCAACACATGGATTGGAAAGCATGGGAAGTAGTTATGGATGGAGACCTTATTCCCACTAAAATAGTAGAAGGAAAACAGATTCCAAAAGAAAAAAAGGATATGACCAATTTAGATTATAAATTGATTCAAATCAATTCAAGCGCTATAAATGTTTTATACTGTGCCTTAGATGCTAACGAATTTAATAGGGTCATGGCATGCAAGACGGTTAAAGAAATATGGGACAAATTAGAAGTGACATATGAAGGAACTATTGATGTTAGAGACAATAGGATAGACATGTTAACAAGCGAATATGAAGCATTCAAGATGAATTCTAATGAAACAATATCAAGTATGTACACTAGATTTACCCATATAATAAATTTCTTAAGTGCCTTAGGGAAAACTTATACTAACTACAAGGGCCTTGGGACATTCAGTTATGTGATGGAGTGCCTTCAAAAAAATTCAGAGTTGATCGATTGAAAGATTGTGAAACCTGTAAGGCCTTTGACCCAGTTCTAAAAATTTGGATGCTGAAGTTCTGAATTTGGTTGTTATAAAGTTATTTAGTCCTGATATTTGTAAGGCCTTTGACATAGTTCTGAATTTTGGATGCTGTAGTTTTGCTAAATGCACTTTTGAATATATCAGTGAGCTATAAAAAATTTTGTTCGTGCTTATGTACTTGATGCTTCAGTTATGAAGGTTGCTATCCTGTTTGACATAGTAGGATCATATTTGAAGTATAGACACAGTTACAATCATAATGATAGTACATAATTTGGAAGGAAAGTGTGCCAATCTTCAATTGTACAGTCAGTTTTGGGCTATAGTGCTGGCTATTGAGTCAAATTGAATATGGATTTTTCTGGTTTTACTCCTACACCCAGATGTGGTTAATTCTGAAGGTTTTGCTGGGTCTTTTTTCTTAAAGTTTCATCTATTTGATGGGGTGACTTCAGCAAAATTAAATTTGATTGGTTGGAAGTTTGTTCTGATTGATCTGGTTTGCTGCAATATGAAGTATAGATGCTATAGATCTGTTAGGCAAAGTTGGAATAGCTTGAAGCCTTTGACGTGGTCTAAATTCGGGTGCCCTTGCTAGGTTATTTGATGTTAAAGATTTAGTTCTTTGATGGAGTGACTATAGATAATTTCATGTTTGATCGGTTTGATGATTGTGCTGACTTCAGACCTGTTTTCTGCAATTATGAAGTATGGATGCTGCACTTTTTTTAGACACGGCCGCATTAGTTTGAAGTATCATCGTAGCTATCACTTAATGACAACACTGAATCTTGGAGATGACTCAAAATGGATTTTTGAAGCAGCAAGATGGAATGCCAGGTAATATTGTAAATGTTCTTTTGTTAATCTACATTTGCATTTATTATGATGCTCTATAGTTTGGATGTTATGACTTATGATAGATAAGCTATTGATAAAAACAAAACAAAACAATGAAACCCCAAAATCGAGTCTCTTCTACCACCAAGAAAAAAACCACGGATGATCGATTTTTAAGATGAAAATTTCATTTTGATTTTCGCAATAAAAAAAACGAAGATAAAGAGAGTCGAGAAAATAAATATTTCAATCAAAGAAGAATCAGAGTACACTTACCTCTGTGGAAACAATGCTCGCGATCAGAACACCCACACCCGATCAATGCCCCCAGTTGAAGGCGCTCCACCCTCTAGCCTAGTAGCCGGCACCCCCACTAACTCCGACCGAAGCCCAAGCCTTTTTGCCCACACTGCCCTCTTCACGTACCAAAATTACACCAGGGCCTCCGACGGTTGATCTCCTCGACGAAGGTGATGGGGAAAGATCCGAACCATCAGCGGTGGCGACAAAAAGAGATGGAGAGAGAGAGAGAGAGAGAGAGAGAGAGAGAGAGAGAGAGAGAGAGAGAGAGAGAGAGAGACCGGAGAGATAGAGTTTGAGAAACTGAGAGAGAGATTGAGAGTTGGAGAGACTGAGAGAGAGAGATCGGAGAGATAAAGAGATGAAGAGATTGAAGATGGAGGGAAATGAGGGGGATTGGAGGGAAAGGAGTGAGATTGGGGGAACCCGCGTGCGGCTTTTTGTCGGACTATTAGTGACGAATCTCCAAATTCGTCACTAATACTATGCAATTTAAGAAATATTAGTGATAGTTCCCAAATTCATTACTAATAAGGGAATAATAGTAACGACTTTACAAATTTGTCACTAATATTATGAAATATTTTTTTCCTTTTTTTAAAAAATAAAAGAAGTATTAGTGACTGTTCCCAAATCCGTCACTAATAAGAGGATAATAGTGACAAATCTTCAAATTCGTTATTAATATTGTGAAATAATTTTTTTATTTTTATTTTTAAATAAAAGAAGTATTAGTGATGACTCTCAAATCCGTCACTAATAATGGGCTAATAGTGACGAATCTCCAAATTCGTCACTAATATTATGAAATGATTTTAAAAAAAAAATTTTTAAATAAAAGAAATATTACTGACAATTTCCAAATCCGTCACTAATAAAGGACTAATAGTGAACTCCAAATTTGTCGCTAATATTATGAAATAAATTTTTTCATTTTTTTAAATAAAAAAATATTAGTGACAGTTCCCAAATCCATCATTAATAAGGGAGGTATTAGTGACGAATCTCCAAATTTGTCACTAATATTTTGAAATAAATTTTTTCTATTTTCGTAAAATAATAGTAGTGACAATTATTTAATCGTCACTAATAATTGTCTTTTAGTGACAGATTTAATTTGTTACTAATACAACAGAAATCATCGCTAATACTTTCCCGAGATAATTTCTAAGTGAAAAACGTTTTCCCATGATATTTTTTGATTTTTTAGTGACAGTTGCTAAAACCATCAGTAATATAGTTTCGTCACTAAAACCTAGTTTTTTTTTGTTTTTTTGTAGTGTGAGTCCTGGTGTGAGTTTGAAATCAAAATCCTGTCAATGAATCCATGAGAATGAGTCCCTTATATTCAGTCTCGATTATTTTTAATTTTGAGTCATTTTATTTTAAAATTGAGTCTCGGTTATTTCAAATTAGAGTCCTTTTATTGAGTTCCAGTTATTTCAAAATTGAGTTTCGATTATTTTAAATTTGAGTCATTTTATTTTAAAATTGAGTACCGGTTATTTTAAATTTGAGTCTTGGTTATTTGAAATTTTGAGTCATTTTTATTGTTAAAAATTAAGTTTCAATTTTTAAGCCCCTTTTATTCTTTTAATTGAGTCATTTTAATTTCAAATTAAATCCGGACCCTTTTAATTAAGTTCACTTAAAAAATTAAAAAAAAACCGAGCCTCTCTATCTAGGGTATTTAATTTTTGGATAATGAAAAGGGGGCAACAAAAAGGGGGCATGCATGCAAAGGGCTATGAGTGAGAGCCATTACATGGGCCATGAAGAGTAGCCCTACGTGACTTGCATGGCCATGCAAACACAAGAGGGAGGCGGCAGCTTTTAGGGTTTGTTAGGGCAAAAACAATTATTAAAAGGGAAGGCAGCAAGGAAGAGAGGGCGGCCACAGGAGACCACACAGAGACAGCTGGAGAAGAATAAGAAAGGAGAAAAAAGAGCAGCAAGGCTGGCAACAAGAACACGCAGCCGCTGGGCAAAAACAGCCGCAAGCCACCATCTCCATCAGCCAGCCTCTCGGCCCTCCTGCACTGCCGCAAGCCACCATCCTCGCGCACTCCCTCAGTGCTCTCAATCACACACACTAGCCACCCTCACGCAGCCCTCAAGCGCACACACTAGCCATCCTCACGCACTCCCTCAATCACACATTCACACAGCCTCACGCGCACACACTGCACCTCCTCCACGTACACACACAGCCTCACTCTACTCTCATAGCCGAGCACACCAAGCAAAAAGAAACCAGACGGCTGGAAAGAGAAAAGAAAAAAGAGAAAAAGAAAGGAGAGAGAAAAGGGAGGAAGGGAGGAGGAAAAGAAAAAAAAAAAAAAATTAAAGAGGCAGCAGGCACCTCACGGCCTCTTCCTCTCCACATTCACACACATCACTCTCCATTCAACATAGCCTCACTTTCTTCCACTTTTTCCAAAGGTGGGATTTGTTTTTTTTATGGTATTGTTATTATTGTTATATTTGTTTTGTTAGGCTATTATTATCATATTTATATTTATATGTTATGGTTGTTTATTATCTTATATAGTTATTATTTGTCATATGTTTGTATATTTATTTAGGATTTCTTTTTTATTGTTGTTGTATTATTTAAGTTTTTATCATTGTTATATTATCATATTTATTGTTTGTATATTTCTTTCAGGAGTTTGTATTGTAGTTGTATTATTTAAGTCTTTATCATTGTTATATTATGATATTTATTGTTCGTATATTTATTTAGGGTGTTTGTATTATTGTTGTTGCATCATTTAAGTTTTCAACATTGTTATATTATCATGTTTATTGTTTATATATTTATTTAGGGTTTTTTTTTATTATTGTTGTTGTGTTATTTAAACTTTTTTAATTGTTATATTATCATATTTATTGTTGGTATATTTACTTAGGGTATTTGTATTGTTGTTGTATTATTTAAGTTTTTATTTGTTATGTTATCATATTTATTGTTTGTATATTTATTAGGGCCTTTGTATTATTGTTGTATTATTTAATGTTTTTATCATTGTTATATATTTGGGTTTATTGTTTGTATATTTATTTAGTGTTTTTGATTATTGTTGTTGTATTTTTTAATGTTTTTATCATTGTTATATTATCATATTATTGTTTGTATATTTATTTAGGGTGTGTGTATTATTGTTGTATTATTTATTATTTTTATCATTGGTATATATTCATGTTTATTGTTTGTGTATTTATTTTGGGTTTTTGATTATTGTTGTTGTATTATTTAATGTTTTTTATCATTATTATATATTCATGTTTATTGTTTGTATATTTATTTAGGGCTTTTGATTATTGTTGTTGTATTATACAAGTTTTTATCATTGTTATAATATCATATTTATTGTTTGTGTATTTATTTAGGGTTTTTGATTATTGTTGTTGTATTATTTAAGTTTTTATCATTGTTATATATTCATGTTTATTGTTTGTATACTTATTTAGGGTTTTTGCTTATTGTTGTTGTATTATTTAAGTTTTAACCATTGTGATATTAACATGTTCATTTGTTTATATTTATTTAGGGTTTTTGCTTATTGTTATTGTATGATTTAGTGTTTTCATATTATCATGCTTATTATATTTATTTAGTGTTTTTTATTATTATTATTATTGTTTATTATTTAAAGTTTTCACATTATCATGTTTATTGTTTATATACTATTTTGGGTTTTGGATTATTGTTATCATAGTATTTAGGGTTTTTATCATGTTTATTGTTTATATAGTATGTAGGTTTTAATTATTATTGTTTTAGGGTTCTTATCATGTTTATATTTATAATATTATCTCGGGTTTTGATTATGTTAATTGTTTTGATATGGTGTAGTGCGGTTTTTATGGCTATGTATATATTGCATATAGTTTTAGGGTTTGATTTGTTTTTAGGATTTAAAGTTTCAATTATTACCATTATTGAATATTTTGCATATTAGTTGCAGGATTTGATTTGCTTCCACGATTTTATTGTTTTAATTATTTCCATATTACCATTATTGTATATTTTGCATAGTAGTTTTCGGGTTTGATTTATTTCCATATTATTATTGTATATTTAGGGTTTCCTTTATTGCTATGTTAATATTAGGGTTTTCATTATTGTATACTATTGTTAGGGTAATATTATTATGGTATTGATGTTATGTGTTATTGCTATTATAGTATGTGTTATTATTATTATTATTATTATGGTATGTGTTATTATATATATATATATATATATATATATATATATATATTAAGGCATGTGTTATATATTTATGGTAGTATGTGTATTATTATTATTGACTTTTTGAGTCCGATCTTTATTTTGATTATGACAAACCACAACATCTCATCTATGTGCCGAGTGAATGAACATGTTTACAATTCTAGAAGTACAAATGATGCTGCAATCTGGAAGTCGTGAAGAGCATCTAAAAGATCATATTCCATGGCATATTTTATGAACATCAAGGAAGCAAAACTTGAAGACTCTGATTTTAAAGTTGTAATGGTAAATAGGTTTATTTGTGCATGCATGCTTATTTGATTTATATTGAAACTCAAAACTAACCTAGATTAATCTTAGGATCTCTAAAGATAAGAAAAACCTTTTTTATACTTAAAGATTAAACTTCTACCAAAGGTTTAAAATGATTTTGAAATCAAATAAAAGGTGAAAAATCTCTTTTTGTTAAGGCTCGGTCGACCATCTGTTCAAGCTTAGTCGACCAAAGTGACCATAAGAGCAATTTTATAAGGGCCCAATCCGGCCTTCCATAAGTATACTTGGTCCAGTCGACCAACGTGTGCATAAGGCCAAAATTGTAAATTGAATATGTCCGGCAAACCGGCCACTTTTAAGCATTGCTAACTCAGTCGACTTGTAACGCCCCGAACCCTTAAACCTGGGTCCGGCACGTTATACCTGGTAAAATCTTGATAATTCATAATCCATATCATACGCAGCGGAAAACATAAATATAATCTCCATATAACAATATACCAGAATTTACTAATTTCTATTTATAATCCAAAGTATCCATCCAACGCCTGCATTTCCATATATACATACATCTCCAAAAGAATTTCAGTATTTTCACAACCTTTCATAATATCTAGAAGACTAAAAATACAAGACCTAAAACATAACATATACATCTCAAAATTAACATAGAAATATACCCTTTTCTTTTTCTATTTCTCAATAATGCTATAAAAACCTCGAGCTCTCAAAGCTAGACCTTGAGGATGTCCTGAAAAAGAAATATATTTATATTCGGGTGAGACACATTTCAGTAAGGGAAGAAATAATATATTAAACTCAGCGTGTGGCCATCATGAGATTATAATCAACATAATATTTAACATTTGCAAAACTTTAATATAATGTCTAAAATCATTTTCTGATCCTATTCAAACATATGCAAAAGATTTAACCCACGAGATTACCCAAGGATAGGAGTGATTACCCGCTCATACAAGTAACACCCCTCTACTTTAATACTTAGGTAACCCTAAGGTCACTACTAAAACATACCAGAGCACTCATCTTACTCAGTAAGCCCTTAAGTATAAGATTAATCTCGTACTCACACAGTTCAATAATAGTTTACTGGCAAAGGCCCTAAGGATAGGAAAATCTACCTGCCCATACAAGTAGGTTTCCTCTACCCTAGTACGTTATGTGGATACTACCACATCTGTAACTACTAGTGCACTTGCCTTACTCAGCAAGCCCTCAGGAGAAAGGTACGCCTAGCCTAATCATAACATGTTCTACGTACATACATATTTCTAATATCATAATACGCCATTCTTTCTATCATTATTCAATTATTCACATTCATTCATATTCATAGCTTAACATTACATTACATTTCACTTTAAGTGACTCTTTCCAATTTGTATCATTCACGTTTCACATTTCATTTCATTGCATTGTCATTCTATTGTCATTTCATTGCATAACATTTTCATTTCATTCCTTCGTACTACAGCTGCTCTTTAGCCATCATTTATTAGTCCACATAAAAATGCGTTAGAATCTTCTAACACAGCTCCTTTTAGCTGTCATCAGTTAGTCCACATAGAAATGAGTTAGATCTACTAACATGGATGTCTTTCAGTTGTCTTACATTTACATGGTTACATTTAACGTATACAGGCAACATTGTCCATATCACGTTTTATTCATAATATATTGCTTACTTAGCCTGCATCTCATACATTTAACATATATTTGCACAAAATCTCATGCCACACAATTTAACAATAAAATTCAAACACTGCCTGTAAAATAAGTCAACCAACATTTAATGTTTATATACTGAAAATATATTTCATTTCTTACATAATAATCATAAAAATATTTTCCCACTTTCATCAGTTCATTTTCGCATATACGTATCTAATAAACAACCCTAAATTTGAAAAAAAATATATTTTAAATAGCTGACATTTTACCTATACCGAAACATATACACGTACATATAACATAATTTATTTTTCATTAAATTTAAAAAAATTTTGATTTAATATATATTTTTCCCCTTACCTTATTTCTTGAACTACGCCAACAGGGACCCCGAAAAGATGTTTGCGGCGCTCACCCGGACCTTGAAATTAAATTCCTAATTTCAATAAATTATTCCTGAATAAAATATTATTTAAATATTTTTCAGGTCCATAATTCCTAAATAAATAATAATACCCGCAAATATACCCAAATTGGCAAATTTCCTAAATCCCACTCTTGCTTTGGAGTAGGGCCTATAAAATCCCAATTGAAAGTTTACCTACACCAAAATGACAACGACGATGACTAGGATCCCGCGGTGGCGTCCGATCGTCGATTTAACCGCATATTAATAGCGAAATTGAAAAAATGGAGAAAAATTACCTTTCTCCATGAGTAAGGTCTAAGTCATTACCATGACAAATTTGTTCCAGTAGAAATGTCGGCAACGGAACCAGGAATCCAATGGCACCTTCCGTTTCCCGATCTGCCGCAAACTCATCGAGAAATTGAGAGAACAAGAGAGACGGAGACGGAGCGAGCTGGGGCGCGAGAAATTTTCTCAAACCGGGGGGGGGAGAGAGATGGCATTCTCTGACTTCTTCTTCTTCTTCTTTCTTCTTTTACTTAAACTTTACAGATGTATATATATATATATATATAAAACTTTAACTTATACATACATACATATATATATATATATATATATATCTTATTTCAATTAGTTTTTAGTTTTTTTTTAAAATCCAATGTAATAATATTTAATTTAATTACTAATTATTTAATTTATCTTAATTTAATTTAATTTCTTTAATTTTAATTACTTTTTTTTTTATTTTTTTCCCACGCCATTCCTTTTATTTATTTATTTGTTATTATATATATATATATATATATATATATATTATTTCAATGATTTTAATTTTTCAGGTCTTTACACGACTGGTTAGAATAAATGGGTAATTATATAGGAGCCTAGTTGACCGGCCTCTTGAAGGCTTAATTGGCCGAGTCAACCGACCATATGATCTGGAAAATCGGATCTTGAGCCTGCCAAACTGTTTCTCGCAAAAAAGAAAAACCGCCCTAGGGCCAGTCAACCGGACTGCGGGCCAATCAACTGGACCTCTCGGGTTCAGGCTATTTTAAGCCCCAAATGGTTTAAAAAATTCAAAATATATTAATATTTTAATACCCAACAGTCACCTAACAACCATATTTTCAAAATGCCTATAAATACTTGGCCAAACCTCTTTTGAAATGTTAGAAAATTATATTGAAAGATCAATCATTTGGCTATTCTTTGCTTTCATCTCATATTTTACACTCCATTTCAAAGATCAAATCCATTTTCTCCTACTCTTTCTTTATAAAAATCTTTTTGGGAAAATCTTGCGGTTATACAAGTAGGCTTTAAGCATTTATTCAAGTTATATATCTTACTTGAGAAGCTTTTTGTTCTTGAGATTTCAAAGATCAAATTGTTATTTCTCCAACTCCCTTTTGAAAAATCATGTCAAAGAAATTTTTAAGGGTTTCGTGGAAAAAGACTTGAGCTTATAGTCAAGATCATATATCTAGCTTGAAAGCCTTTTTATTCTATTTGGTGTTAATCTCAAAGATCAAACTCTCCTATACACTTCATCATCGAAATTTATTTGTGGAGAAAATCTTTGAGTAAATCAAGAGAACTTTGAGCAATCCATTCATTCATATATTTTTGCTTTAAAAAGCTTCTCATATTTTGATTTTACGAAAGGTCAATCATAAGGAAAATCATTTTTCCATACTCTCAATTTTACTTGAAAATATTTTGGGAGGAAATCATATACTCTATTGAGCTTCACTTTAAAAATCATTAAGAATGTATAATATTTGTTAGCTTTAACATCTTAGCTTTTGAGAAGCACTTCATTTTACGAAAATCATTTTTGCTAACAAGTCTTTCGCAGTTTGAGTTGTGAACCGTGGGCCAAGTGAGGGTAAATCACTTGAAGAGGGGAACTCTACCCTATAAGGAGTGATTTATGGTTCGGATTGTGAACCCTACTAAGCGTGGGATATCGCTTAGAGAGGAGGGCTCCATCCTACTTAAGGAGTGTGTAATGGTTTCTACTCCACCCGGTTAATTGAGTAGGGTTAGTGAAATCCTTGGGGGGTTTTCCCAAGGGGAGGACGTAGGTGGGTATAGCCGAACCTCGTTACATATCAGTGTCACTCTCTCCCTCTCTCGTATATGATTTATGTTACCGCACTTTAGATTTCGTACGTGTAAGTTGCATAAATTGTTGTGATTATTTTTACATACACGTCTATATATTTTGATTGAGATATTGTTACATGAATTATCCACAAAATTTTTAAAATTCTAATTCACCCCCCCCCCCTCTCTCGGGATCACACTATTCCCCTCAACTTGTATTAGACTTTGGTTGCAATAAGGTTAACCGCATTTGCATAAAGATTGCAATAACTCAGAATGGTGTATCTATGTTTAGTGAGGGTCCATCTTGTTCAAGGCATCTAATGTTTTATAGTAAAAACTACAATGTTTGGAAACAAAAAATGACTATTTTTATTCAAACTATTGACTAGAGATCTTGGAAAGTAATTGATCAATGGAAAGTAATTGATCAAGGGAACTATGTCCCAATGAAAACCATTCAAAATGTAGAGTTTCCCAAGATAGAAATCGAAATGAATGAGCAGGATTACAATTTATTGCAAATTAATTCTAGTGCTATGAACATGCTCTATTGTGCTTTATATTCTAATGTTTTTAAAGAAATCATAGCTTGTCATAATGCTAAGGATATTTGGGAGGAACTCAATAGAAGATATGGAGAGACTGATAAAAAGAAGTGCACTACTCCAGATGCTTCAAGCTCAAACATCCAAGAAGGAGAAGATCATTGCCTAATTGCCTTGACTAACGAAGAGGTACATTCCTATCCTTCTATATATACTGTTGATTCATGTGACGATTCATGTGCTATAACTTGTAGCAAATCTGTTAGTGAATCATGTACTGAATCTGATGATGATTGCATGCCCACTTATGAGGAATTGAAAATAGAATATATTAAGACTCATAAGTTTCTAGTTAAAATGAACAATCGTTATACTGATTTGAAAAACAAGAATGAGGCATCATTGAAAGATTTAGAATCTAAAATTCTTATTGGAAAAGAAAGGGATTTGAAAACATGAGATTAGATAACAAAAATGCAATGTTAGAAAAAGAGTTGAAAGATTTAAGATCCCAAATTTCCATTGAAAATGGAAAGGATCGGATCTTCAAATCTCTGAACTTGAGTGTAAAGCAAACAAGTTGACCAAAGAATTTGTAAAATTACAAGTTGTTTGTAAGGGATTAAAAAAATTTAAAAATTCAAGGCGTAGAAAAAAAGATAGAGGACGAAGCTAAGATCATTCACACATTTACTAGGGGCAAAGAATTTTGATAAGCTCTTAGGATCTCAGAAGATAACCTTAGATAAGGAAGGGATAGGTTTTAATGAAATTGAAAATGAGAAAAGAAATAACCTATACATGGGATACTTTGTACAAGCATATAAATTTTATGCTAGTACCTCCTCCGGTCCATATACTCACACCACCTGCTTCTTATGTACAAAAAAGGGGTACATCAAGTTTGATTGCCCATTTAAAAGAAAAGGTGTGAAACCTAAACAAGTCTAGAGAGTCAAAGAAACATTGTGTTCTAACCCTCCAAGACTTAGAGAAATATGGATGCCAAAACAAATGACATCATTCCCACCTTAGACCATAGGTTTATAAACCTAAATGAACCCTTCACATACTTAAAAAAAAAATGAATTTATTGGAGGGATTTTTATTTAAACGTTTTTTGTTAATGTGGTCAATAGTGCTTAAATATTAAAAGTCAATTGTTTGTTATTGAAAACTTAAAACACCTTGGCTAAATATGTTAAATGATAAAAGGTTGAAAATTTGGCAAAATATCAAAATTGGCAAGCCCCAGTCGACCTGTCCATACAGGCCAATTGACCGAACTTTCCTTGGTAATATAACAACCCCAGTTGACTACCCAGTAAATTGGACCCCTTCGATTTCCCCACAATCGACCGGATCCAAAATTGAATGCTTTTGTTTGAACGCCAATAAGCTGGATCATACCCTAATCGATCAGACACTTGTATTTTGAACCGCTTATAAAGGTTAGTAGACTAGTCCTTGTTCCCAGTCAATTGACCAGAGACAAAAATGGCCTATTTTAATGCTTGCTAATCGACCAGGACATGCCCTCGTTGACTAAACCATCGAGATATATATGTTTTTTCAATGCCTGAGCTTCATTTTTCATGCCCATCTTGAGAGAAAAATCCATTCTTTCCTCATTTCATGCTCTCTTAATAAATCCTTTTCTTTCCTAGCTAAAATCCTACCACCATCATGCTAAGGGCCGATAAACGCAAAGCCGCTCAAGAAGGCACAACTTTTGGAAGTAGGTTCACTGTCGAGAACAAGAAAATTAAATACGAGAGGGACTTTCGACCCAAAAAGGCAATTTTGGATAAGATTCGGGACATTACTTTTATGTAATTATATTTTAGGAATGTCCTAGAAATGTTCAGGTACCAAGGGTGGTACCCTTTCATTGCTTACTAGTCTAGAGAAGTGTACCCCACCCTTGTGAGGCTATTTTACTCTAACCTAGGACGTGATGATAAGGGATATTATTCAAGAGTCCTAGAACAGCCTTTCTGAAACCTTTGAAATTGAGAGAGCAGATTATGAATGTCCTGATGCCGAGACTACCTGGATCAATGAGCAGGACTTCTCCATTGAGGCATTTGTGAACTTGGTCATGGTACACCCAGTTGTCAACCATAACCACACCCCAACTTACAATTCCTTCACCCTAGTATATTTCCAAAGAGTGGGTCTAGGGTCTATGTATCATTTATGGATTGTTTCATTATGTGGTGTATATTCACTAGGAAAAAGGTAGACCTGTCCAATCATATCATAAAATGGATGTTTATAAAGACCACGAGGAACAGGACAATCATGTAGTATGGGGGCATACTTAATAGGGTCTTCTTGAGATTGGGAATCACAAAGACTAATTATTCATTGCTTAAGAAGAGGAGGCACACAGATATATTCTCCTCAACGACTGTTAAGAAAATGGGGCATGAGCTAGTTGGTAACATGTTGTTACCCTAGGTTCCTAGAGTAGGAGATCAGCCAGGAGCTCCTCAGGATTAGCCTCCACAGCCGACGAATGCAGAAATCATGGCTACTGTTGAGAGACTCTCCACGTCCTTCTGTGAGCTCAAAGAGTTCTCAGTGAGGTTTATGGAATCCATAACTAAATCCCTAGAGTCTATAGATGCTAGCTCACCTCCTTGCAGAAAAAAGTCAGGGAGTTTGCATTTTCTTCAGAGAACAGATTCGTTGATGTTTAGAATAACTATATTGAGCTAAAGAACATGGTATAGACAAACTTCAATGAAATTAATGACCGATTCAATGAGCTGCACAACAACGATTATGAGGAAGGAAAGCATCATATGAATATCAGTGGCAATGAGGCATCTGGTGGAGGTCCTCATGATGGAGAGGCATAGGAGCTACATCTAAGGGGGAGCAGGATTTTAAAATTTCTTAGCTAATAAAACAATTTAAAGTTTTTGGTCTATAATAGTTGAATACCATTATCCTGTTGAGCACTGCACTGAACACACCCACCATCTATTTTTTCTTACTGTTTATCTTTGATGGATGGTTTAATTTTTGTCTATGAATTGCTGGATTGCATTTGGAAAGCCAACTGCATAGTTGATGCAATATTGTGAAATGCATGCTGGTAGATATTTGGAGTGCATGCTGATTGAACTAAATGTCACTTGCATGGCTGATGCAGTGATTTGTGAATTGTATGCATCTACTAGGCTATCTGGTGCATGTTTTTGTGACCTGCATGATAGGAAAATACTCTATTTATAGACGGCATGTTGCAAAAATTTTGTTAGAAATCTCTTACATAATTACAATCCATAAACTATGTGCTAAAATGATTATGACATTATGTACACTAAAATATTTTTTTGAAAGAATGAGTGAATGTTAAATAAAGATTGAACTTCATCCTTAAAACGCATTTGTATGTGCATAAGCATAAACAGGGGAGCTGAGCTCCATTTAATCATTCTTATGGACTCTTATGCATTGTATGTTTATTTTTTTTAGTTTTAAAGTCCTAAAGCTACTTTGATTACCATGAACATCATGTCTTTTTTTTTTTTATTGAACATAATTTGATATGGAATGTTCTTGGGGCACATGAACACCTTGCATGCCTTAATGTTTATTTTTTTTTAAATGAATGTGTGTTCTATTAGGTTGACTATACTAATTGCATGTTTAAAAATGAATTACTCATTTTCTCAGTATAATTGTTTTTAAAAGATTAAGTTGATTGCTAAAACTTGTTGACACATTTCAGAAATTAAGAGCATCTAAGCTCGTATTCAAATAAAAAGTGGGATCTTTTGAAACACTATATTTTTGCTCACCCACACTTTAGCTTAGATTTGAAAGTTACTATGGCATGCTCTGTTTAAAGCATAAAATCCTATTGCTCACAGTAATTCTTGGTGTCATATGATCATGCTTTAAATTCTCAAAATTATTAGAATCAATACTCCCAAGAGGGGGGTAAATTGGTATTTTAAAAAATTTCTCCCTTAGGTCCATTATCTAGCAGCAGTATTACACAACCTTAGGGTCAATCTAGAGCAGATATAAAATAAATCAATATATTTAATAAAAATTAAATTACACAAGTAAACTAATTACGCATGCACAAAAAAGCAAGTAAAGAGAGATAACACCAGATATGTTATTGAGGTTCAGTAAATGTGCCTACGTCATCGCCTTGGCTCACAAGTACAAAGATTCCACTAAGGCTCACTTCACGGGTGGAGCGGCACTGAAATACAACCAGGTCAAATTAACACAAAGCTAACCTTAACCTTTACAACCAATCCTTATGGGCTGGATTAACGCCCCATCAGGCCACGCCTATCAGTTCATCTAGTGACATAGCCTTAAGATCTCTACCCTTAGATATGACCATAGTCTTTGCTTCCCAAATAGGAGGCAAACCCCTAAGGATTTTTATAATCATTTCATAAGTAAGATAGGTTTTACCTAATGCATGCAGTGAATTAATAATGTGTGTGTAGCGAGTGTACATGCTCTAAATGGATTCACCACTATTCATTCTAAATGTTTCATACTCACTGGTCAACATGTCTATCCTACTATCCTTAACCTCTCTAGTACCCTCATAGGTGACCTCTAACTTATCCCATATCTCCTTAGCAAAGGAACATGTCATAACTCTATTAAATTTATTAACATCAAGTCCACAATAGAGATTATTCATGGCAGTAGCATTTATACTAAGAGCTTTCATATCCTCATCAGTATATTCATCTTTAGTTTTAGAAACTCTACTTTTACCCTCAGTTTTCATAGGAATATAGTTTCCCTTAGAGACAACACTCCACACCTTCCAGTCAATGTTCTGAAAGTAAATGTGCATCCTTTGTTTCTAGAAGGTGTAATTGACACCACTGAAAACAGGAGGATGTGTGGAAGAGGTCCCTCAGAGAAATGGGTTACAGTGTTATAAGTCATCTAGATCCTTTGTAAAAAAAATGGTTAAGTCTAAGCTACTATGCTCCTTTACCAATTGTTAACTTTACTGTAATCTCAAGAGGGGGGTGAATTGGTATTTTAAAAAATTTCTCCCCTAGGTCAATTATTCAACAGCAGTATTACACAACCCTAGGGTTAATCTAGTGCATATATAAAATAAATCAATATATTTAGCTGAAAGTATTAACACAAGTAAACTAATTACGCATGCATAAAAAAAAAAAGTTAAAAAGAGATAACACCAAATATGTTATCGAGGTTCAGAAAATGTGCCTACGTCCCCTCCTTGGCTCACAAGCACAAGGATTCCACTAAAGCTCACTACACGGGTGGAGTGGCACCGAAATACAATCAGGTCAAATTAACACAGAGCTAGCATCAACCTTTACAACCAATCCTTCCAGACTGGACTAATGCCCCCTCAGGCCATGCTTAGAATACAACCAAATCACAATACAAGATGTGTATAAATTATATGCTTCTCCAACAAGAATATTTGTACCAGTATCAATCAATGCACATCAATAATATAAGAACGATAAGCTCAGTGAAATATGTGTGCAATCAACACTCAATATAATGTCTATATTCAATCAAGCACAAGACTGTATTAACAAAAACTTTGATACCACTCACATGACCGACCTGCATTGGGTATCGAGTAAACACGCAATTTTTTTATATTGACCTAACAGCGGAAGACATCTACATGCCATCCAGAATACAATATCCAGAGTTTCAACATACATATACACACATTTCTATCATACCCAAAAACAATACAACCCTAGGGGAATTACACCTCCCTAGTCCAAGCTCACCATGTATATCAGGGAATCATCTCCACATTATCTCGGAGCTCTATCCCCTGGTCTATCTCTGTTCCTTGAAAGTTTAGATAATTCAGGTGAGACACATCTCAGTAAGACGGAATAAATTATTTATAGTGTGTGGCAATATGAGTTCAGTTATAACACATTTTACTTTCCAATCATCAATTCATCTAATAAAAATACACTAATATATATATATATATATATATATATATATATGCTCATAACCATATAGATATAAAACACAAACTTTTATAAGCTTTTAATTCCATTTCCAATCTCATTTGCATGCAACCCATGTTTATCAGCAAAGTGTCCGAGAATAGGGAAGTCTACTCACCCATACAAGTAGCTTCCCTCGGTCCTAATACGTTATGCAACCAAATATGGCTACATCTGATACCTATCAGGGCACTCACGTTACTCAGTAAGCCGTCAAGCGAAGAGTTTTACTACACTTAATTATTTAGATTATTAAACTCACACTCTTTCATTTTCCATTTTCATTATTCTTTCCTTTTTCTATTTCCATTTCCATTTCACTATCTGGCACATAAGTATCCTTGGTATTCAGTACCAACATCACCTCTGTAACTCAGGGCTACCTAGAGGTTCTTTCTCCACGTCATGCTTCCCCCATGAATAAGGTTGTGCGGCCTGAAGGCTAGATCTAACCACGGTTGACCTACTCGATTAGATCAAAATGGAAATACATCTATGCGTCTGTAGTACAACTGGCCGGCCGATAGTCCTAATCTGGAATCAGGGGGCACAACAACTCTACTAAACGGCTCAGTTGACTACCCACACCACACTCTTCATGAGACCGTGTGGTTGCACTAACACCTCACTAGCAATGGTATCGTGCTCAATATCACAACTCATCATTAGAGTTTCCATATCTATCCATCCGGGTTATCACTGCCACATTCTTGCAATCATTATATGGTATTGACATTTCATCAATCACATTTCAGCTATCCCATTGCAGCTTTCACACTTTGTAATGTTCACATTTCCCCAGTATTCACAATCAGCATTCTCATTTCAATCATCACATTTCAATTTCCATAATGCATTATTCGCGTTGCAATATTCTCATTTTCTCATTCTCAACTCAGCATTTATTTTTCCATATTCACATTTCAGTATACTCATTCCAATATTTACATTTCAATATTCATATTTTAATTCCCACATTTCAATGTTCATATTGCAAAATTTACATTGCAACATTCCCATTTCCATATTCATTTTCTAATATACATATTTTAGAATTCACATTTCAAAATTCATTACATGATAATACTTATATATATATATATATATATATATCATTTCACATTCATTTCATTCTCATGCTAGCATATAACTCATTTCACGTTTTTCAATACTTCTCAACATACTCAAATCAGTATTCATACTTCCCATTATCATAAAAATCATTTCTATACACATATTTATGTATATCATTTTCATAATTTCCAGCAAACATATCGATAGTTCTCATTTCATCATTTTCTCAGAAAATATTCATCATCATATTTACCATTTTTTAGTATACATCATATGCCACACAATTTTTATCTAATATTCATAATATACTAATTTCACAGGGGAAAATATCATAGCTTCATTTTTCATATATTCATTCAATCAATAATATAAAAAATATTGCTATAATTTATTCCTCTTACCTGTTTTCTGAACTACGCCTATAGGAATCCTGAAATTATACCCATGGCACTTACTCGAACCCTGAATTCCAAAAACCCTACTTACTCAATTCAACCTCAGAATGCCTAATATTCTAACATTTCCAAATCAATATTAATTAAATAATAACTAATCCCTAAATAACCCCCTTATCCTAATTTTGTGGTTATGCCTACAACAACCCCACGAGAAATATGCTCCGCTAGACTTGTAGAGAATCATCCCTAGATTCTCGTGGTGGTGTTCGATCGTCAATTGGGCTTAAGATTTAAGAAAAATTGAGGTAAGAGTGAGAATTTACCTTACCCTAGGAGATTTGCCTTCGTTGCTCCTACGACAAATCTGCTTTGGTAGAAATGTCGATGACAGAGAATGGAGTCCAGCAGTATTTGCTGATTTTCGATCGGGTGAATATCAGCTGGGAAATTGAGGAGAGTGGGAGAGAGAATGAAGAGACGCGCAGGGGGGTGCGTCACTATTTCTTCTGTAGTCTGAAATCCTTCCTAAAGGCTTCAGGAAGGTTAGTCTGCATATATACGTATTATAATATAATATTATATTCTATTATTTTAATTAATTATTATTATTTAATTAATTATTTAATTTAAAAAAAAATATTTTATATTTATTTTTTTAATTAATTAATTAATTTTTTTTTTTTTTAGGATCATTCCACTAATCTTGTTTAATTATTTGTGAGGTTATTACATTGAGTGATTATACGTTATTCCCATTTGTTAGAAGCTCTCATTGTGTTCATTGTAAGTTTGATTTTTGGATTGAGAGTTGAGCATAGGTTTTTCCCTAATTTAATTTAATAAATCTTTTGTTCGAGAAAACTTAAAGCTTGACGGTCTTCGCATTCAAATTGCAAGACCCCTTAACTTGTGTTTTTGTTTGAGCAAAATCGTTTTCACAAGCTTACGTCTCAAATATCTCTTGTGCTTGAATATCAAGAAAATAATTTTAGAGATATTTTGATTACTTTTGGTGAAAATCTTTGAAACCCTAGATTGTTATTGAGATTTACATCTATATATTGTTTCAAAGATTAGCTTCTTAATATACACCTGTGCTTGATTGAATATAGACATTACATTGAGTGTTATTTGCACACGCATAGCATTGAGCTTATAGTTCTTATATTATTGATGTGCATTGATTAATACTGGTACAAATCTACTTGTTGGAGAAGCATACATTTTGTACACATCTTGTATTTTGATTTGGTTGTATTCCAGGTGTGGCCTGAGGGGGTGTTAATCCAGCTCAAAAGGATTGGTTGTAAAGGTTGATGTCAACCCTGTGTTAATTTGACCTGATTGTATTTCGATGCCGCTCCACCCATGAAGTGAGCCTTAGTGGAATCCTCGTGCTTGTGAACCAAGGCGAGGACGTAGGCACATTTGCCAAACCTCGATAACATATCTGGTGTTATTTCTCTTTACTTACTTTATTGTGCATGCGTAAATAGTTTACTTGTGCAATTTAAATTGAGCTGAATATATTGATTTATTTTATATCTGTACTAGATTTACCCTAGAGTTGTGTAATACTGTTGCTGGATAATTGACCTAAGGGAGAAAATTTTCAAAATACCAATTCACTCCTCTCTTGGGATTACAGTAAAGCTAGCAATTGGTATCAGAGCCTAGTTGCTTAGACTTGATCATTAATTTGCATAAATATCTAGATGGCTCATAACACTGTAATCCCTTTCCCTGAGAGACCCTCTTCCACACATTTTCCTGTTTTCAGTGGTGTTAATTGCACCTTCTAAAAACAAAGGATGCGTATATATCTTCAGATTATTGACTTGAAAGTGTGGAGAGTTGTCTCTAAGGGAGACGATGTTCCCATGAAAACTGAGGGTGAAATTAGAGTTCCTAAAATTGAAGATGAATATACTGATGAGGATATGAAAGCTCTTAGTATAAATGCTACTGCCATGAATAATATTTATTGTGGACTTGATGTTAATGAATTTAACAAAGTTATGGCCTATTCTTCTGCTAAGGAGATATGAGATAACTTATGAGGGTACTAGAGATGTGAAGGATAGTAGGATTGATATGTTAACTAGTGAGTATGAAGCGTTTAGAATGAATACTAGTGAGTCCATTCAGAGCATGTACACTCGCTTCACACACATTATTAATTCACTACATGCATTTGGTAAGACTTATCCCACGTATGAAATGATCATAAAAATCCTTAGGGGTTTGCCTCCTGCTTGGGAAGCAAAGGCTACAACCATATCTGAGGGTAGATATATTAAGGCTATGTCACTTGATGAACTGATAGGTTCATTTATCACCTATGAGTTAGCAATTAATGAGAAAATGAATGAGCACAATATAATGAGAAAAGTGACTGCATTAAAAACGTCTACTAGTACATCTAGTGAGTGCAATGAACCTGAATCGAGAGATGATATGGCTATGCTAACCAGGAAATTCAGTAGGTTCTTCTGAACGAACAGTAGGCCATACAGAAATTTTAGAGATTCAGTATCTAAGAAGGGAGATTCTAGTAAAAGAAAATAAAAATCGAACGCTCCCACATGCTATATTTGTAACAAGGTCGGGCATATCAAACCTGATTTCCCGTGGCTGAAAAGGGAGTCTAGGAAAGAGAAGAAAACTATGAAAGCAGGCACCTCGTGGGATAAATAGAATAGTAGTGATTCAGATTTAGACTCCAGTGATTTAGAGGTTGCTAACTTGTGCCTAATGGCACACAGTGATGAGGTACTATCTTCCTACTCTTTATCTTCCTATTATTCTAATGACGATGATTGTGATTCTAATAGCATGCCTACATATAAAGAATTGTAATATGAATATATTCGCATATCTAAATTGTTAAACAGAATGACTCAGGAAAATAATGTTTTAAAAAAGAAATGTGAAACTTGGTCAAAGCTTATTAAAATGGGAAAAAATGTTCATTCTTCTAGGCAAGAAGAAAAGATTTTGAAAATGGCTGAAAGGTCTTGGATTTAATGGTCTTGAAAATTTGAGATGACCTGATCTTTATTTGGGACATTTTACTCGGGTATCAAAATCCCAAATCCCACCTAAAGATCCTTGGTGTCGAATGATCTATTTTAAATGCAAACAAATTGGTCATATTCAGTTTGATTGTCTACTTAGAAATATACATGTAAGTATTAAAAGGGTGTGGAGATTCAAAGGTGATCTAGGCAGTAACCCCTATGGACCTAACAAAATTTGGGGACTAACATCAGCTACTTATATTTTCTTGCAAGTGTGCTTAAGATCGTTCTTATACAAGGCCAAGTTCGCATTCATCACTCCCAAGGATGGAGGGTTCATGACATTCAAGGACAATGCAAAGGGGAGAATCATCGGTGTAGGTAAGGTTGGTAAGGAACCTTCCCTCGTTGTTGATAATGTATTACTTGTTGATGGTTTGAAATATAATTTGTTAAGTATTAGTCAATTGTGTGATGAAGGGTATAAAGTATCTTTTGAAAATGATAAATGCATTGTTGAGAGTAAATCTGATAACAAAGTACTTTTTACTGCTGAACGTTAGGAAAATGTGCACACCACTAGTTTTGATAATTTAGCTTCTCAACAAGTTACATGTTTTTCTACTATAAATGAAGCTAGCTGGTTATGGCATAGACGTTTAGGACATGCTAGTATGGACCTTTTATCAAAACTTGTGAAAAAAGGATTTAGTTAAAGGCTTTCCAAAAACATATTTTGTAAAAGATAAGATTTGTGATGCATGTCAAATGGGAAAGCAAACAAAATCAAGTTCTAAGAAAAAGAAATTCATATCTACCACTAGACCACTTGAAATGCTATACTTAGATTTATTTGGTCCTAATCAAGTTCAAAGTCTAGGTGGAAAGTCGTATTCTTTTGTTATTGTGGATGATTATTCTAGGTTCACATGGGTGCTATTTCTCTCTCATAAAGATGAATCATGTAAGCAATTTACTAAACTTTGTAGGGGAATTAAAAATGAAAAGGGGTATAAAATTACACATATCAGAAGTGATAGGGGAAGTGAATTCAAAAATGATGACATAGAGAACTATTGTGACTTAGAAGGCATATCTCATAATTTCTCTGCTCCTAGTACCCCACAGCAAAATGGTGTTGTAGAGAGAAAGAATAGGTCCTTGCAAGAAATGAGTATGAAAATGCTAAATGAACACAAATTACCCAAATATTTCTTGGCTGAAGCTGTGAGTACTGCATGTTATGTCATGAATAGAGTATTAATCAGACCGTCACTTAATAGGACTCCATATAAATTATGGAACGGCCATAGACCTAACATTTCCTATTTTTCATGTCTTTGGTTGTAAATGCTTAGTACTTAGAGATAATAAGCACCTAAGGAAATTTGACTCTAAATCTGATGAAGGTATTTTCTTAGATTATTCACTTAACAGTAAAGCATATAGAGTTTTTAATAAAAGAAGATTAACTATTATTGAATCTATTCATGTTGCGTTTAATGAATCTAATCCATTTTCCAAAAGAGATAATGAAGATGATATTGAAATTAGAAAAGGATTAGATAAGCTATCTATTGAAAATAATGTGGACTTCACTTCATAAACAAATGAAAAATCAATTGAAAATGATAAAGTTGAAAGTGAGGTTCAAGAGCTGCCTAGGGATTGGAAATTCATTAGGAACCACCCTTTAGATCAAATCATACATGAACCTTCACGTGGTGTAGCCACCCGGTCTTCCTTAAGAAACCTATTGAGTCATTTTGCATTTTTATCCCAAGAAAAACCCAAAAATATTAAAGAAGCCATAAAAGATGAATTTTGGGTGATGTCTATGTAGGAAGAACTTAACCAATTTGAAAGAAGTAAAGTTTGGACCCTAGTTCCTAGGCCCAATGATCATACTACTATTGGAACTAAATGGGTTTATAGAAATAAAAAAGATGAAAATGGGGTAGTAACTAAGAACAAAGTTAGACTAATTGCCAAGGGATATAATCAGGAAGAAGGGATAGACTTTGAAGAAACCTATGCTCCTGTAGCTAGAATGGAGGCCATTCGTATGTTGCTTGCTTATGCCGCTTTTAAGAACTTTAAATTGTATCAAATGAATGTTAAAAGCGCCTTTCTAAATGGCTATATAAATGAAGAATTCTATATAGAACAACCTCCTGATTTTGAAAATCATGAATATCCTAATCATGTATACCGGTTGTCAAAAACCTTGTACAGATTGAAACAAGCTCTTAGAGCTTGGTTTGAGAGGCTTAGTGGTTTTCTCCTTGATAATGGTTTTACCAAGGGAAAAATTGATACTACACTTTTCATCAAATCTAAAAATGATCATATGCTCCTTATGCAAATTTATGTAGATGATATTATATTTGGAGCTACTAACGATGAGTTGTGTAATGAATTTGCCAAGTGCATGCAAAGTGAATTCGAAATGAGCATGATGGGTGAACTGAGTTTCTTCTTAGGACTTCAAATTAAACAAGCTAATCATGGAACTTTTATATGTCAATCCAAGTATGTTAGGGACTTGCTAAATAAATTTAATATGGACGATGGCAAAATTTTGAGAACTCCTATGAGCTCTTCCACAAAACTTGATAAAGATGAGCAAGACATGTCTGTTAATGTGAAACAATATCATGGCATGATTGGTAGTCTCTTATACCTTACAGCTAGTCGACCTAATTTCATGTTTAGTGTGTGCATGTGTGCTAGGTTTCAAGCTGCTCCTAAGGAGTCTTATCTATTAATGGTCAAAAGAATTCTTAGGTACCTAATTGGGACTATAGAATTAGGCTTATGGTACCCTAAGCATACAACATTTGAGATTGGTAGTTACACCGATGCTGACTTTGCTGATAATAAGGTAGATAGAAAGAGTACTAGTGGCACTTGTCACTATTTAGGACAATCTCTGGTTTCTTGGTTCTCCAAGAAACAGAAGTCAGTTGCCTTGTTCACATCCAAAGCAGAATATATTGCAATTGAAAGTTGTTGTGTTCAAACGCTTTATATGAAGCAACAGCTTATGGATTTTGGGTTGCACTACGATATGGTTCCAATTAAATGTGATAATACTAGTGCAATAAAAATTTGAAAGAATCCTATCTCACATTCAAGAACCAAATATATTGAGATTAGACATCATTTCATTTGTGATCATGTGCAGAAAGGGGATGTGGCACTTGAGTTTGTATGCACTAATAAATAGTGGGCTGATATTTTCACCAGACCTCTTCAGGAGGATAGGTTTATACGGATTAGACGAGAGCTAGGTCTAATGCATAATAGAGAGGTCATATAGAAAATTGATAGAGTGCACAAACTTAAGGGGGGAGGGGGGGAGCTACTCAACATAGAAATATATGGCTCTAAAAACTTTAATAAATCTTATCATTGCTTTATACCTTGTGGATTTGCTTGTGGTTTACAATGCATGACTATCATATCTCTTGAATATTGAGAACTCTACTCATATTTATTATTTTGATCATACTGGACTGTTTTAGTTGCTTGCTGTGGATAAATCGTAAATTTGAACTCAATCAGGTCATTTCTATACGGATTTTCTTTGGGAATTGCTCCATTTTCAAATGGCATGCTGCCGAAATTTCTAAAAATCTTACTAAACTAAATCTTGTATCTAAATGACTATTAACCTTTGCTTGCCTATGCGTTTACACGTCTTGTCTTGACCCTTTTTGCTGTTGCCAAAAGGGGGAAAGTAGGCAAAATTGGGTATTAGGGAAATTGTTCATGTTATATGTTAAAATTTCCTTATGCATATTTTCAGGGGGAGCATTTCTTGGTTGTACGCACTTTTGTATGATGTATTTCTCATCATCAAAAAAGAGGAGAATGTTGATCTTATAGGTCATGCCCTGTTTTGATTATGACAAATACTTTAGTATTTAATGGCTGTCAAGTTTGTGTGTAGGATCATATTGGCAAAATCATATGATGGCATGAGGTGACTTAAAGAAGATAAAGACCCAAAATATTTATTTTCTTTGTAATTTATATTCTCTTCAATTTGGGTCTATAATATTTAATTTAGAAAGGTCTGTAATAATTGATGCATATCATGCATGCAGGACCTAATAAGCTCAAAAACCTTAGAAAGATCCTAGGACCTTGCACATACACTTACAATAAGTCCCCACTTTCAAATATGCAATTAGGGGAACATATTTTACTTAGGTCCTAAAATTGTGAGGTTTCGGGCGAATAAACCTTGGTGCTTAAAACACCTCGGTCGACCGAACATAAGAAAAGTCAGAGAGTTGACTTGACTTCGGGTGACCAAACCAAAAAGACCTTAGCATCTTTGATCAACCAAACATTTACCCTAACCTTTTCCAACAACTCGGGTGCCCGAACGTTTACATTCAAAATACCCTCGGGCGACCTAAAGTGTAAGTTCGGTAAACCGAACTTGAGCCCAGGCGACCGAGCCTCGAGCATGTTGGAAGTCGCCTTAGACTTAGCCACCCAAACCAATTTTTAGGCACCCGAAATTCAAAATTTACTTTTCTTCATGTGTCTGTTTGGGAGACCGAACCTATGGCTCGGTCGACGGAAACTATCGAGTTGGCCTAATTTGTACCTAGGTTATTTGGGGTTAAATAGGGTTAATTTTTAAAAACTTAATTAAAATAATTCTAATAATTCCCTTGGTGGACCCAATGGTTATAATTTTGGTCAAGTCTATAAATATGAGTTCATTTGCTTAGATTAAGGGCAATTAGCATTTTGATTAACAAAAATATTCTCTATATTTTTTAGAGACCTTTTTCAAACAAAAACCTTATACACTCTCATACTGCCATTCCTTTGCAAAGTCAATCCTTGTGGGAGTACTTTGAGTGATTATACGTTATTCCCATTTGCTAGAAACTCTCATTGTGTTCATTGTATGTTTGACTTTTGGATTGAGAGTTGAGCATAGGTTTTCCCCCAATTTAATTTAATAAATCTTTTGTGCGGGAAAACTTAAAGCTTGTGGGTCTTGGCATTCGAATTGCAAGACACATTAGCTTACATTTCAAATATCTCTTGTGCTTGAATATTGAGAAAATAATTTTATAGATATTTTAATTACTCTTGGTGAAAATCTTTGAAACCCTAAATTGTTATTGAGATTTAGATCTATACATTGTTTCAAAGATTAGTTTGTTAATACACTCTTGTGCTTCATTGAATATAGACATTACATTGAGTGTTGTTTGTACACATATAGCACTGAGCTTATAGTTCTTATATTATTGATGCGCATTGATTGATACTGGTATAAATTTATTTGTTGGGGAAGCATATATTTTGTACAAATCTTGTATCATGATTTGGTTGTATTCCAGGCGTGGCCTGAGAGGGTGTTAATTCAGTCCGGAATGATTGGTTGTAAAGGTTAAGGTCAACCCTGTGTTAATTTGACCTAATTGTATTTCGGTGCTGCTCCACCTGTGAAGTGAGTCTTAGTGGAATCCTGGTGCTTGTGAGCCAAGGCAGGGACGTAGGCACATTTGCCAAACCTCGATAACATATTTGGTGTTATTTCTCTTTACTTGCTTTACTATGCATGCGTAAATAGTTTACTTGTGCAATTTAAATTTAGTTGAATATATTAATTTATTTTTTATCTACACTAGATTGACCCTAGGGTTGTGTAATACTGCTGCTGGATAATTGACCTAGGGGAGAAAATTTTTAAAATACTAATTCACCCCCCTTTTAAGATTACAGTAAAGCTAACAAAAGGCTACACTCAACAAGAAGTCATTAATTATTTTGAAACTTTCTCTCCAATTGCTAAAATGGTTTTTGTATGTTGTCTATTAGTATTTGCTACAACTAAAAATTGGTTTGTTCATCAGCTCAATGTCAATGCCTTCTAACATGGTGATTTTTCGGAGGAAGTCTATTTGAAACTTCCTCTAGGTTATAAGACAAAGGGGGTGACTGATTTGGTTTGCAGACTTCATAAGAATCTTTATGGTATGAAGCAGGCTTCAAGGCAATGGTTCTCTAAGCTTGCTACTACTTTACTCACTTATGGATTTTATCAGTCTAAGTCTGATTCATGTCTTTTTATTTAGACTTCTGCTTCGGTTTTTACTATCGTTCTAGTATATGTCGATGATATTATAATTGCTAGTTCTAGTATTGATTCTATCACTGCCATCAAACAATTTCTTCACTCGGTTTTTCAGATCAAGGATCTTGGTTGCTTACGATATTTTTTGGGGCTTGAGGTTGCTCGTTCTTCCAAGGGATTTTTTCTTTGTCAACGCAAGTATACGTTGGATGTTTTGCAAGATATTGGTTTTCTTGGTTCTAAGCCTGTATCTTTTCCCATGACTCAATATCTTAAGCTTTCTCGATCTGAGGGTGATTTGATTTCAGATCCTTTACAATATCGTTGTCTTATTGGAAGATTGTTATATCTCATAATTACTAGACTGGACATTGCTTTCTCTATACTGCTCATCGTGTGCTTCGGTATCTTAAATATTCTTCTGGACAAGGTTTTTTATTTCATGCTCATTCATCCCTCAAACTTACTGGTTTCACTGATTCAGACTGGGCTAGTTGTCCTGATTCTCGCCGATCAGTTACTGGGTTTTGTATCTTCCTTGGTAACTCACTCGTTTCATGGCGATCTAAGAAGCAAACTACTATCTCTTGGTCTTTTGCTGAAGTTGAATACCATGCTATGGCAACAACTACTTGTGAATTAACTTGGCTTGTCACCTTGCTCAATGATCTTGGTGTTTTGATATCTTTGCCTATTTCTTTGTTCTGTTATAATCAAGCTGCTATGCACATTGCCTCTAATCTTGTTTTTCATGAACGAAGGAAGCATATAGACATTGATTGTCACTTGGTTCGTGATAAAGTCCAAGCTGGGTTTCTCTACCTTCTTCATATTTCCACTCATCACCAGTTAGCAGATATTTTTACAAAGGCATTAGGATCTTATGCTTTTCATCGTTTTTTGTGCAAGATGGGTATGTTGAGTATTCATTTACCATCTCCATCTTGAGGGGGCGTATTAACATTTTAACAGATGCCGTATATGCTACTATATACACAGCAGCAGCAATAGCAGCAACAACAATTTTCCATCAGGCTGCAATACACAGCAGCAGCTCTCCAGTTTTCCATCAAATGCAGCAACAGCAGATCATCTCGTGCAGCAATTCTTCATCAGGCTGCAATACACGGCAGCAACTCTCCAGCTCTCCGTCAGATTCTGCAACAGCCGATCATCTCCTCACTAGCAATAGCATTAGTTAGTTAAATTAGCTATAACAGAGTTAGCAATAGCAGTTATGGTTTGGTTTAAGTTTTGTTATTGAGTTGTTATTTTTATTCTCTAATTGTTAATTTAGTTGCTGAATTATTGTATATATAACATTGTGAATCACTCTCCAATGAAATTCTATCACAATTTTAATATCTCTTCTTCATTTGTTAACCCCCTGCGCTAGTTGCTGCTTCTCACTATTCTTTTATTTTATTTGAGTGGGAGTTGTGGGTCTTCTCTTCTCTTTGCTTTTTCAAGAGAGTCAGCATGGAACACGACTCTTTTATGCACCGCACAAAATAGGACAGTAGTGACCAATTGTGTGCATATATGTAAATGGAAGGGTGTGGTAGGCCTTGCTTATGCTTAGCCAGATTAGCAAAGGGAAGCCTAGGGAAATCAAGAAAATAGCTAGGGGGGCCCCTTGGATGCGTGGGATTATTTTTCTTATATAAAAAAGTTAATTCCGTTCATAATGAGACAATAAATAATTGAATTAATATTTTGAAATCCCCCCATAAATTTATAATTTAATTTACTATAGTAATTAAATTGACATTTTTGTAACCTTTAATAATAATTGAATCAATAACTAATATAAATTTTAATGGTTGTTCAATAACTTTATAAAATAATTAATATTTCAAATCCATGTATAACTTTGTAATTTAATTTTTAAATTTGAAAATTATTTTTTTAACTTCCCTTAATATTTGGGGTAATATTTTTTTAACCACTATTAATAACTAATTAAATAAATTTTGTAATGACTAATGATCATTAACTTATGTAATAAAAATACATATGTTAGTTATTAAAATCATTTTTATTAATATGATTCATAAGAAAATTCCATTGGTATCATTGTATAACTATTTTTAAGTTTTCAATTGCAAAACTACACTCGGTACGCTTAATATTACCTAATTACACTTTAATTTTAAAATATAAATTTTTTAAATTCAACCATAGTTTGTCCATATTGTCTAACTCAAACTAAATAAAAATTTTAAACAAAAATGCAATATTCATTTAATTTTTCTTTTGGTTCTCTTTACATTTTTTCGCTCACAAATTAGAGAACAGAATTTTTAAAACTTAGAGAAATAATCAAAACATAATAATTGAAAAACACGTAATTATCAAAATCATTGAATTTTCATTTTTTCTCATTTAGAAAGTTTAGAGCTCTCTTATAAGTAATAAAGAGTATACTCTACTATCCCAGGGTATGGGTCAGGTAGTAGTGCGGGTTGCGAGAGTATCTCTCACGAGGTCAAGTGTTCAAACTCTCTCGAGTTCGTTTCAGCTTCTGAATTCCTGAAATTTATCTTCCTTTAGAGTTGTGGGGTTGGCTTCAAGGGACGCAAGATTAGTCACGTGGACCGTAAAATAGATATGTAAAAACTCGATACGTAATTCAACAAAAAAAAAAAAAAAGGAGTATGCTCCAATGAGTACACTTCAATCGCGTAGTCATGCCTAGGGCAAGTGGACGGCCTACTTTGAGCAAACATATATAGGGAAGAAGCAAATATAATTAATGTCAAACTATTACAAGATTTCTTTATTTGCACATGGCGAGTTGGTGGTGGTAATGGCAATTTGGTGAAGCCGGGCGTTGGCTGACGGAAGACGTGCCGAGTAGGCAATTCAACTTCAACATAATGAGGTCCAGCGGGACTGGATCCTGGGCCAGCTCATTTATGAGGTGGAAAGGATAAGAGGAGATGTCTGCTGATGCCGATCTGACGTGGAAATTTATTTATTTATGTATTTAAACGCTGGTTCCTGCTCGACTCCGTCCCCCATTCAGCCTATAATTAATTAAATTACCACGTGTACGGGGAAACAGGCAAACGAAATTTTTTTTTATAAAAAAGAAATAAGGGGGGCAAAGTCACTTTCCAAGGTATCTATATTTTATATAACCAAGAATTCAGAGAAAAATAAAAAAAGGAAAAAGGGGGATCTCATCATTCCCACTGCACGACGGTCTCAGTCGTTTTCTTCTGGTTCAACTCTGGCCGTGCATTTTACTTATTTATAATTGAATCACAAGTAATTTAATACTAGAAGAGTTCACATACTTTTTTTTTTTTTTTTTTAATTACAGGAAATTATGACTTCCGTGTATCAGATGAACATTCAATCAATTCAATCCTCAGAACACATCTCTATCACCATCCATGATTTCCGCTAGCTCACAGAGCGAGCTCCCACTATCCATAAATCTACCTGAAATTAAACTCCTGATGCTCGTTCTTACATGCTGATGTCTTTCCACTACATCATGGCCGTGGGGGCTGATAGCACATACTTTCTTATACATGCTTCTTACGGAGCTTTTTATACATTCTTATACATGCCTCTTATTGAGCTTCTTCTTATACAACTTCTCATAATTTAAGCTCTTAACATAGCCTTTTAATGTAAAAAAAAGAAGATATTTTATCAATTCCATATTATACTTAACAAAATAATATGAAAGTACAATAAAATAACATTTCAATGTGGCCAATTACATAAATTCTTTTTTAGAAAAGATTAATTAAATCTTAATAGGACATTACTAAATTATTTTCTTCACTGTACTGTTTTAATTCGCAAAGTCGTATATGAGAGTTATTGCGTAATTAAAGTAATGGTTGATACAGCCAAAATCAGTACGCTCATATTTACAAATATGCCCATAAAGGCAGGCAGTCGTAAGGTTGGCTTTGGGTCACGTTGGATCTCTCACGTAATTCCCACTAAACTATTAATAATTCCCATAACAGTTACTAAAGCAGCAATTGATGGCTTACATAACTGCCCGTAAAGTTACTTGCACAAATTAGTTGCAACCCATAAGTGATAAATCTCATTCTCACTTATTCAAGTTTACTAACTAGAGCCTTCCACGATCCCTAACTTAGGCATTAGAGTGATCCCCCGAAGTATACTCCGAGTTATCCAAACCATTATTATTTTATTCCTTTTAAGTGGTCACAATGGAAGGACAATCCGCAAAAAACCGTTCAATTTTCGGTAACAACAATGGCGATGAAAAAAAGTTACAATAAAACCAAATATCATAAAAACTCAACTTGAAAATCACTTAAATTTCTTTAAAATGTATAGGTCAAAATGCTCATCATTAAATTCCTTTAAAAGTTAGACATGGTATAAATATAAATGACAATTTTGTTTGAATTTATTTCTCCTAACTATGTTATAATAAGCCTTTTGAATTGAATTGTGTAGAGGAAGGTCCAGACAGCAAGTTATGTACAAATATACATAAATGAATTGAGTGATTTTGAAGATTAATATATAAGGAAGAACAAAAGCTGTGAAAATTCGTGGAAGCTTCTTGCTAGAGGCCAAAAGGCAATAATGAACCTTTCATTTTGCAGAAAACACAGAAGCATGAAAACTTAATTGTGTGATATTATTTTTAATATATATTTATTATCTATACCCATCTATGCATGTATTTTGGGGTTCCCTTCCTGTTGCAATTTTAGGGTTCCAATCTTAATTAGTTAGGAGAAGCAAAGAAGGAAAATGAAATGAAAGCACTAAATGCTAGTTTTGTCAATTAGGAAAATCTATTTCGAACATTATTTTTTAATTTCATGATATTTGCATAAAAAAGTTTTAAAATATTTATTTACTTTTTTTGAGCTTAACTATAGAAATGTGAAAAAAATGAAAAACCATATTGTTTTTACAATTATTTTAAATTTTAATATATATATATATATATATATATATATATTACAATTGACACAAACTTAAATTTTTAGGTCATGTTGATTTTCATCAATATAGAAAAAAGTGATATCAAAAGTGATTATATGTAAATAGGCGACGAAAAACATAAGTTATAAGAGATGATTCTCATTATGTGTTAATAGTTAGAATGCAATTCAAATCTATGTAACACCAGGTGTCAATGCAAGATGCTAAAGTAAAATAAGAATTATTAAAAATTGGACTAATAATTCTCACGTCGGATTAGAAAAAAAAAAAAAACCAAGTGGATTATAAGCACGTATACACTCAACACCTAATACGTCAAAACGTTTTGATCAAATCTACAAGAGGTTAATGTACTGATGAAGTGGAATACTAAATTAATAAAAAAAAAAATGTTTTTATGTTAGAAGTAGACCACGAACAATTGGAAAATTTATGTAAAATTACGAGAACTCTTTTATATGGTGATGAAAAATTAATTCAATATATACAAATGGTGAATCTAATAATTTTAAACTCCAAAGTTTAAAAAGAATGAATGTTGTGTTAAATACTTTTATGAAGCATGAATTACGTGATAAGTGGTTGGCATGGGACTAGGGAGATGCATTTGTTTAAATCTAATCAGCACCATCCCCAAACCCCCAAAGAATATAATTTTAATGTAAAAACTCCAAATAAAAGTTATTACAAAATTTATAAATTAACTAGAAATATTTTAAATTATCTTGAACCATGCATTATAAAACTTCTAATTATAACAATTTATAAAATATTATAAAACTTGCAAGTATTTTAGTTTGGCCCCATATATATATATATATATATATATATATATATATAATTTATTACAAAATTTATAAATCAACTAGAAATATTTTAAATTATCTTGGACCGCGCATTGATTGAAAGATTTCTAATTATAACAAGTTATATTTTAAAAAATTTTAAAATATTATAAAACTTGCAAGTATCTTAGTTTGACCCTATATAATATTTTTTTTTAAATTCTTTTTTTTGAATTCATTGGAGGGCCAATTATTCAAGCTATTTAATAGGAAGTAGTTCATCTCCTGTCTTAGGCTTCTTCTTACCTCTCCCAACTTTAGATCATTAACTTTCATAATGAAATATTAAAACTAAATCAATTAAATGTCTCCTACAAGACAAACCCTCTGAAAATTAATTTGAAAGTAAAATAACATAATAAATTTATAAATGAAATGTCTCGGATGAGACAAACCCTCACAATATGTAAACCGATTGATTCAAATTGATTTATAATATAATCATGGCATGAATTGCCCATTTAACCTATATTTGATTCACATTTCTAAAAAGTTTATGGTGTATTACCATATTTTGAAATCATAAAATAATATTTATTTTGTAGCAATATTTTTTAAAAAATTCAACTAGAATATAACTCCATGAACTGTGTCATTAATATTATTGTATTGTATAAATTCATGAATTAATATATGATGCTATTAGTAAATAACAAAAACACATATAAATTTTTCATAAAATATTAAATTTCATAATATCTACATACATAGTTATTGTAGAGAAGCTCCAATCATTTTATTTGAATGTTCCAAAAATTTAGAATCTTATTATATGGAAACTTAGGCTTGACTAATATTTTAAAACCTATCCAAATTAGCTAGTTGGTTGAATTGGGAATGAGGTTGCTTTCTAATTAGGTTGAATACTATATTTAATAACATAACAACATGGACAAAACTAAGAAAAATCAACGAGCCAACTCGAAAAAGGGTCAATCAATTAATATAAATTCAAGTTTTTATAATCCATTTAGTATTCATGTTTTAAAAATCTAATTTTTAGTTTCGGTTTTTAATTTTTTATTTTTGTGTCTGGATTTTATTTCTCTCATTTTTGACAATGATACCAAAAAGCCTCTTAGAAAGTACAAACTAAAGCTGAATACAACTAAATGCACTTTCAGGACAACATTAGGTAAATTGTTGGGAATTATTGTGAGTTAAAAGAGGATTGAGGTGACCCAGCTAAAATTTCAATTATATAGAATTTGGAACCTTCATCTACTCAGAAGCAAGTACGAGGACTTTTGGGAAAGTTGAATTACGTTGCTTGGTTCATATCTCAACTAACTACTACATGTAAAATGCATAATCTTTGTATTTGGAATGATGAATATCAACAAGCTTTTGACAAGATCAAAGAATACTTGAAGAATCCACCAGCATTGATACCACTGGTAGCTATAAAATCATTTATCCTCTATCTAATTGTGTTGGAGAAGTCTATGAGGGTGTATGTTATGCTAGAATGAAGTGACTGAAAGGAAAAAAAAAAGGAGCAATTTATTATTTCAGCAAAAAATTCAACCAATATGAAGTCAAATACTCAATATTGAAAGAATATGTTGTGCCTTAACTTGGGCAGCTCATAGATTAAGAGAGTACATGTTGTATCACATGACTTTTCTGATTTCTTAGATGGAATCTTTGAAATATATCTTTGAAAAGCTGACATTGTCAAAAAGAATAGCTTGTTGGACTATGCTTGTAGAGACCCGGTGAATTATATTAATTAAATAATAGGAGGAGGAGAGAAAAAGAAATTGTAATTTGGAATTCAATAGGGTCTCGTCGACGAGCGCAGCGCGTTCGTCGACGAACACACTTGAAGGGATCGTCGATGTGGGCATGCGTCTCATTGATGAGAAGTTACCGAGGGGCTATTTTTAACTCTGAATTTCGTCGATGAGGAATAAGTGTTCGTCAACGAACTCTTTTCGTGGCCTCGTTGATGAGGTGACGTATCTCGTTGACGAGTGCAGGTGTATAAATAGCCTGAACTCGGTTTTTATAGCAGAATTCACGCGAAGAACCACTCTCCCTCTCTCCTCTTCAGTTCTCCTTCCTTCTCTCTAAGATTTTGGATCTATTCTTTGCCGAATCGATGATCTGAAGCCGCCACGCTACTCCTAGGGAAGTTCTCTTCAACTCTGCTGGAGTAGATAGTTGGAGGGACTAACTTGAACTCCATCCCAGGTTCAGGGTAAGGCTTTTATTGAGTATTTGACTTTCTTACAATTGTGGAAAAGATAGCATTTGAAAAAATACTAAAGTTTTGTTTGGGGCAACATTGTTTTCGGGGTGTTGAGCGGGGAACCCTGCGGGATTAGGACTAGTTGTTCTAGGGGCTTTCTAATAGTCAAGTAAGGGAGTAAACTAAAACTGTAATTTTTTCATGAAAATTATTATTATTTAATAGCAAATTAATTTTTAGGAAGCATGTACTATGTATGAGTATATTTGGGAAAATGTATATTTGAGAAAATACTGCTAATATACAGGAATATGTTTTAATATAAAATATTAGAAAATGCGATTTTAGAACAGAATTCATGATTTTATTCAGTTTGTGTGGCATGAATATTATTTCACGTATATTGTATTATGTTAAGTCGGATTTATAGAAAATACATGTTTACAGTTATTTTCAGAAAAATCATAAATATTACAAGAAAGTATGGTTTTAGTATTTCATGATAAACAGTACAAATAATCAACTCAGTATGTTATATGTGCACAAGCCTATGATTGATAGCCGGTGCAAAGCTGTAGTTATGTATGTTATCCGGCGCAAGGCCGCAGTTATGTATGTTATCCGACACAAGGGCCGTGATTATTTATGTTATGACAAAATTCAGAAAAATGCTATCAATCTATTTATGTTAAAATAGTATATAATCATGTACTATATGTTATAGAACCTAGATGATAGTTCAAATGAGTTTTCAAGAGCACAGTACCGTAGCTATATAGTTCAATTCAGTTCAAACTTGTGCTAACCACCCCTGCCAGTAGAGGGGGTGAGAGATGGATAGTCGACGTGACTTTCAGTGTAGAGTTGTAGACGCCCACCTGGCAATCTGGACCAGGGTGCGGCGAGCCCATCATACTTACAGACACTTTTGATTCAGCAGTGGTTGGCCAGCCATTGTCAAGTCCCGCCTTCGAGCTACACAACCCGTCATGGGGGGTAATACATGACACTAGCTAGCTACTCATCCTGGGTATATTTCAGTAATACTAGTATAGCAGATGATTTTATGAACATTGAGATACAGCATGATTTAGTACAACTATGAAATTTTACGTTTACTAAGTTATGATATTATCAGTGTTTTTAGACATGTAATATGTATTGTATATTTATTTAGCACATAAATATCCATGTTGTCACGCAACTGTATTTAGTTTATTTCCCTTACTAAGAGGTGTCTCACCCTAACTTAAAATATTTCAGGAAACCCAAACAGATAGGCGGACCGAGCTTCACGCCGTTGAGGCAGTTATTCTACCCTGCTAGGAGGGTAAGTTTTAAACTAGGGTCAGATGGTTTTGATGAAAGATCCTAGTTTTATCTTTTGGTGTTTTGGGGATTTTATATATATACATCTACAGAAATATGGTGGAATGTAAGTAACTCTAGTATTGTATTTTACGGTTGGATGGATGAAATTTATATTACCACTGCTTAGGTGTCCGTCATATATGACAAGTGTGTACCCGTTACCCACAGGTTCGGGTTGACTTTGTTATGTTATAGGTTAATGGTATCAGGGAATTAATATGATTGATTATGAAGTAAATTAAGCAGGTCGTTACAGTTTGGTATCAAAGCCTAGGATGTTAGGTTCTGTAGACTCTAGAATGCAGCGGTAACAATACCAGAGTATTGGATAAGGGGATTTGAGGTTTGGTTTTATAGTCTAGATGCAGGACTTCTGTGATGGTTTTTGTGTCTTTCTTGGGGTAACGATTTCAAGAAAGCCATTGTAAACTATTGTTGGGTTGGGTATCTAGGTTGCAGGATTGAACCTTAAATTAAGATCTAGGATAATAAATCAGTTAAGGATATAATATATTAGGTAGATTATATGTAATGGTAATAGGGTCCTAAGCTAAGTTTATTGTCTTTTCAAGATGGACCCTGGAGGTAGTAGCACCCATGCTAGTGATAATGAGGGTGTTGGGCCCTCGGGCACTATTGGTGGCGATTCAGACGCAGTAATTCTTAGTGTGGCTTAGCAAGTTACGGCTAAAGTTGCTAGAACTTCCAGAAAGCAGGGTGGTCCGTTTGCAGGTCATAGTAGTTTGATTGAGAAGTTTATTAAGATAAATCCTTTGGCTTTATCAAGAGGAATTGATCCTGTAGTCGCTGAAAATTGGATGCAAGTGATTGAAAAAGTGTTTGCAGTGCTACAGTGTATTAAGGAGTGGAGGGTGCTATTCGCTACATAAAAACTAATTGGAGAGGCTAAGAGATGGTGGACGGTAGTGAAACTCCTGGAGCAGCAGAAGACAGTGCCTATAGAGATGACATAGGATCGATTTAAGGAGATATTTTTTGATAGATACTTTATAGCCTCATCTAGAGAAGCCAAGATAAAGGAGTTCCTGAATCTGAAGCAGGAATCACAGACAGTGCAGCCGTACGCGGCTAGGTTCATTGAGTTATCTCGCTTCATCCTGTACATTATTCCAAACGAGACAAAGAAGGTAAGACAGTTTGAAAGAGGTCTAAGGAGAGAATTACATAAGCAAGTGTCGATACTAAAATTGTAAGACTTTACCGAGCTGGTAGACAGGGCAGCTATGGCAGAAGCTGGAGAGTGGTTGAAGGCTGAGGAGTTGATACAGAGAAAGAGATCCACGCCTTATGGTTCCCAGCAGGCGTCCAGTTGAGGTTCATGGAAGAGAGGTAGCTACTATTGGGATTGGAGGCAAGAGTCATGGAATCGTGGGTTTCAAGGTATGTAGTCTTTTCCAATATGTCTGACTTGTGGGAAGAGACACTCGGGCGAGTGTCATGCCAGGAGAGGTATCTACTACCATTGTGGGGAGGCAGGGCATATGATGAGGGATTTCCAAGCTCAGATTGGAGCTGCTTCCACTCCTAGACCTACTCGGGGAGTCTATCATGCGCCTCGTGGAGGTTAGCAAAGGAATACGACTCCAGTAAGAGCTTTTGTCTTGACGTCGGGTAATGCTAAGACAGCTGGAGACGTGGTGACAAGTATGGTTAGTATGCTTTCATTTAAAGTTATTGTACTGTTTGATTCAAGAGTCACATACTCGTTTGTGTCTATGGAGTGCATTAGATTTTTTGGGGTAGACACATAGTTGTTGGACACTAAACTGTTAGTAACCACACTGACTGGGTTAGTAGTGAGGTGTAGTAGGGTGCTTCGAAGCTGTCCAGTGGAGGGAAAGTCTTGCTTGTTGATTTGATAGTGCTGGCCATGCACGAGTTCGATGTAATATTCGGCATGGATTGGCTGGCAGCTAACTTTGCCACCATAGACTGCCGCTTAGGAGAAGTGATATTTAGACCTCTGGGAAAACCAAAATTTAGATTTATAGGGTCATGAGTGCAATCCCCACCTCAGCTATTCAGGCGAGGAGACTGCTCCTAAGTGGTTGTCTGTGGCTCGTGGCCTTTATGAAGGAAATGTTAGGGAATGAATTGAAGCTCACTAGTAAACTAGTGGTAAAGGAGTTTACAGATGTTTTTCCAAATGAGCTACCAGGCTTACCACCTGATCGTGAGGTAGATTTTCCTATTGACCTGCTTTCAGGGACAATGCCAATCTCTAAAGTTCCTTACAGAATGGCGCCAGAAGAATTGGGAGTGCTTAAAGATCAGTTGCAAGATTTTCTAGATAAGGAATTTATACGACCTAGTGTATCTTTGTGGCGAGCTTCAATATTATTTGTAAAGAAGAAAGACGGGACTCTGAGGATGTATATAGATTACAGGGAAATTAATAAGGTGACAATCAAGAACAAGTATCCTTTACCCCGTATAGATGATTTATTTGATCAGATCTAGGGTACATGAGTTTTGTCACGCGCCGAACCCGAAAATGGGACCCGGGGGTGAAAATGTAATCTAACCTATCCTTGTATCTAATAAAACATTCAAAGATGCAGTACAAAGGATGAGGGTCCGATCCCGTGGGGTTCCCAGGCACCCTAAACACATCCAAACACAATAGAATATACGCAGCAGAAAAGGGTCATTCTATATATATACAGTACCATACCAGAGTCTATATAATAGCAGAAATAGGCTCTATAAAAAAAGTACATACGGGTGCCCAAATACATCTCAAAATGGCAACCCACCAAAAGCAGTCCTAGCACTTACCCAAACGCTAACCACAGTACACCGCCCACTACGCTACCTACACCAGAACGCTAATTCCAATTACTCGAAGTACCTGTAAAAATGTACGTACAGCAGTGGTGAGACACCTCTCAGTAAGGAAGAACACAGGTTATATCGTTGTGTGGCATTTGAGTGTTATCATGATGCAACATACATGCAGTTAAATGCAGTCCACTACTAATTTTACACAGTGCATACACGCACACATACACATGATCAGCAATCCCGATGTCATCACACCCTTCGGCCCGAAGCCGGCCCGCGACATACGGTGTTGGCCCGTAGCCAACCTGCGAACAAGGCGCCACTGGCACATGGCTAGTCCCCGACTCCCATGGCATCATACCGGCGATAACTGGTGGATCCACACCCTTCGGCCCGATATGCTGGAATAGGCTCACGCCCTCGGATATAGAGCCGGACACTCTCAGTACCTAGAACAATTCGGAACCCCGTTCATACTAGCATTTCAATAGTCACACACACATGCATGCTCATATAACCAAAAAAACCACACCCATTTGGTAATCTAAATCATGGTTTTCCAAGAAAATACAGTTTAAACAAGTCAAGGCATGGTCATCCCAATAATCCAATATAAATCAACATATACACTCGGTTTTCAACAAAACCAGGGATGCAGCCCGTCGCCCCCTTTTTTCCCAAAATTGTAATAATGAAAAACTCATAATTTTCTCCGTTAAATCCCCCTAAATGAGTAGCCAAAACACACACAGGACCGTGAACCATAGTTCCACCGAGTCCGATTTCAAAAATAACTGATATAAACACAGTTCCCCTTACCTTTTCCCCGAATAACAAATCCCAAACTCCAAGGCCCCTAAACAGCGAACCGAGTTTCAAAACCTACAAATCACAGTACAGAATATACTCACAAGACAGTTTCCTACAAAACTATCGGATCAGAAATGAAAACTGAGCCTTACCTCGATTTTTCGCCAAAACCCGAAAATCTTCGAAACAGGATTCCAATCGGTAGAACTTGTAGAGAATCCTTCCATGATCCTCGTGGTAGCTTCAGATTCACGATCCTCACGATGATCGGCAAAGAAATCTAGAAAGATAGAGAGTAAGGAGAGTTCTAGCGAGAGAGAGAGAGATATTTGAAGTTTTCGTAGTTGAGAAGTAATGAAATTTCTATTTATAGCCCCTTTGACCTGGACAAACTCGTTGCCGAGATGGTGTACTCGTCAACGAGGCTCTATAGTCCTCTCATTGACGAGATGGTGGATTCATCGACCCTGATATCAACGGTTCCCGAAACTCCTCAGCTTCTCCTCGTTGATGAGCCTCTGAACTTCGTCGACGAGAGATGCATGACCTTCTTCAATGAACTCTAGCTTCGTAAACGAAGCTTGTTCAAACACCAATTTTACCCCACTCTTATTTATTTAAACCCACTTACCACGGTTCGGGTTCTTACAATCTCCCCTCCTTACAAAAATTTCATCCTCGAAATTCTCCATCTCTCATTCACAACTCATACATGGAATACATATACACGAAAGTTGTCAACAAGAAACTGGCGACTACTACAGAGGAATACCGTGGTTACATGTACAACTGTCTTAGGAGTTCACAATACACACACTCCCGACGACTAACCACCTATCCCAACCCAAAGTAGAATAATATACAAGTGCTCAAAATAACTGTGGAAACTTTCGGCGTATTTCCGTTTCCAGTTCCCAAGAAGCTTCCTCAACCTCGTGGTTTCACCACAATACCTTCACTAATGGTATATCTTTAGTATAAAGCTTTTGAACTTTACGGTCTAGAACCTGAACAGGTATCTCCTCATACGCTAAAGTATCCCCAATTTCCAATTCATCGTAGCTGATAATATGTGAAGGATCCAACACGTACCTCCTCAACATGGATACGTGAAACACATTGTGGACCCTTGAAAGTGCTGGAGGTAATGCAATCCTGTAGGCCACTAGACCCACTCGCTTAAGAACCTTGAATGGTTCGATAAACCTCTGGCTCAACTTGCCTTTCCTCCCAAATCTCAGCACCCCTTTCATCGGAGCAATACGCAGAAATACCTTACCCCCCACCTCAAACTCTAAATCACAGTGGCGAACATCTGCATAACTCTTCTGTCGACTCTGAACTGATCTAATCCTCTCCCGAATCAAACCCACCTTCTCAGATGCCTACTGCACAAGTTCAAGTTCTAACACCTAACGTTCACTAATCTCATCCCAACACAAAGGTGATCGACACCTCTGACCATACAAAGCCTCGAACGGTGCCATCCCAATTTTAGACTGGAAGTTGTTATTATAAGCAAACTCAACAAGTAGCATAAACCGTATCCAGCTACCACCAAAGTCTAACACACAAGCTTGCAACATATCTTCCAATATCTGTATTGTCCTTTCCGACTGTCCATCAGTCTGGGGGTGGAACGATATACTGAAAGTAAGCTTCGTCCTCAATGCCTCCTGCAGGCTCATCCATAATCAAGAAGTAAACCTCGGATCTCGATCTGATACAATGGACACTGGTACTCCGTGCTTTCTCACAATCTCATGCATATACAAATCTACTAGCCTACTTAAAGGATAGTCAACTTTCATCGGTATGAAATAAGAAGATTTCGTCAATCTATCCATGATCACCCAGATAGCATTTTTCCTGTGAAGCGCTGGTGGCAAACCGGTCACAAAATCCATGGAAATATGCTCCCATTTTCACACCGAAATAGGCAAAGGCTGAAATAGCTCTGTCGGCCTCTGATGTTCAGCTTTCACCTGCCAACACGTCAAACACTGCTCCACGAACTAAGGAATCTACCTCCTCATACCAGACCACCAGAAGGTCTCACGCAAGTCCCGATACATCTTCGTACTACCAGGATGTATCGTAAACAAAGAACGATGCACTTCCTCCAAAATCGTCCTTCTAATCTCATCATCGTTCGGAACACATAGTCTGGTCCCAAACCTCAACACACCTCCCTCTGAGATGTTAAACTCCGTAGCTAGTCCCTGCTATACCTTTTCCATAACCTTTTCCAACTTTGCATCACTAGCCTATGCGGCCTTTATACGCTCAAAAAAAGTCAGATGGACCACCAAATCAGTAAGATAAGCCCAATGATCACCAACCACCAACTCTACACCCGAGCTCTTCAAATCTCATCTGATGTGACACTGAGTTACAATCGCAGATGTAGCCGCAAGTCCTGACTTCCGACTCAACGCATCAGCTACCACATTAGTCTTTCCCAGGTGATAACTGATCATGCAATCGTAATCCTTAATCAACTCAAGCCACCGTCTCTACCTCATATTCAACTCTTTTTGCATGAAGAAATACCTGAGGCTCTTATGATCAGTGAAGATCTCACACTGCACACCGTACAAATAGTGTCGCCAGATCTTCAATGCATACACAACAGCAGCCAATTCCAAATCGTATGTAGAGTAGTTTTTCTCATATTCCTTCAGTTGCCGAGAAGCATAAGCTACTACCTTACCCTACTACATAAGCACACATCCCAGGCCTTTTAGAGACACGTCGCTATAAATCACAAACCCACCATCTCCCGAAGGAATGGTCAACACTGGAGCACTAACCAGCCGGTGTTTTAATTCCTGAAAACACTGCTCGCAATCACTAGTCCAGTTAAACTATACTCCTTTCCTGGTCAATCGAGTTAGAGGCCCAAATAGTTTATAGAACCCTGCCACGAACCGACGATAATAACCCATATGTCCTAGAAAACTCTGAACCTCCTGCACATTCTTCGGTTTCACCCAGTCGGCCACAACTTCAATTTTGGTATGATCAACTGATATACCATCACCAGTTACCACATGAGCTAAGAATGCAATCTGACTCAACCAGAATTCACATTTCTTCAGCTTAGCATACAGCTTCTTCTCCCATGGAATCTATAACACTAACCTCAAATGTTCCCCGTGCTCTTCCGTACTCCTCGAGTATATTAGAATGTCATCAATGAACACCACCACAAACCAATCCAGGTGCTTATGGAAAACCATGTTCATCAGATCCATGAATACTGCCAGAGCATTCGTCAACCCAAATGGCATGACCTAGAACTCATAGTGGCCGTATCTGGTTCGAAAAGCAGTCTTCGCTACATCCTCCGTTCTAACCCTCACCTGATGATATCCTGACCGCAAATCGATCTTTTAAAAGATCCGCATCCCCTGCAATTGGTCAAAGAGATCATCTATACGAGGTAAAGGATAGAGATTCTTCACAGTTACCTTGTTAATCTCATGGTAATCAATGCACATTCGCATCGATCCGTCCTTTTTCTTCACAAACAATACTAGAGCTCCCCAGGGCGAAACAATAGGTCGAATGAATCCCCTGTCCAGTAATTCCTGTAATTGCTCCTTCAACTCTCAAAGTTCTGTTGGAGTCATCCGGTACGAAGCTTTAGAGATCGGTGCCTTACCAAGCAGCAACTCTATCGTAAACTCCACCTCACGATCCGGAGGTAAACCGGGTAAATCATTTGAAAACACATCCGGAAACTCGCTGACTACCCGAATATCCTCAAGCCTCAACTCATCCCGTAGCGGTTCCTTCATACAAGCTAGGTACCCCTGACATTCGTCCAAGAGTAGCATCCTCGCCTACAATGCCGATAGAATTTGTGGTGTCGAACGCACACACAATCCCACAAATTCATATTCCTGCTCCCCAAGAGGTCTAAACACTACTACCTTCCTACAACAGTCGATCACCGCATAACTAGAGGACAACCAATCCATCCCCAGAATGATATCGAACCCTGACATGTCATATACCACAAGATTCGCTGGTAGCAGCTTCCCCTAAATCACCACTGGGTAGTCTTCCAACATCTTCCTACAGAATGATACACTCCCAGATGTAGTAGTAACAGATAAAACCTCATTAATGACTCAGGTCTCAAACCAACACCGTCCCGCAAAATTCACAGATACAAAAGAATGGGTTGCACCCGAATCAAACAAAACAGAAGCCTTATTCAAAAGCAATAATAAGGTACCTGTCACAACGTTCCTTGCATGCTCAGCATCCGCTGGAGTAACATAATATACTCTGGTCGGAGTTGTATTCGTCTGAACGGTTCCCCGAGGTATCTAATTGCTTCCTCGATTCCCACTGAATACAGGCACATCTCGCTTTGGTGCACGACAATCACGAGCCATATGACCAGGCCGACCACAGTTATAGTAGTTTCCTTCAAAAAACCGACACTTACCCTTGTGCCGTCTGAGGCACCTGGTACAATGACCACTAGTCTAGCTCCCCTGAGAATCCTGGCGCTCAGTATTCTGGCAGTAGCCCGAGCCCTTGTTCCTCTTCTTCCACGATCCCTAACGAGATCCTATCTGAGAATTGGAAGGTACTGTCCTCTTCCCTAATTCCTGATCCACCTCATCCTCTCGGATACCGGTTTTAATCATCGTGGCTTTATCCACCAACACTGAGAATTCGCGGATTTGAAGCATACTCACTAGTCTGTGGATATCCTTCCTCAGGCCCATCTCAAACCTCCGAGTCTTCTTATATTTGCCCGAGATCAGACACGGCGCAAATTGGGATAGCTCTATGTACCAAGCCGCATATCCCTGCACCATCATACTCCCCTCAGTTAGAGCAAAAAACTCATCTGCCTTCACATCACGTACAGAAGCCGGGAAGTATCTGTCGAAGAACACCTCCTTGAAACCATTCCACGTCATCTCCTTTGAACCGGCTCTCTACTTCTCCAGCAGACTCACCGCAGTCCACCATCGACTCGCCTCCCCAAATAGCTGGAAGGTGGCATAAAGGATTTGCTGCCTATTCGTGCAGTGCAGGACCTCCAAGATCCTTTCCGTTATCTTCACCTAGCCCTCCGCCATCGTTTGGTCAGGTCCTCTAGAGAACGTCGGAGGATGCATGCGTGTGAATTTCTTAATGGTGCACCCCGCATCAATAGGAGAGTGCTCATGTCTCCTCACACTCTGCCCGATCTCCCATAATACCTGCCTCATCAAACCTCGAGGTACAGAAGGAGACTCATCACTCGCAGTCTCCTCGGAACCACTTCCCAGGTCATTATCCTTAGGCTCCATTTTGCAACACAAAAGGAATCTATCAGTATCCCTATAATACATACAATTAACACAATGATCTACACTAATCGTTTTAATTACTCCCTGCCAGGTCTAGATCTGTCCTGTCACACTAACACGAAAGTCATCAATGATCTACCCTACTTTTACTAGAATCGTCATCCCAAGAAAAACACAGAATACCATCGACAAAACTCGGTCTAGCAACCGAACAACCCTTGGCCAACTCTACCCATATCCAACATCCTATACTCTAGTATGTACTCACAGTTAAGCCTAACCAAGTCTACAAGACCTAACAACCTGGTTAGCTTTGATACCAAGTTGTCATGCCCCGAACCCGGAAATGGGACCCGAGGGTGAAAATGTTATCTAACCTGTCCCTGTATCCGATAAAACATCCAAAGATACAGTATAAAGGATGAGGGTCCGACCCTGTGGGATTCCCAGGCACCCTAAACACATCCTAACACAACAGAATATACGTAGCGGAAAAGGGTCATTCTATATATATACAGTACAATTCCAGAGTCTATACAAGAGCAGAAATAGGCTTTATCAAAAACGTACAAACGGGTGCCCAAATACTTCTCAAAATGGCAACCCACCAAAAATAGTCCTAGCACTTACCCAAGCACTAACCGCAATATACCGGCCACTACGCTCCCTACACCAGGATGCTAGTTCCGGTTACTCGAAGGACCTGTAAAAATGTATGTACAGCAGTGGTGAGATACCTCTCAGAAAGGAAGAATACAGGTTATATCGGTGTGTGGCATTTGAGTGTTATCATGATGCAACATACACGCAGTTAAACGCAGTCCAGTACGAATTTTACATAGTGCATACACATACACACATACACATGATCAGCAATCCCGGTGTCGTCACACCCTTCTGCCCGAAGCCAGCCGGCGACATACGGTGTTGGCTCGTAGCCAACCTGCAAACACGGTGCCACCGGTACATGGCTAGTCCCCGACTCCCATGGCATCGTACCGTCGCTAACTGGTGGATCCACACCCTTCGGCCTGATTTGCCGAAATAGGCTCACGCCCTCGGATGTAGAGGTGGACACTCTTGCCTACATGGAAATCGATAAACACACACCCTCGGATATAGAGCCGAACACTCCCAGTACCTAGAACAATTCGGAACCCCGTTCCTACTAGCATTTCAACAGTCACACACACATACATGCTCATATAACCAAAAAAACCACACCCATTTGGTAATCTAAATCATGGTTTTCCAAAAAAATACAGTTTAAAAAATTCAAGGCACGGCTATCCCAATAATTTAGTATAAATCAACATATACGCTCGATTTTCAACAAAACTAGGGATGCAGCTCGTCATCCCCTTTTTCCCAAAATTGTAATAATGAAAAACCCATAGTTTTTCTGGTTAGATCCCCCCAAATGAGTAGCCAAAACAAACATAAGACTGTGAACCACAGTTCCACTAAGTCCGATTTCAAAAATAACCAATAAAAACACAGTTCCCCTTACCTTTTCCCCGAATAACAAATCCCAAACTCCAAGACCCCTAAATAGTGAACCAAGTTCCAAAACCTACAAATCACAGTATAAAATATACTCACAAGATAGTTTCCTACAAAACTGCCAGATCAAAAATGAAAACCGAGCCTTACCTTGATTTTTCACCAAAACCCAAAAATCTTCGAAACGAGATTCCAATCCATTGAACTTGTAGAGAATCCTTCCATGATCCTCGTGGTAGCTTCAAATTCACAATCCTCACGATGATCGGTGAAGAAATCTAGAGAGATAAAGAGTTCTAGAGAGAGAGAGAGAGAGAGAGAGAGAGATATTTGGAGTTTTCTTAGTTGAGAAGTAATGAAATTTCTATTTATAGTCCCTTTGACCTGGGCAAACACGTTGACGAGATGGTGTACTCGAAGACGAGGCTCTATAGTCCTCTCGTCGACGAGACAGTTGATTCGTCGATGAATCCTGATATTACCAGTTCTCGAAACTCCTCGGCTTCTCCTTGTCGACGAGCCTTTGAATTTACATCGACGAGAGTTGCATGGCCTTCGTTGACGAACTCTGGCTTCATCGACGAAGCCTGTTCAAATACCAATTTTACCCCTCTTTTATTTATTTAAACCCACTTATCACCATTCGAGTTCTTAAAGTTTACTCCAAGATTGATCTCAGATCAGGTTATCATCAAGTAAAGGTAAGGGCAGAAGACGTATCGAAGAAAGCCTTTAGGACCAGGTATGGGCATTATGAGTTCCTTGTTATGCCTTTTGGTCAGATGAATGCTCTTGCAATATTCATGGATTTGATGAATAGAATCTTCCACCAATATTTAGACCATTTTGTTGTCACTTTTATTGATGATATATTGGTATATTCATTTTCCTTAAAAATCAATCAGTATTCCAAAAAGAAAAAAACTACATTAATTCATATATATAATTTCTGGATCAAATACTATATTTAAAACGATACACTTTCCAAAAATACCTAACTTAACCTATCCCCTTACCTGTTTCCTGAGAAGCCTGCTAAAAACCCTAAATCCACGCTCGCAACGTTCGAAGCTCCAAACCCTGAAATCACATTTTCCCAAGTTCAATCAACTCAACCCCTGAATATTTATCATTTAATACGTTTCTTAGGCCCACATACTCCAAATAACCATCCTGGTTTTGGAGTAGTGCCTAGGGATTCCAAATCAACAATCTGTCCCGATTAACTTGAAAAAAAATCATCCCTAGATCTTTATGGTTGAGTCTGACCGTTAATTCAGGATGAAATCAGACTGAAATCGAAGAGAGATGGATAAGATGCCAAACCCTAGAGAGAGAAAACGAGGGAGTGATAATTTTTTTTTCTGAAAAAAATGACTTTTAGCATATTTATAGGCTGCTGGTCTACGTGGACTCGTCGATGAGGACAAAAGATTCATCGACGAGTCCCAAAAGGACACTCGTCAACGAGGACAAGGGGTTTATCGATGAGTCATCAAACTTGTGATTTCCTAGCTATTGGGATCTCCTAGTCGACGAGCAAAGGGCACTCATTGACGAGGCCTTGTGTGTAATCCCCCTTCAAATTTTCCTCTTTCTCCTTTTCTTTCTTGTTCTTTTTTTTTTCTTTATTATTTTTATTGTTATTATTTTTTCGGGTCTCTACATCCTCCCCTCCTTATAAAAAGTTTGTCCTCGAAATTTTCTATTTATCCCTTGAACCAATCCTTAAAGAAAAACACTAAAATTTTATTACATACCCTCACTTATGGTGGAGAAATACCGTGGTTACATTTACGGTCCTAGGAGATTACAATAACCAAACCAAACTCTCTTAAAATGATCAAAACAAAAAACTATTACATACAACTGATTAACCTGCATAAAAATCTACTTACTTACATGATTTCTTACCTAAACCATTACCTTCCTTTCTGACTAATGGCGGATCCCACTAAATAAGTGTGGGTACTTTTGTCACATTTCCTTCTCTAACTCCCACGAGTTTTCCTCAACTGTATTGTTCCTTTAGAGTACTTTCACCAATGGGATTTTCTTTGGGCGTTTTTCTTGCTCTTTATGTCTAAGATCTAAACTGGTATTTCATCATAAGATAATGTTTCACTAATCTCCAGTGTTTCATAACTTATTATGTGAGATGGATCTGAGATGTATTTCTTCAACATGGACACATGAAATACATCGTGGATTCTAGATAGTATTGGGGGTAATGCTAACATATAGGCAACTGGGCCAACTCTTTCTAATATCTCAAACGGACCAATATACCTAGGGCCAAACTTATCCTTCTTCCTAAATCTCATTACTCCTTTCATTGGCGCAATTTTTAAGAACACATTATCACACACATCAAGTTCCAGCTCTCGTCGACGGATATCTAGATAGCTTTTATGTTGGCTCTGAGCTATTTTAATCCTTTCCTGAATAAGCTTGATTTTCTCATTAGCCCACTGTACCATTTCTGGCCCCAATATCGTCTTTTCTCCAATTTCATCCCAATATAATGGAGATCGACATCTCCTACCATACAATGCCTCGTACGGGGTCATTACAATACTGGCCTCATAGCTACTATTGTAAGCAAACTCCACTAATGGTATGTACTGAATCCAGCTGCCTCCAAAATCTAGCACACAGGCACACGGCATATCCTCCAATATCTGAATAGTCCTCTAAATCTGTCCATCGGTATAAGGATGAAAGGTCGTGCTAAAAGCCAATTTGTATCTCAAAGCTTTCTATAAGTTCTTCCAAAACTAAGACGTGAAACGTGGCTCTCGGTCAAAAATGATGGACACAAGCCCTCCACGCAGTCTAACTATTTCTTGTACATACAACTCTGTCAATCTACCCATGGAATAGTTAACTCTAATGGAAAGAAAATGGGCAGTCTTCGTCAATCTACCAACAACTACTCAGATGGCATCCTGCCCATGCGGGGCCGACGGTAATCCCGATATAAAGTCCATAGAAATATGCTCCCACTTCCATTCTGGAATGTGAAGTGGTTGCAATGGTCCTGCCAGTCTCTAATGCTCAGCCTTCACCTGTTGGCATGTCAAACATTGTTCTACATAATCAACAATTTTTCTCTTCATATTGCTCCACCAAAAGGATAATCGCAAATCCTTCTACATTTTCGTACTTCCTGGATGTACTGTATACAGAGAACGGTGCGCCTCTTTCAGAGTGGTCTTTCTTATTCCAGTGTCATCGGGTACAGACAACCTACTACAAAACCTTAGAGCTCCGTCATTAGAAATATTAAAATCAGCTCCCTGTCCGCTTTGCACTTTATCTCTGATTTTTACTAATTCTGCGTCTCGCATCTACGCAATCTTAATTCTTTCTAGCAGCGTTGGCTGAAGTACCAGGTTGGCAGTAATTGCTTTGTGATTACCCTCTACAAGCTCCACCTTAAGTTTTTCCAAATTCATTCTGATCTGATGTGCAATTACTATCGCTGATACAGATGCGCACCCTGATTTAGGGGTTTCCCGATATGAGAAGGTAAAGGAATTACCTAGTAAGATCCCAGTCAATTGCACAAGGATTACCTATGCTTGAAACAATATAGGGGTCACCTAGTAAGCTCCTAGTTAGTTACACAAGTGTTTTTCGAGATAGGATTTTGGTAACACAATAACTAAAGTTGTTTTTAAAATTATAATTTGATAATATATTAAACGTTTAATAACTAATCACAAAATTATAATATTTTTCTTATTTTTCAGAGAATAAATTTAGAGACTTTTATTTTAATCACCAAAAAAAAAAAAAAAGAACATTTAGGCTAGAGTTTGAATATGGGCAAAGGGTAGACCTAGAGACTCATATAGGCAGTACAAAAGTTGAGTGTGGGATTAGGCCTTAACCAATGGAGCTTATGCTAATTGATTTGATGCCTAATAAGTATAAGCATATTAGATTATCAAATAATTTAAATATTAGTGTTTAACTGATAAGCGGATATCCATCCGATTAAATCTTAAATTCGCAAACCAGCTTATTTAAAGGTGGATAAAAAATTTTCAAATCATGTTCAACTCATTTAATATACAAATCGATTATGAATCAATTTAAAAGGTTCGAATTTGATTCGAATTAATAAATTTTCATATACAAAAGTATGGCTCAAACTTTTTAATATACTTTTTAATTCCATAATTGAGGCATAAAAAGAACACCTCAAATTCAGCCTGCTTTGAGTGTACTGGGCGTTGTTGCCTGACGGAGGACGTACCAAGTAGGCAATTCAACCTAAGGAGGTGTCGCCGATTGGATCCTCGGCCAGTTCATTGCTGATGCTCATCTGACGTGGAAATTTATTTATTTATGTATTTAAACGCTGGCAATTCAACCTAATGAGGTGAAGGTGGAGGTGCGGGGAAACAGACGCCCGCAATCACAAACGAATTTTCTTTTCTTTTTAAAAAAGAAATAGTCATTTTCTTTCTATCTCAATATCTCAGTTTTATACAATATAACTTTTCTAACCTATCCTTTTATTTCAACTGAATTACCACCCTACTATATTTTTATTTTTTAAAAAAAATAACAATCTTCTTTAAGTTCTTTTCCAAATTACTTAGAAAGATTTTTCATCAAAATTTGTGATGTCAGAAAGACTTATAATAGTCTCAATATATTGAGAACATTTACAATAAGTACATGATAATTAGAAAAAAAAAATTCCATGAGATAGTAACGAATATATAAATTAATAAAAAATAAAAAAAATTAATTGAATTATTTTCTCAATAAATTTTTTCAAGAAAAAAAATAACAATTCTACACAAAAAAAAAAAATCTAAAATTATAGATGCTTAAAAAAAGGCCTTGAAATTGAGTCCGACCTCCATGGAGTTCTCCAATTTCCAGCTGGTTGAAAACAAGATTTCCTCCCTTTCAGAAATGCCTCACTCCAAAACATTAGATTTCTTATGGGAAAAAAAAATATTAGGTTAACTAATTAAGTGTCCTGATTAATTGGACCAGCTTCTATTATATGGTGATGAAAAATTAATTCAATATATACAAGTGGTGAATTTAATTATTTAAAACTCTAAAGTTTAAAACAAATGAATGTTATATTAAGTACTTTTATAAAGCATGAATCACGTGGTAAGTGGTTGGCGTGACTAGAGAGATCCATTTGTTTAAATTTGATTGGAACCATCCTCGAACCCCCAAACGAATATAATTTAAATATAGAAACTCTAAATAAAATTTATTACAAAATTAAAGAACTAATATATACTCACGGAGCCAGTGGGGACCGTGGATGGTGAGAATTTACTCTGTGAGCCAGCGGTACCTGTGGATGGTGAGAATTTACTCTATGAGTCAACGGGGACCGTGGATGGTGAGAATTCGTTTTGAGAATCAGCGAGAACCGTAGATGGTGAGAGTTATCTATGAGCCAATGGGGACTGTGGATGGTAATGGAGATGTGTCCCGGGAGTCGGGTTGATTGAACGTCCAACTGATGCACGAAAACCGTATCCGCATTCCGGATTTTACTGGATCAGTAAGACCTAGGGGGAGGACGCTGATCCGTATGTTTGGTGCCTCACCAAGGGGTCTAAAGAGCTTGTTGGTGGCTAGAGTTCCTATGGAATAAAAAAAAAATCATAAAACTTGCAAGTTTCTTAACTTGACCCTATATATTTTTTAAAAAATTATTTTTTCCAATTCATTGGAGGGCCAATTGTTCACGCTATTTAGTAGGAAATAATTCATCTCCTATCTTAGGCCCCTTCTTACCTCTCCCAACTTTAGATCATTAACTTCTATAATGAAATTCTAAAACTAAATCAATTGAATGTCTCCTACGAGACAAACCCTCAAAATATTAATTTGAAAGTAAAATAATGTAGTAAATTTTTAAATACAATGTCTCCTACCTGAGACAAACCCTCAAAATATGTAAACCATCGATTCAAACTAATTTAAAATATGATCATGGCATAAACTGCCCATTTAACCTATATTTGATTTACATTTCTAAAAGTTTATTGTGTATTAGAATATTTAGAAATCGTAAAATAATATTTATTCTATAGCAACAATTTTTTAAAAAATTTCAACTAGAATATAAATCCATGAAGTGTGTCATTAATATTATTTTATAATATAAATTCTTGAACTAATATACAGTACAAAAACAAAAGGTTTTTTTAGTAATGAAATTATTAGTAAAGGAGCAAGAATCATCACTAATAATGAGTCATTAGTAACGAAAATAAAATTCGTCAATAGTCAACAGATTAGTGACGGTTTGAAAAACTCGTCACTAATAATGCATTTTTAGTAATACATTTTAGTGACGAAAATGAAATCAACACTAATACTTTTGTCACTAAAAGTAAAAAATCCCTCTCAAACTATTGCAGGAAAATATTCGCAACAATTTTTTGCGTATTAGTGACAAAAATTCTTGTTACTAATAGTGGACTATTAGTGACAGTTGTGATTCGTCGGTGATGGTTTTTTAAAACTGTCAATGACGCTTTTTTAAAACTAACACTAATAATTATGTTTAAGCGATGATGATTTTTAAAAATCGTTACCAATAGTAGACTTTTAGTGGCGGTTTTTGAAACCGTCACTAAAACCCTTACCTTGAAAGCCTCCTTTCCCTTTCATTTCTTCACACTGATTTCCCCAAATCCCTTTCCCCTTTGACCCAAAAATTTCCCCTTCCCTCTCCCAGCTCCTTCATGCTAACCCCTCCTCCTTGGGCCGCCACTACCCACTGCCACAGCCGAATGCACACAGTTGCAAGAACCCCAAAATTTCCCCTTCCCTCTCCCAAATACCTCACACAAACCTCTCCTCCTTCCTCCCTCCTCCCTGCGCTGCCGCTATTCACCGCCATTGCCGTATGAACATAGTCACGAGAACCCCAAAATTTCCCCTTCCCTCTCCCATCTCCCTTGCGCAAACCTCTCCTCCTTCCTCCTTCCTCCCTACACTGCTACTACCCACCACCTACACACAGTCGTCACCTCCTCCCCTTTTGCGCCACATAGTCGCTACCTCCTCTGTAACGACTAGCTTATTTACCATATATTTTTTTTTCCAATTAATAACCAATATAATAATCCACCTGAACCCAAGGGTATCAGGGGTAACCTAACATTCATTCCATTACCTAAGCAGCAGGAAATGTGATATCATATACAAATCAACATATCATTCAACACAATACCAGAGTAACTACATTCATCGTAAGAATATACACAATCCCAAGTACACAAAAGAGTCCTTGGTTCACTTCCCACAAAAAATCCATCTGACCCTATCAAAATACTTGCCCTTCAGATAAGGTAGATCAGCTGAGTTCTATCACTATGGAGCTTTATCCACTCTCCTATCTGGGACTCCTGAAATGTTTATATAATTCAAGGTGAGACACATCTCAGTAAGGGAAAATAAACTAATATCAATGTATGACAACATGAGTAATTTCATGTTATACATATAACAATACATAAACATACTTGTAAAACTGTCTGTATCATATCTGAGAAAACATATATAATCGTAACATGGTAGAACATGCTGAATTTCCATAATCATAATTCATCTCATATAATAATAATAATTGAAAACATCATGTAAGGTTAGCTCCCTAGTGTCATGTCTTACACCCATATTACTGGGTTGTGTGGCCCAAATGCGAGACTCGACAATGGCTAGCTGACCACTGCCGAATCAAAAGAAAATGTCTGTAAGTTCGATGGGTCTACCACTACTAGTCCGTACACCAGGGGCGCCAACACTTCAATAAACCACATCGACTGTCATCCTCCTGCTGTCATATACGACTAGCGGTAGCACTAACATATCATGATCGTGATCATATAGCTACGGTACCGTGCTCGTGAAAGCCTAAACCAAGCCAACCAGGTTCTAATAACATATAACATATATTCAAATAGTGATATATGGTGATATATGGCTATTTCATAATAATAATTATCAAGTTAATATCATCATATCATTTTTCATATATAACGTGAAAATCATCGGCTTTTACGCCGGCATTTCATATTTTATCATTCACGGCTCGTACGCCGACATATCATATATAAAGCTCAGCCCATACACTGGAATATCACGTAAATTCTCGGTCCATACGCCGGTATATCATCTAAAACTCTCAGCCTATACGCTGATATATCATATAAATTCTCTGTATCATTTCAACATTTTCCAGAAACAGTAAATCATACTTATTTTGTAAACATAGTATTTTTATAGCAAATTTTACTCATGCCACACAAGATAGGTATTATTCATATTTAAATTATACCATTATTTACAGTAGTATTTTCCAAACCTAATACTAATATATATTTATTTTCTTAAAATTATACATATATTTCTATGAAAAAGAATTGACTTAGTTTATTCCCTTACCTGATTCCTAAAAAGCCCCTAAAATAAACCAGTCCTGCACCCGTGGGATTCCCTGTTCAACACCCTGAAAATAACATCTCACAGAACAAAACTTTAGTATTTTCTTGACTACTACAACTTCTATAACTATAGGAAAGTCATACATTAAATAAAAAGTCTTACCTTAAATTCGGGATGAAATCCAAGGCAGCCCCACTGACGATTCACTCCAGCACATTTGTAGAGAACTTTTCTAGGAGTGTTATGGTGGCTTCCGATCATCGATCCAGCGAAGAAAGGACCTAGAAACTTAGAGAGAAGGTAGGGAAACCGAAGAGGAGAGATAAATAAGAGTCTGCGCATGAAAATTCAGCTAAAAAATGAAGTTTAGGCTATTTATACACTGGCCTTTGTCGACGAGCCACATCACTTCATCGATGAGGTCAAGAAGGAAGTTCGTCGATGAATGCTCACTCCTTATCGATGAAGTTCAGAACTGAGATATATCCTCTCAGTATCTTCTCGTCCACGAGACATGTCCCCATTGATGAGCCCCTTATGTGTACTCGTCAATGAACTCTTTGTGTTCGTCAACGAGGCCATGTTTAAGTATTCCAATTACAATTTTATTTTCTCTATCTTCCATTATTTAAAGACCATAATTTCTCCAAGTCACTACATTCTCCCCTCCTTATAAAATTTCATCCTCAAAATTTTTTATCTATATAATTCATCATCCCTTAAAGATAAACGGTCTACTTTATTTTTTACTTACCCTCACTTATGGCAGAGGAATACCGTGGTTACATTCCATGTTCTGGGAGATTACATATATAAAATAAAAATTCCCCCAAAACTAAAAAACTACTCACTAACTAAACTATTACATGTACCTGCAAATGAAATATTGTACAATCACTTACTCTTTCCATGATTATGACTAAACTCCATGGAACAACTGTGGGTATTTCTACCTTATCTGTTTCTTGAGCTCCCAAGAAGCCTCTTTTACTGTGTGATTTCTCTAGAGAACCTTTACTAGAGGAATCTTCTTATTACGTAATTCCTGCACTTTTCTATTTAGAATCTGTACTGGTACTTCCTCATAAACTAGTGAATCACTGAGCTCTAATTCATCATAATTGATCACATGAGAAGGATTTGGGACATATTTCCTCAACATGAAAATGTGGAATACGTCGTGTATCATGGACAATACATGTGGTAATGCTAATCTGTACGCAATTGGCCCTACTTTATCTAGAATCTCAAATGGGCCAATGAACCAAGGGCTAAGTTTACCTTTCCTTCCAAACCTTATAACCCCTTTTAACGGAACTATTTTCAAAAGCACATGATTCCTAATATCAAACTCCAACTTCCTACGGCACTTATCAGCATAACTCTTCTGTTGGCTCTGAGTTGTACTGATTTCATCCCTGATGAGTTGAACCTTATCACACGCTTGCTGTACTAGCTTTGGCCCCACAACTCACTGGTCACCCATCTCATCCCAAAATAAAGGAGAACGACATATCCTACTATACAGTGCTTCAAACGGTGTCATGTCAATGCAGGTTTGATAACTGTTATTATACACAAACTCCACCTATGGCATAAATTGAGTCCAACTATCCCCAAATTCTAACACGCATGCCCGAAGCATACGTTCCAATATCTGTATCGTCCTCTCAGTTTGCCTATCTGACTGGGGATGGAATGTCATGCTAAAAGATAACTGAGACCCTAGAGCTTTTTACAAGCTTCTCCAAAAACGTGACGTGAAACACGGGTTTCGATCTGACACAATAGATACTAGCATCCCGTGATAACGAACTATCTCCTGAATATAAATCTCCACCAAACGGATAAATGAGTAGTTGATCTTGATAGGTAGGAAATGGGCGATCTTAGTCAAACGGTTTACAATCACCCAAATGGCACTCTGGCCATGCAATGCTGTCGGCAGTTCTGAAACAAAATTCATAGATATGTGACATTTCCACTCTAGGATAAAAAGTGGCTGCAACTGACCTACCAGCCTCTGGTGCTCAGCTTTTACCTGCTGGCACGTCAAATACTGGACTACATACTCAGCGATCTCCTTCTTTATACCACTCCACGAATACGACTCTCGCTGATTCCTATACATTTTCGTGCTGCCAAGAGGAACTGTGTATAAAGATCTATAAGCCTTCTCTAAGATAGTTTTCCTAATGTCAGTATCAGTAGGACCACATAATCTGGAGCGGAACCACAAAGCTCCGTCATTAGTAATATGGAATTCCTCTCCCTGACCATTTTGTATTCTGACCATCACCTATGCTAATTCTAGATTTTCCTTCTGAGCAGTTTTAATCCTTTCTTGTAGAGTAGGCTGCACTACTAAATTGTCAATACATGCGTGAGGGTCACTCTCAATTAATTCTATGTCGAGTCTCTCCAGATCCATTATAATCAGATACTGAATCTCCATAACTGTCAACGATGATCCCATAGACTTCCTACTCAATGCATCAGCTACCACGTTTGCTTTTCCTAGTTGGTAACTGATAGTACAATCAAAATCTTTAATATGCTCCAACCACCTTCTCTACCTTATGTTCAGTTCCTTCTAGGTGAAAAAGTAATTTAAACTCTTATGGTCAGAGAAAATTTCACACCGCTCACCGTACAAGTAATGCCTCCAAATCTTCAATGCGTGTATTACTGCAGCCAATTCAAGATCATGGGTAGGGTAATTCTTTTCATATTCTTTCAACTACCTAGAAGCATATGCTACCACTCTGCCATTCTGAATCAATACACAGCCAAGTCCCTTCAAGGTCACTGTAGATAACGTAACCCTCACCCCTTGACAAGATGATCAACACTAGTGTCGTGACAAGCTTCTGCTTCAATTCCTGAAAACTCTATTCACAACTATCATCCCATTCAAATCTAGTGTTCTTTTTGGTCAGTCATATCAGAGGCCTTGATAATGCTGAGAATCCCTCAACAAAATGATGGTAATACCCAGCTAGCCCCAAAAAACTCTTGATCTCCTGAACGTTCCTCGGTCTAGCCCAATTCACTACCACATCAATCTTACTAGGATCCACAGAAATTTCATCCCCTAAGATAACGTGCCCCAAAAACATAACCCTCTTAAGCCAGAATTCATATTTACTAAACTTGGCGTACAACTTCTTTTCCCTAAGCATCTGTAAAACTTGCCTCAAGTGCATCTAATGCTCCTTATAACTCCTCGAATAAACCAGTACATCATCAATAAAAACAACAACAAACTGGTCTAAGTATTGGTGGAAGACTCTATTCATCAATTCCATAAATACCGTAGGAGCATTCATCAAACTAAACGAGGAATTCATAATGCCTATATCTGGTTTTGAAAGCTGTCTTCGAGATGTATTCTGCTTTCACTTTCACCTAATGAGAGTCTGATCTGAGGTCAATCTTCGAATACATCAGCGTACCCTAGAGCTGGTCAAATAAATCATCTATACAGGGTAGAGGATACTTGTTCTTGATTGTCACTTTATTAATTTTCCTATGATCTATACACATCCTCATAGTCTCGTCTTTCTTCTTCACAGATAGAACTGGAGCTCCCCACGGAGATACACTAGGTCGTATAAAACCTTTATCGAGCAAATCTTGCAACTGATTCTTTAATTCTACCAACTCTGCCGGCGCCATTTGGTAAGGTGCTTTAAAGATCGGTGCTGTACTTAGAAGCATATCAATAGGAAAATCTACCTCCCGATCAGGTGGCAAGCCTAGTAACTCATCTGGAAAAATATCCGTAAATTCCTTTACTATAGATGTACTAGTGAGCTTCAATTCATTCCCTGTCATTTCCTTCACAAATGCCACAAATCCCTGACAACCACTTAAAAGCAGTCTCCTCGCCTGAACAGCTAAAACTAACTGGTATGGGGCTTGCACTCACGATCTTATAAATTTTAATTCTAGTCTTCCTAGGGGTCTAATTATTACTTCTTTCAATCGAAAATCTATGCTAGTGTCATTGGCTGCCAACTAGTCCATACCGAAAATTACATTGAACCTATGTATGTCTAGCATTATCAGATCGGCAGATAAAATTTCCACTTTAATATCAACTAGACAACCCCGAAATACTCTACTACACCTCATTGTTGACCCGGTCGATGTAGTCACTAATAATTCAATATCTAATAATTGTTTTTCTGCCCCGCACAATTTAATACACCCCATGTGTAACGACCTGCCAATTAACTTGGGGTTTTTTCTTTATATATACTATAACATTTATAATGCTCTAATACCAAACTGAATTAAACCCAACCATCAATCTAAGCAGCAAGAAGCAGAAATCAAAGGAACATAACCATATATAATTATATTCAATACCAGAGTACTAAAAGGTTTCTCAAAATATACATATATGACTACTTCCCAAAAATACCCTCAACTAGGCTAGGACTATACAAAATACTCCCAAAAATACTCACTCTATTATCTGGGCAATACTGAGACTCTTCTATCTACAAGCCTGATCTGCTCGCCTACCTAGATCTCCTGAAAAATGTTAAAGTAATGGAATGAGCCAACACTCCATAAGACAAAATATGATATTGCTAGTATGTGGAAAATGAGTTACAATACTATGAAAATCTATTACTATATAATCATGTATCACTGAATCTGTAAATACAATACCAGTAATATAAACCATCACCTTTTCCCTATTGCTTAACATATCTGTACTTCAGGTTTCTACTCAAAATACTTCTAATATATTTATATATATTTTATGACTCTGTAAATCTATAAAAACATAATAATAACTGAAAACTTCCTTGTGGATAACTATGTGTCATGATTTAACCCCTCATGACAGGGTTGGGTGGCCAGTAGGCGGGATCTACCCTAACTGGCCAACTAGGATAAACCACTATACTCCATCAGTCCGATCAGCCCTCCTCAACCCATATCTGATGGGGAGCCTGTCCACTCGTGGGCTCTATACGATCAACTGTTATACCACGTATTATTTGAATAGGTGGTTGTACTCTATACTATATATAGTTACGGTACCGTGCTCTATAATCTGTAATGGTCCAACATGGTCTGATACTATATAATACATCACTATATACAACTATCTATATTACCATGATTCTGTAATAACTTTATAAACCATGACGCTATGATAAACTGTATCTGTATTAACTATATTTCTAAAATGGACTGTAAAACTATATGTCATGGTATTATAAACTATATTTGTATCAACTGTATAATCATGGTATTCTATAATTACTATAAAATATTTCCTCTGTCTGTATATTCTGTAAAACATGTCTCTGTACTATATTTATATGCTCTAGCCACACAGTAATTTAAAACATATTAATCATACTTGATAAACTGTATTAATTCCTGCTGTGAATAATAATCTAGTATAAATATATATACTATACTGAAAATCATACTAAATTTGTCTAGCATAACATATTTTCCTTACCTGATTTATGCTAAAATCCTCATACTCTAGTGGATCTACACCTGCAGGGTTCTCCACTCAACACCCTGAAAATCATAAGTCCCAGAACAAAACATCATTATTTCTACGTTTACTACATTTCCTACAACTGCTACTAAACCAAACGTCCATACTCATCAAAATACGTAACGGAATACAGTCTTTTATACATAACTAGTATCATACTAGAGTCTATACCATACAAGGATATACATCCCTCCGAATACCATACATACTACGAGCATCCACAAAATCCATTACGACAACCCGGCTACACAAACTCATACCTATCAGGCACTAGCAGTAGTTAAACAACACCCCTCGCTTCCGGACGCTAGGATGCTAGTTTCAACTACCCGAAGGACCTAAAAAATATTTATATATATTCAGGGTGAGACACCTCTCAGAAAGGGAGAAAACAGGTTGTATCAGTGTATGGCATACCGATGTCATTTTACATACTTTATAACACTATACATATGATACAGTTTGAAACAATTCATACCATTTCATGCATTTCTATACAGTTCCAGTATTTTCACAAAAACCATTCCAGTTTATGCGATACCCAAATACATACATACATACATACAGTCAGTGTCGTCACACTAGTTCGCAACAACACAAGGTCACCTCATCTCACAGCAATTACATTGCTACATACACAACTACGCTACGATGATCAAAGCCCAATAGTGAATTCATTGCTACATACGCAACTACACAAGGTCACCTAATCTCACAGCGATTACATTACTACACATACAACTATGAAGATCTACGACTCAGGCCCAATAGTGATTACATTGCTACATACGCAACTACACAAGGTCACCCAGTCTCACCCCGATTACATTGCCACATGCAAAACTACGCTGCGACGATCTCAGGCCCATAGTGAATCCATTGCTACAAACGGTGTAGGACACACGCTTCGGTTGTAAGAACCTGAAATATTTAAAAATGGATTTCTGTAGATTTCGTCGACGAAGCCAGATTTCGTCGACGAAGGCAGAAGACTTTTCATCGACAAAATTCAGAGGTTCGTTGACGAGGAGAAGCCGAGAGGTTTGGGAAATTTTAAATATCAGACTTCTTTGACAGGGATACCGACATCCTCAACGAAATCCTTGAATTTTCATCAACGAAGACACATTTCGTCGACGAAAACTGACCGAGTCAAAGGGGTATAAAAGGAAAATTTTTATTTCTTAATCACTAAGTTTTCTAAGTCTCTCTCTCTAAACTCTCTCTACTCTCTCTCTCTCTCTCTCTCTCTAGATTTCTTTGCCGGTCGTTGATAGAATCAGAAATCTAAGATTACCACAAGGATCGTGGAAGGATTCTCTACAACTTCTACAAATCAGAATCTCGTTTCGGAGATTTTTGAGTTTCGGCGAAAAATCGAGGTAAGGCTTGGTTTTTAATTCTGATATGGTAGTTTTGTAGGTATCAGTCTTATGAGTATTTTCTGTACTATTGATTGTAGGTTTTGGAACTCGGTTCGTTGTTTAGGAGCCTTGGAGTTTAGGATTTGGTAACGGGGTTAAGGTAAGGGGAACTATGTTTATATTGGTTATTTTTGAAATCGGACTCAGTGGAACTGTGGTCCACGGTCCTGTGTGTGTTTTGGCTACTCATTTGGGGGGATCTAATGAGAAAAAAATGGGTTTTTCATTTATTACAGTTTTGGGAAAAATGGGGCGACGGGCTGCATCCTTGGTTTTGATGAAAACCTATGTATATGTTGATTTATACTGCGTGTTTGGGATGGTCGTGCCTTGACTTTGTATAAACTGTGTCTGTTTGGAAAACCTTGATTTAGTTTACCAAATGGGTGTGGTTTGTTTGGTTATATGAGCATGCATGTGTGTGTGATATGTTGAAATGCTAGTAGGAATGCGGTTCCGAAATTGTTCCAAGTACTGAGAGTGGCCAGCTCTATATCCGAGGGAGTGTGTTTATCACCTGCCATGTAGGCAAGAGTGGCCGTCTCTATATCCAAGGGTGTGAGCCTATTCCGGCAGATCAAGCCGAAGGGTATGGATCCACCAGTTAGCGCCGGTATGATGCCATGGGAGTGGAGGACTTGCCATGTGCCGGTGGTGCCATGCTTCGAGAGTTGGGTACGGGCCAACACCCGGAATGCCAGATCGGCTTTAGGCCGATGAGTGTGACGACACTGCGTACTGATCATGTGTGTGTATATGATGGGACTAAGCTGATGGGATCGCCAATTCTTGTGACCGGTGTACTGATATGACTGAGTTGATGGGATCGCCAGTTCTGGTTACCAGGTTACTAATCATATGTTGTGTGTGCGCGTATGCACTGTGTAAACTAGTACTGGATTGCATTTAACTCCATGTATGTTTTTGTCATGATAACACTCAAATGCCACACACTGATATAACCTGTGTTCTTCCTTACTGAGAGGTGTCTCACCCCTACTGTACGTACATTATTTTTACAGGTCCTTCGAGTAACCAGAACTAGCGTCCTGGTGTGGGGAGCGTAATGGCTGGTGTTCTGCGTTAGTACTTGGGTAAGTGCTAGGACTGTGGTTTTTTTGGGTTTCCATTTTGAGTTGCATTTGGGCACCCAGTTTGTACATTCTGTAGAGCCATGTTCTGCTCTTCTATAGACTCTGGTATGGTACTGCATATGTTGATATAGTATGACTTTTTCCGCTACGTATATGATTATGTTTAAATGCGTTTAGGGTGCTTGGGAACCTCACAGGGTCCAACCCTTATCCATTGTACTGTATCTTTTGATGATTGTATGATACAGGGACAGGTTAGGTTACATTCTCACCTCTAGGTCCCATTTCGGGGTTCGGGGCATGACAGTTTGGTATCAGAGCTAACTAGGTTACTAGATCTTGTAGACTTGGTTAGGCTTAGTTTTAAGTACATGCCAGAGTATAGGTGGATATGGGTAGAGTTGGTTGAGGGTTGTTCGGTTTCTAGATCGAGAATTATCGATGGTATTCCGTGTTTTTCTTGGGATGACGATTCCAGTAAAAGCAGGGCAGATCATCGATGACCTTTGTGTCGATGTGATAGGACAGACCAAGACCTGGCAGGGAGTAGTTAACACGATTAGTATAGATCATTGTGTCAACCGTATGTGTTGTAGGGATGCTGATAGATTCCTATTGTGTTACAGCATGGAGCCCAAGGATAATAACCTGGGAAGTGGCTCCAAGGAGACTGCAAGTGATGACTCTTCTTCTGTGCCTCAAGGTTTGACGAGGTAGGTATTACGGGAGATCGGGCGGAGTGTGAGGAGACGCGAGCACTCTCCTACTGCTGCGGGGTTCACACGCATGCATCCTCCGACGTTCTCTGGAGGACCTGACCCGACGGTAGCAGAGGATTGGGTGGAAAAGACTGAGAGGATCTTGGAAGTCCTACACTGCACGGATAGGCAGCGAGTTCTTTATGCCACCTTCCAGCTGTCTGGGGAGGCAGGTCGATGGTGGACTGCAGTGAATCTACTGGAGAGGTAGAGAGCTGGTCCTAAGGAGATGACGTAGAGCCTTTTCAAGGAGGTGTTCTTTGACAGATACTTCCCAGCTTCAGTACACAATGTGAAGGCAGATGAGCTTTCTACGCTGACTCAGGGGAGTTTGACGGTGCAGGGGTATGTGGCTCGATACGTGGAGCTGTCCCTCTTTGCACCATGTATGGTCTCGAACGGGTATGAGAAGGCTCGAAGGTTCGAGAAGGGTTTGAGGAAGGATATCTGCAGACTGGTGGGTATGCTTCAGATCCGTGAGTTCTCTGTGTTGGTAGATAAAGCTACAGTGATTGAGACCGGTATCTGAGAGGATGAGGCAAATCAGGAATCGAGGAAGAGGACAGTACCTTCAGGTTCTTAGACAGGATCTCTTCAGGGATCATGGAAGAAGAGGAGCAAGAGCTCGGGTTATCGTCAGAATACCGAGTGCCAAGTTTCTCAGGGGAGCTAGACTGATGGTTGTTGTACCAGATGCAACAGGCGGCACGAGGGTGAGTGCCGGCCATTTGGGGGTAGTTGCTACAACTGTGGCCAACCAAGCCACAGGTCTCGGGATTGTCGAGCACCGAGGCGAGATGTGCATATAGTTAGTGGGGACCGAGGGAGCAATCAGACACCTCGGGGAACCATTCAGACGAATACAGCCCCGCCCAGAGTATACTCTCTTACTCCAGCGGATGCCGAGCATGCAAGTAACGTGGTGACAGGTACCTTAATATTGTTTTCAAATAAAGCTTCTGTTTTGTTTGATTCGGGTGCAACCCATTCCTTTGTTTCTATGAATTTTGTGGGATGGTGTGGGGTTGAGACTCGAGATATAAATGAGGTGTTATCTGTTACTATACCATCTGGAAGTGTATCTTTTTGTAGGAAGATGTGGGTAGACTGCCCAGTGGAAATTTAGGAGAAGCCGCTACCGGCGAATCTTATGGTATACGACATGTCAGGTTTTGATGTTATTCTGGGGATGGATTGGTTGTTCTCCAGTTATGCCGTGATTGACTGTCGTAGGATGGTAGTAGTTTTCAGACCTTATGGGGAGCAGGAGTACGATTTCATGGGATCGTGTGTGTGTTCAGCACCACAGATTCTGTCAACACTACAGGTGAGGAGGTTACTCTTAGACGGATGTCAGGGGTACCTAACTTGTGTGAAGGAACCGCCACGGGATGAGTTGAGACTCGAGGATAGTCGGGTAGTCAGTGAATTCCCGAATGTATTTCCAGATGATTTACTCGCTTTACCTCCAGATCGTGAGGTCGAGTTTGCGATAGAATTGCTGCCTGGTAAGGCACCGATCTCTAAAGCTCCGTACCGGATGGCTCCAGCAGAACTTCGGGAGTTGAAGGAGTAGTTGCAGGAATTACTGGACAGGGGATTCATTCGACCTAGTGTTTCGCCCTGTGGAGCTCCAGTATTGTTTGTAAAGAAGAAGGACAGGTCAATGCGGATGTGCATTGATTACCGTGAGATTAACAAGGTAATTGTGAAAAATTGCTATCCTTTACCTCGTATAGATGATCTCTTTGACCAGTTGCAGGGGACGCGGGTATTTTCATAGATCGATTTGTGGTCAAGATATCATCAGGTGAGGGTTAGAGTAGAGGATGTAGCGAAGACGGCTTTCCGAACCAAATATGGCCACTACGAGTTTTTAGTCATGCCTTTTGGGTTTGCGAATGCTCTGACGATGTTCATGGATCTAATGAACAGGGTTTTCCATGAGTACCTAGATCGATTCGTAGTGGTATTCATTGATGATATTCTGGTGTACTTGAGGAGTACGGAAGAGCATGCGGAACATTTGAGGTTAGTGCTACAGATTCTGCAGGAGAAGAAGTTATATGCTAAGCTGAAGAAGTGTGAATTTTGGTTGAGTTAGATTGCATTTTTAGGCCATGTGGTTACTGGGGATAGTATATCAGTTGACCCTAGCAAGATTGAAGTTGTGGTCGATTGGGTAAGGCCGAAGAATGTGTAAGAGGTTCGGAGTTTTCTGGGACTGGCAAGTTACTATCGTCGGTTTGTAGAGGGTTTCTCTAAACTGTCTGGACCTCTGACATGATTGACCAGGAAAGGAGAGCATTTAAGTGGACCAGTGATTGCGAGCAGTGCTTTCAGGAGTTGAAGCACCAGCTGGTTACTGCTCCAGTATTGACCATTCCTTCGGGGGATGGTGGATTTGTGATTTATAGCGACGCATCTCTGAAAGGCTTGGGATGTGTGCTTATGCAGCAGGGTAAGGTTGTGGTGTATGCTTTTCGGCAACTGAAAGAGTATGAGAAGAATTACCCTACGCATGATCTAGAGTTGGCTGCTATTGTGTATGCACTGAAGATCTGGCGACACTATTTGTACGGGGTGCAGTGTGAGATCTTCACTGACCATAAAAGCCTCAGGTATTTCTTCACGCAGAAGGAGTTGAATATGAGGCAGAGGCGGTGGCTTGAATTGATTAAAGACTACGATTGCACGATCAATTATCACCCAGGGAAGGCTAATATGGTAGCTGATGTGTTGAGTCGGAAGTCAGGGCCTACGGCTGTATCTATGGTTGTAACTGAGTGTCACATAAGACAGGATTTGGAGAGCTCAGGTATAGAGTTGGTGGTGGGTGATCATCAGACTTATCTTGCTGGTTTGGTGGTCCAACCAACTTTGTTTGAGCGCATAAAAGCCGCGCAAGCTAGTGATGCAGTGTTGGCAGAGGTTGTGGAAAAGGTACAGCAGGGACTGGCTACAGAGTTTAACATCTCTGAGGGAGGTGTGCTGAGGTTTGGGATCAGACTATGTGTTCTGAACAATGATGAGATCAGAAGGACAATTCTAGAGGAGGCGCATCGTTCTATGTTTACGGTACATCCTGGTAGTACGAAGATGTATCAGGACTTGCGTGAGACCTTCTGGTGGTCTGGTATAAAGAGGCAGATTGCTCAGTTCATGGAGCAGTGTCTGACATGTCAGCAGGTAAAAGCTAAACATTAGAGGCCGACAAGGCCATTGCAGCCTTTGCCTATTTTGGTGTGGAAATGGAAGCATATTTCCATGAATTTTGTGACCGGATTGCCGCCAGCGCTTCACGAGCAGAATACTATTTAGGTGATCGTGGATAGATTAACGAAATCAGCTTATTTCATACCAATGAAGGTTAGCTATCCTTTGTGTAGGCTAGCTGATATGTATGTGCATGAGATTGTGAGAATGCACAGAGTTCCGATGTCCGTTGTGTCAGATCGAGATCCGAGGTTTACTTCTCAATTCTGGACAAGCTTGCAAAAGGCACTGGGGATGAAGCTTACTTTCAGTACAGCGTTCCACCCCCAGACTGATGGACAATTGGAGAGGACGATACAAATATTGGAAGATATGTTGCGAGCTTGTGTGTTAGACTTCGGTGGTAGCTGGATACAGCTTATGCCACTTGTGGAGTTTTCTTATAACAACAGCTTCCAATTTAGTATTGGGATGGCACCGTTCGAGGCTTTGTATGGTCGGAGGTGTCGATCTCCTTTGTGTTGGGATGAGATTGGTGAATATCAAGTGTTAGGACCTGAACTCATGCAGCAGGCGTCTGAGAAGGTGAGTTTGATCCGGGAGAGGATTAGATCAGCTCAGAGTCGGCAGAAGAGTTATGCAGATGTTCACCGCCATGATTTGGAGTTTGAAGTGGGAGGAAGGTATTGCTGCGTATCACTCCGATGAAAGGAGTGATGAGATTTGGCAGGAAGGGCAAGTTGAGCCCAAGGTATATTGGACCATTCGAGATACTTGAGCGAGTGGGTCCGGTAGCCTATAGAGTTGCATTACTTCTAGCACTTTCGAGGGTCCATGATGTATTTCACGTATCCATGTTGAGAAGAGAAGGTACGTGTTGGATCCTTCACATGTTATCAGCTACGATGAGTTAGATATAGAGGATACTTTAGCATATGAGGAGATACCTGTTCAGGTTCTGGACCGTAAAGTTCAGAAGTTTCGTACCAGAGAGATACCGTTAGTGAAGGTATTGTGGCGGAACCACGAGGTTGACGAAGCTTCTTGGGAACTGGAAACGGAATACACCAGAAGTATCCACAATTGTTTTAAGCACTTGTACATGATCCTACTATGGGTTGGGATAGGTGGTTAGTCGTCGGGAGTGTGTGTGTATTGTGAACTCCTGAGACTATTGTATATGTAACCACGGTATTCCTCCGTCATAAGTGAGGGTGTGTATGTGTATGTGTATGATGGGGCCGTATATAAATGGCTGCCGTATTCTCTAGAGTATGTATGTATCGTGATGGGACTACGCTGTAGTGGTCACCAGTTTTCTCTAAAGTGATAGATATGTGGCAGCTTGGTATCGATTGTATGTATAAGTTTATGAGTGAGAGATTGCAAATTTCGAGGACAAAATTTTTGTAAGGAGGGGAGATTATAAGAACCCGAAATATTTAAAAATGGATTTCTGCAGATTTCGTCAACGAAGCCAGATTTCGTCGACGAAGGTAGAAGACCTTTCGTCGACGAAATTCAGAGGTTCGTCGACGAGGAGAAGCCGAGAGGTCTAGGAAATTTTAAATATCAGACTTCGTCGACGGGGTTGCCGACATCCTCGACGAAATCCTTGACTTTTCGTCGACGAAGGCACATTTCATCAATGAAAACTGACTGGGTCAAAGGGGTATAAAAGGAAAATTTTCATTTCTTAATCACTAAGTTTTCTAAATCTCTCTCTCTAAACTCTCTCTAGATTTCGTCGCCGGTCGTTGATAGAATCGGAAATCCGAGGTTACCATGAGGATCGTGGAAGGATTCTCTACAACTTCTATGGATCGAAATCTCGTTTCGGAGATTTTTGGGTTTCGGCGAAAAATCGAGGTAAGGCTCGGTTTTTAATTCTGATCTGGTAATTTTGTAGGTATTAGTCTTGTGAGTATTTTCTGTACTGTTGATTGTAGGTTTTGGAACTGGGTTCATTGTTTAGGAGCCTTGGAGTTCTGGATTTGGTAACGGGGTTAAGGTAAGGGGAACTATGTTTATATTGGTTATTTTTTAAATCGGACTCAGTGGAACTGTGGTCCATGGTTATGTGTGTGTTTTGGCTACTTATTTAGGGGGATCTAATGGGGAAAAAATGGGTTTTTCATTTATTACAGTTTTGGGAAAAAGGGGGCGACAGGTTGCATCCTTGGTTTTGATGAAACCTATGTATATGTTGATTTATACTGCATATTTGGGATGGTCGTGCCTTGACTTTGTATAAACTGTATCTGTTTGGAAAACCTTGATTTATATTACCAAATGGGTGTGCTTTGTTTGGTTATATGAGCATACATGTGTGTGTGATATGTTGAAATGCTAGTAGGAACGCAGTTCCGAAATTGTTCCAGGTACCGAGAGTGGTCGGCTCTATATCCGAGGGCGTGTGTTTATCGCCTGCCACGTAGGCAAGAGTGGCGGGCTCTATATCCGAGGACGTGAGCCTATTCCGGCATATCAGACCGAAGGGTGTGGATCCACCAGTTAGCGCCGGTACGATGCCGTGGGAGTGGCGGACTCGCCATGTGCCGGTGGCACCGTGCTTCGCGAGTTGGGTACGAGCCAACACCAGAATGCCGGACCAACTTTGGGCCAATGAGTGTGACGACACTGTGTATTGATCATGTGTGTGTATATGATGGGACTGAGCTCATGGGATCGCCTGTTCTTGTGATCAGTGTACTGATAGGATTGAGCTGATGGGATTGCTAGTTTTGGTTACCGGGTTACTAATCATATGTTGTGTGTGCGCGTATGCACTGTGTAAACTAGTACTAGACTGCATTTAACTGCATGTATTTTTTTGTCATGATAACACTTTAATGCCACACACCGATATAACCTATGTTCTTCCTTATTGAGAGGTGTCTCACCCCTATTGTACGTACATTATTTTTACAGGTCCTTCGAGTAATCGGAACTAGCGTCCTGGTGTGGGGAGCGTAGTGGTCGGTGTATTGTGTTAACGCTTGGGTAAGTGCTAGGACTGTAGTTTTGTTGGGTTGCGATTTTAAGTTGCATTTGGGCACCTAGTTTGTACATTCTGTAGAGTCATATTATGCTTTTGTATAGACTCTAGTATGGTACTACATATGTTGATATAGTATGACTTTTTTCGCTGCATATATAATTATGTTTGGATACGTCTAGGGTGCCTGGGAACCTCACAGGGTCTGACCCTCATCCATTGTACTGTATCTTTTGATGATTGTATGATACAGGGACAGGTTAGGTTACATTCTCACCTCTGGGTCTTATGTCTGTTTTACAAATCCTTGGAATCATATTGGAACTCACGTTCTTATACATTTCAGCGTACGGTAATTAGCCGCCACATAGCTGTTTCACAAATATCTGGAACAATTTCATACAACCATACATACCACACTTATTTGGTTTACGGAAAATCATATCATTTACAAGCAGTTTAAACAAGACAAGCAGTTTTCCAAACAAAGTAGAGATGATACCCGAAATCCCCAATTTTCCTGAAAATTGTAACCCAAAAATCCTGCATTTTTACCCAATAGATTTTCCCAAATAAGTAGCCAAAACATACATATGATCACAGCCTACAAGCTTACCGATCCTGATTTAAAAAATAGACTGATATAAACAGAATCCCCTTACCTTAACCCGAAATCCAACTACGAACTCTACGGTCCTCAAAACTATAGACTGAGACTCCGAAACCTACAAACCACAGTACAGTACATGCTTACAATCCGTACTACTACACATATACTGAACCAGAAATGAAAACCGAGCCTTACCTATACTTTTAGCCCAAAATCCGAAATCCTCCGAAACAAGATTTCGATCCGCTAGAAAAGTAGAGAATCCTGCACTGATCCTCACTGTAACTTTGGATTTGCGATTCAGGCGACAAACGCAAAGAAATCGAGAGAGAGAGAGAGAGAGAGAGAGAGAGAGAGAGAGGATTTCCAAAACCTAGCAATGAAGAAACCCAAAAATATCTTTTATAAGCCTTTGACCCAAGAGGCTTCGTCGATGAATTGGTGTCTTCGTCGACGAAGTCATCAGGGATTTCATCGTCGGGGCAGCGATTTCGTCGACGAACCCTGATATATAAATTTTCCTGAACCCCTCAGAATTCACTCGTCGATGACCATCTGAATTTCGTCGACGAGTTCTTCACTAGCTTCGTCAATGAATTATGGCCTCGTCGACGAAGTCTGTAAAATTTCCACTTTTAACCCTCTTTTACAAAATAAACCCATATATCACGGTTCGGGTTCTTACAACCTCGTTGACAAGATCCTGAAGAACCCTCGTCGAAGAAACCCCTGTGTTCATTGACAAGGCCTGGAAAATTTCTTGGAATTATCACCTCCAAAATACAATGTAATCGACGAACGCGAAGCGTTCGTTGATGAAGTCAGCTGCCCCCTTCTGTTACTGTTTCCATTTTCCTCCCTCTTTATTATTTAAATATCATTATTATTCGGGTCGTTAGATACAAACGAATGATTAGCTCTTGAATCAAACAATACAATAACTTTAAAGGAAAGCATGCTAACCATACATGTCACCGCGTTGCCAGCTGTCTCAGCATCACCTGGCGTTAAAGCAAAAACTCTGGCTAGAGTCATATTCCTCTGCTGGCCCCCACGTGGCGCCTAATAGCCTCCCCGGTATGATCTGGGAGCATAAGTAACATCTGATGGTGTGGGGTAATCTCGCACCAAATGTCCCTGTCTACTGCAGCGATAGCAGACAGCTCTCCCTACTCAACACTCTCCCCAGTGTCTCCTCCCACAAGTCTGACAAATAGGAGGATTCTGCACTATCTGAACCTCACGACCTCCAATTTCCTACCTCTGTCATCTGTCATAGTTTCCTCTCCTCCATTAACCTTGCCTAGGACCCTGTTGGTAGCTTGAAGATGCAGATCTCTTCTTTTGCCCCCATTCCTCTACATCCATACGCTCGCTAACCTCTGCCAAGGTTGCTCTGTCAACTAACTTGGCAAAGTCTTGTATCTTTAACTCTGCCACTTGCTTGTACATGCCTCGCCTCAATCCTTTTTCAAACTGTCTCGCTTTCTTTACCTCATCAAGAACAATATATGGAGTGAAGCAGGAAAGCTCTATAAATCGCGCTACATACTGCTGGACCGATAGTTGTCCCTGCTTTAGATTCAGAAACTCTTTCACTTTAGCTTCCCTGATAGTAACTGGAAAATATCTATCAAAGAATAACTCTTTAAATCGATCCCATGACATGGCTATCGGTGTTGTCCTCTGCTGCTCCAGAAGTCTCACAGTAGTCCACCATCTCTTAACCTCCCTTATCAGTTTATAGGCGGCGAAGAGGACCTTCTGTTCCTCCGTACACTATAATACGGCCAAAAATTTCTCGATCTCTTGCATCCAATTCTCAACGGCGGTATGATCAACTCCTCTTCAAAATGCCAAAGGATTCATCTTAGTAAACTTCTCTATCGTGCACCCATGACCTGCAGACAGACCTCCCTGCTCTCTAGAGCTCCTAGCTATCTCAGCCATAACTTGCTGAGCCACACTGCGTAGTGTTGTGTCAGAATTAGTCTCGCCTGCACTTGAGGGCCCTACTCCATCATTGCCACTTGCATAGGCACTACCTCCTCTTGAATCCATCCTGAAAAACAATATACTTAACTTAGAAAACCTATCCTTATAATTTACTCACCTAACCTAACCTAACCTCTTATCTTAACATTCACAGCTTATTCCTAGCTCCAGTCTTACATTCTAGAAACACAAACCGACAATAGTTTACTATGGCTTTTTTGAAATCGTCACCCCAAGAAAAACACAGAAACCACCACGGAAGTCTTGCCTCTAGACTGTAGAACAACTCCTCAAAAATCATTTTCCTATACTCTGGTATTGTTTTCGCTGCACTCTAAAGTCTACAGAACCTAACAACCTAGGCTCTAATACCAAACTGTAATGACCTTCTTATTTACCATATATATATTTTTTCTTATTAATAACCAATATAATAATCCACCTTGACCCAAGGGTACCAAGGGTAACCTGACATTCATTCCATTACCTAAGCAACAGGAAACGTGATATCATATACAAATCATAATACTATTCAACACAATACCAGAGTTACTACATTGATCGTAAGAATATATAAAAGTCACTTCCTACAAAATCCATCTGCCCTATCAAAATACTTACCCTTCAGATAAGGTAGATCAGTTGAGTACTATCATTGTGGAGCTTTATCTGCTCTCCTATCTGGGGCTCCTGAAATGTTTATATAATTAAGGGTGAGACATCTCTTAGTAAGGGAAAATAAACTAATATCAGCGTGTGGCAACATGAGTAATTTCGTGTTATACATATAACAGTACATAAACATACTTTTAAAACTATCTGTATCATATCTGAGAAAGCATATATAATCGTAACATGGTAGAACATACTGAATTTTCATAATCATAATTCATCTCATATAATTATAATAGAAAACATCCTGGAAGGTTAGCTGGCTGGTGTCATGTCTTACCCCCACATGACTGGGTTATGCGGCCCGAAGACGGGACCCGACAATGGCTGGTCGACCACTGCCGAATCAAAAGCAAAGTCTGTAAGTACAATGGGTCTACCACTACTGGTCTGTACACCAGAAGCACCAACACTTCAATAAACCACATCGACTGCCATCCTACCGCTGCCCCGTACGGTTAGCAGTAGCACTAACATATCATCATCATGATCATATAGCTACGGTAGCGTGCTCGCGAAAGCCTAAACCAAGCCAACCAGGTTCTGATAACATATAATATATATTCAAATAGTGATACATAGCTATTTCATAATAATAATTGCCAAGTTAATATCATCATATCATTTTGCATATATAACGTGAAAATCATCGGCCCTTACGCCAATATTTCATATTTTATCATTCACGACCTGTATGTCGACATATCACATAAAACCCTCGGCTCGTACGCCGGTATATCATTTAAAACTCTCAGCCCGTACACCAGTATATCATATAAAATCTATGTATCATTTCAACATTTTCCAAAAACAATAAATCATACTTATTTTGTAAACATAGTATTTCCATAGCAAATTTTACTCATGCCACACAAGATAGGTATTATTCATATTTAAATCATACCATTATTTATAGCAGTATTTCCCAAACATAATACTAATATATATTTATTTTCTTGAAATTAATTGCTATAAAATTATACATATATTTTTATGAAAAACAACTGACTTAGTTTATCCCCTTACCTGATTCTTAAAAAGCCCCTAAAATAAACTAGTCTCGTTTAACACCCTGGAAATAACATCTCACAGAACAAAACAAAAGTATTTTCTTGACTACTACAACTTCTATAACTGCAGGAAAGTCAAACATTGAATAAAAAGTCTTACCTTGAATTCGGGATGAAATCCAAGGCAACCCTAGCGACGATCCACTCCAGAAGATTTATAGAGAACTTTTCCAAAAGTGTCATGGTGGCTTCAGATCATCGATCCGACGAAGAACTGACCCAGAAACTTAGAGAGAAGGTAGGAAAACCGAAGAGGAGAGAGAAAGAAGAGTCTACACGTGAAAATTCAGCTGAAAAATGAAGTTTAGGCTACTTATACGCTGGCCTTCGTCAATAAGCCACGTCACTTCCTCGACGAGGTCAAGAAGGAAGTTCGTCAACGAATGCTCACTCTTCGTCGACGAAGTTCAGAACTAAGATATATCCTCTCGGTATCTTCTTGTTGATGAGACATATCCCCGTCGACGAGCCCCTTATGTGTACTCATCAACGAACTCCCTGTGTTCGTCGACGAGGCCCTATTTAAGTATTCCAATTACAATTTCCTTTTCTCCTTCTTCCATTATTTAAAGACCATAATTTCTCAGACGAATACTTGCTTGCACTATTCACACAACACAAATACTCTCATTTATAGATACATATGATAGATAGAGAAGGAAATGAGTTATTGCATTTTAAGAGGATAAATGTGCACGTGGTATTTCATTCCAGTGCATAAGAGCTGGCTCCTCCACGATCTGCTGCTAGCTCATCCTCATCAAGCCATTAAATTTCACATTTATTTCTCTGTTTCTATATTTTTTTTAATAGTGAGTTCCTAGTCAATTACATAGGGATTTCTCAATATGAGAAGTTAAAGGAGTTCCCTAATAAGATCTTAGTCAATTGCACAAGGATTACCTATGCTTGAAACGATATGGGGACCACTTGGTAAGCTCCTAGTTAGTTACACAAGTGTTTTTCAAGATGAGAATTTGCTAACACAATAACTAAAGTTGTTTTTAAAATTATAATTTGGTAATATATTAAACATTTAATAACTAATCACAAAATTATAATATTTTTTTATTTTTCAGAGAATAAATTTAGAGACTTTTATTTTAATCACAAAAAAAAAAAAAAAAAAGAGCATTTGGGCTTGAACTTGAATATGGGCATAAGGTAGACCTAAAGATCCATATAGGTAGTGCAAAAATTGAGAGTGTGGGATTAGGTCTTGGCAAATAGAGCTTATACTAATTGATTTGATGCCTAATAAGTATGAGCATATTAGATTATCAATGAATTTAAACATTAGTGTTTAACTGATAGGCGGATATCCATAGGATAAAATCTTAAATCCGCAAACCAACACATTTAAAGGTAGATAAAAAAAATTTCAAACTATATTCGACTCATTTAATGTACAGATCGACTATGAGTCAATTTTAACGGTTCAAATTCGATTCGAATTAACGAATTTTTTATCCACTTTGGCTAGTTTACATTTAAGCTTTACACAAAAGTATGGCCCAAACCTCTTAATTTGACATGATACTTTTTAATTCCATAATTGAGGCATAAAAAGAACACCTCAAATTCAGCATGCTTTTAGTGTCGGAGAATCGTAGGCAATTCAACCTAATGAGGTGTAGCCTCATTGCTGATGCTCATCTGACGTGGAAATTTATTTATTTATTTATGTATTTAAACGCTGGTTCCTGATTGACTCCATGTTAAACCTGCAATTAATTAAATTACCACGTGCGGGGAAACAGACGTCCGCAATCATAAACGATTTTTTTTTTTTTCTTTTTAAAAAAGGTGGGGCAAAGTCACTTTCCAAGGTATCTATATTTTATATTATTTAAAAAAAAAAAAAAAAGGAAAAGGGTCATTTATAAAATATATGATTACGAACGCCTATTTACCCGCATATGGTAATTTAATTAATTATAAGTTGTGAGTCAAAACTACGATTTCAATCATTTTCTTCAAATCTAATTGTTGGCATGCATTTTAGGCATTTATAATTGAATTACAAGTAATTTAATACTAGAATATCTCAGTAATTTATGAGAAGTGGACGACCTTCTATTATATGGTGATGAAAAATTAATTCAATATACACAAGTGGTGAATTTAATAATTTAAAAACGCTAAAATTTAAAACAAATGAGTGTTACATTACGTACTTTTATAAAGCATGAATCACATGGTAAGTGGTTGACATAACTAGAGAGATCCATTTGTTTAAATTTGATCGGAACCATCCTCGAACCCCCAAAGGAATATAATTTAAATATAAAAACTCTAAATAAAATTTATTACAAAATTTACAAATTAACTAGAAATATTTTAAATTATCTTGAACCATTGAAAGATTTCTAATTATAACAATTTATTTTTTAAAAAAATTTAAAATATCATAAAACTTGCAAGTATCTTAGTTTGACCCTATATATATATTTTAAAATTTTTTTTTTTAATTCATTAGAGGGCCAATTGTTGACGTTATTTAATAGGAAGTAGTTCATCTACTCTCTTAGGCTTCTTCTTACCTCTCCCAACTTTAGATCATTAACTTCTATAATGAAATTCTAAAACTAAATCAATTGAATGTCTCCTATGAGACAAACCCTCAAAATATTAATTTGTAAGTAAAATAATGTAGTAAATTTTTAAATACATTGTCTCCTACCAGAGACAAATCCTCAAAATAGGTAAACCATCCATTCAAACTGATTTAAAATATGATCAAGGCATCAATTACCCATTTAACCTATATTTGATTCACATTTCTAAAAGCTTATAGTGTATTAGGATATTTAGAAATCGTAAAATAATATTTATTTTATAGCAACAAATTTTTAAAAAATTCAACTAGAATATAAATCCATGAAGTGTGTCATTAATATTATTTTAGAGTATAAATTCATGACCTAATATACACTAAAAAAAAGGTTTTTTAGTAACGAAATTATTAGTAACGGAGCAAAAATCGTCAATAATAATTGAGCCATTAGTGATGAAAATAAAATTCGTCAATAGTCAACGTATTAGTGACGGTTTGAAAAACTAGTCACTAATAATGCATTTTTAGTAATATCGAATGAACTTATTACTTGAATTGAAATGTAACAAATCATCACACAAAAGTTGATGGTGACTTACATTTGCTATTGAAGAAACCTTATTTCTTATTTGATATTTTTCACTAAATTTGAATAAATCAAGTATATGAGTATCTTTCAATAGAATAGTCTGTCCTTTAAAGATTTCTTTCGATTTCAATATCTAGTTTTGTACACTATAACTTTTCATTTGAGTAACCTATCCTTTTATTTCAACTGAATTACCACCCTTCTATATTTTTATTTTTTTTTAAAAAAATAACAATCACCTTTAAGTTCTTTTCCAAATTACTTAGAAAGATTTTTCATCAAAATTTGTGATATCAGAAAGACTTATAATAGTCTCAATATATTGAGAACATTTACAATAAGTACATGATAATTAGAAAAAAAAAATTCCATGAGATAGTAACAAATATATAAATTAATAAAAAATAAAAAAAATTAATTGAATTATTTTCTCAATAAATTTTTTCAAGAAAAAAAATAACAATTTTACACAAAAAAAAAAAATCTAAAATTATAGATGCTTAAAAAAAGGCCTTGAAATTGAGTCCCACCTCCATGGAGTTCTCCAATTTCCAGCTGGTTGAAAACAAGATTTCCTCCCTTTCAGAAATGCCTCACTCCAAAACATTAGATTTCTTATGGGAAAAAAAAATATTAGGTTAACTAATTAAGTGTCCTAATTAATTGGACCAGCTTCTATTATATGGTGATGAAAAATTAATTCAATATATACAAGTGGTGAATTTAATTATTTTAAACTCTAAAGTTTAAAACAAATGAATGTTATATTAAGTACTTTTATAAAGCATGAATCACGTGGTAAGTGGTTGGCGTGACTAGAGAGATCCATTTGTTTAAATTTGATTGGAACCATCCTCGAACCCCCAAAGGAATATAATTTAAATATAGAAACTCCAAATAAAATTTATTACAAAATTAGAGAACTAATATACACTCACGGAGCCAGGAACCGTGGATGGTGAGAATTTACTCTGTGAGCCAACGGTACCAGTGGATTGTGAGAATTTACTCTATGAGCCAACAAGGACCGTGGATGGTGAGAGTTCGCTCTGTGAACCAGCGGAGACCGTGGATGGTGAGAGTTCTCTGTGAGCCAACGGGGACCGTGGATGGTAATGGAGATGTGTCCCGGGGGTCGGGTTGGTCGAACGTCCAACTGATGCACGGAAGTCATGTCTGCATTTCGGATTTTACCTTATCAGCAAGACCTAGGGGGAGGACGCTGATCCATAGGTTTGGTACTGCACCAGGGGGTCTGAAGGGCTTGTTGGTGGCTGAAGTTCTTATGTAATAAAAAAAAAAAAATCATAAAACTTGCAAGTATCTTAGCTTGACCCTATATATTTTTTTTTAGTTCTTTTTTCCAATTCATTGGAGGGCCAATTGTTCACGCTATTTAATAGGAAATAGTTCATCTCCTATCTTAGGCTCCTTCTTACCTCTCCCAACTTTAAATCATTAACTTCTATAATGAAATTCTAAAACTAAATCAAATGAATATCCTGTACAAGACAAACCCTCAAAATGTTAATTTGAAAGTACAATAACGTAGTAAATTTTTAAATACAATGTCTCCTACATGAGACAAACCCTCAAAATATGTAAACCATTGATACAAACTGATTTAAAATATGATCATGGCATGAACTGCCCATTTAACTTATATTTGATTTACATTTCTAAAAGTTTAGTGTATTAGAATATTTAGAAATCATAAAATAATATTTATTCTATAGCAATAATTTTTAAAAAATTTCAACTAGAATATAAATCCATGAAGTGTGTCATTAATATTATTTTATAATATAACTTCTTGAACTAATATACACTAAAAAAAAAAAGGCTTTTTTAGTAACAAAATTATTAGTAAATGAGCAAAAATCATCACTAATAATGAGCCATTAGTGACAAAAATAAAATTCGTCAATAGTCAACATATTAGTGATGGATTGAAAAACTCGTCACTAATAATGCATTTTTAGTAATGCATTTTAGTGATGAAAATGAAATCAACACTAATACTTTCGTCGCTAAAACTAAAAATTCCAGCTCAAACTATTGCGGGAAAATATTCGTAACGATTTTTTGCGTATTAGTGACGAAAATTCTTGTCAATAATAGTGGACTATTAGTGACGGTAGTGATCCGTCAGTGATAGTTTTTTAAAACTGTCAGTAACGCTTTTTTAAAACTGTCACTAATAATTATGTTTTAGTGATAATGATTTTTAAAAATCGTCATTAATATTAGACTTTTAGTGACGATTTTTGAAACCGTCACTAAAACCCTTACCTAGAAAACCTCCTTTCTCCTTCGTTTCTTCACGCTAATTTCCCCAAATCCCTTTCCCCGTTGACCCAAAAATTTCCTCTTCCCTCTCCTAGCTCCCTTGTGCTAACCCCTCCTCCCTGCGCTACCGCAATTCACCGCCCCCATCGTATGAACATAGTCGCGAGAACCCCAAAATTTCCTCTTCCCTCTCCCATCTCCCTTGCGCAAACCTCTCCACCTTCCTCCTTCCTCCCTATGTTGCTACTACCCACCGCCTAAATACAGTCGTCACCTCCTCCCCTTTTGCCCCACATAGCCGCAACCTTTTCTGTAATGACCTGCTTATTTACCTTTTTTTTTTTCTAATTAATAACCAATATAATAATCCAGCTGGACCCAAGGGTACCGGGGGTAACTTGACATTCATTCCATTACCTAAGCAGTAGGAAATGTGATATCATATACAAATCAACATACCATTCAACACAATACCAAAGTTACTACATCCATCATTAGAATATACACAATCCCAAGTACACAAAAGAGTCCTAGGGTCACTTCCCACAAAATCCATCTGACTTTATCAAAATACTTGCCCTTTAGATAGGGTAGATCAGCTGAGTACTATCACTACAGAGCTTTATCCGCTCTCTTATTTGGGGCTCCTAAAATGTTTATATAATTAAGGGTGAGACACCTCTCAGAAAAGAAAAATAAACTAATACCAGTATGTGGCAACATGAGTAATTTTGGGTTATACATATAATAGTATATAAACATACTTGTAAAATTGTCTATATCATATATGAGAAAGCATATATAATCGTAACATGGTAGAACATACTGAAATTTCATAATCATAATTCATCTCATATAATAATAATAGAAAACATCCTGTAAGGTTTGCTGGCTAGTGTCATGACTAACTCCCACATAACTGGGTTGTATGGCCCGAAGGCGAGACTCAATAATGGCTAGCCAACCACTGCCGAATCAAAAGTAAAAGTCTATAAGTATGATAGGTCTACCACTACTGGTTCGTACACCAGGGGCGCCAACACTTCAATAAACCACATCGACTGCCATCCTCCCACTGCCTCGTACGACTAGCGGTAGCACTAACATATCATAATCGTGATCATATAGCTACGATACCATGCTCGTGAAAGCCTAAACCAAGTCAATCAGGTTTTGATAACATATAACATATATTCAAATAGTGATACATGGCTATTTATAATAATAAATGTCAAGTTAATATTATCATATCATTTTGCATATATAACAGGAAAATCATTGGCCCTTACGCCAGTATTTCATATTTTATCATTCATAGCCCGTACGCTGACATATCATATATAAAGCTCAGCCCGTACGCCGGCATATCACATAAAACCCTCAGCCCATACGCCGGTATATCATTAAAAACTCTCAGCCCGTACCCTGATATATCATATAAAATCTCTTTATCATGTCAATATTTTCCAGAAACAGTAAATCATACTTATTTTGTAGACATAGTATTTCCATAGCAAATTTTACTCATGCCACACAAGATAGGTATTATTCATATTTAAATCATACCATTATTTACAGCAGTATTTCCCAAACAAAATACTAATATATATTTATTTTCTTGAAATTAATTGCTGTAAAATTATACATATATTTCTATGAAAAATAACTGACTTAGTTTATCTCCTTACCCGATTCCTAAAAAACCCCTAAAATAAACTAGCCCTGCACCTGCATGGTTCCCCGTTCAACACCCTGAAAATAACATCTCACAGAACAAAACTTTAGTATTTTCTTAACTACTACAACTTATATAATTATAGGAAAGTCAAACATTGAATAAGAAATCTTACCTTAAATTTGGGATGAAATCCAAGGCAACCCCACTGACGATCCACTCCAGCAGATTTGTAAAGAACTTTTCTAGGAGTGTTATGATGGCTTCAAATCATTGATCCGGTGAAGAACGGACCTAGAAACTTAAAGAGAAGGTAGAGGAATCAAAGAGGAGAGAGAAAAAAGAGTCTGCGCGTGAAAATTCTACTAAAAAATGAAGTTTAGGCTATTTATACATTAGCCTTCATCGACGAGCCACATCACTTCGTCGATAAGGTCAAGAAGGAAGTTCGTCGACGAATGCTCACCCCTCGTTGATGAAGTTCAGAACTGAGATATATCATCTCAGTATCTTTTTGTCGACGACACACGTCCCCGTCGATGAGCCCCTCATGTGTACTAGTTGACAAACTCCCTGTGTTCGTCGACGAGGCCATGTTTAAGTATTCCAATTACAATTTCCTTTTCTCCTTCTTCCATTATTTAAAGACCATAATTTCTCCAGGTCACTATATTCTCGCCTTCTTATAAAATTTCGTTCTCAAAATTTGTTATTTATATAATTCATCATACCTTAAAGATAAACGGTCTACTTATTTTTTTTACTTACCCTCACTTATGGTGGAGGAATACTGTGGTTACATTCCAAGTTCTTGGAGATTACATATATAAAATAAAAATTCCCCCAAAACTATAAGGCTACTCACTAACTAAACTATTACATGTACCTGCAAATGAAATATTGTACAATCACTTACTCTTTCCTTGATTATGACTAAACTCCATGGAACAACTGTGGGTATTTCTTCCTTATTTGTTCCTTGAGCTCCCAAGAAGCCTCTTCTACTGTGTGATTTCTCCATAGAACCTTTACTAGAGGAATCTTCTTATTACGTAATTCCTGCACTTCTCTATCCAAAATATATACTAGTACTTCCTCATAAACTAGTGAATCACTAAGCTCTAATTCACCATAACTGATCACATGAGAAAGATCTCGGACGTATTTCCTCAACATGGAAACGTGGAATACGTCGTGTATCCTGGACAATACAAGGGGTAAAGCTAACATGTAGGCGACCGACCCCGCTTTATCTAGAATCTCAAATGGGTCAATGAACCTCGGGCTAAGTTTACCTTTCCTTCCAAATCTCATAACCCCTTTTAACGAAACTATTTTCAAAAACACATGATTACCAATATCAAACTCCAACTTCCTTTGACGGTTATCAGCATAACTCTTCTATCAGTTCTGAGCTGTACTAATTCTAACCCTGATGAGTCGAACCTTATCACACGCTTGTTGTACTAGCTTTGGCCCCACAAATCCTCGCTTACCCATCTCATCCCAAAATAAAGGAGAATGACATCTCCAACCATATAATGCTTCAAACGGTGCCATGCCAATGCTGGTATGATAAATGTTATTATACGCAAACTCCACCTTTGGCATAAATTGAGTCCAACTATCCTCAAAATCTAACACGCATGCCCAAACCATATCTTCCAATACATGTATCATCCTCTCAATTAGTTGTTTGATTGGGGATGAAATGTCATGCTAAAAGATAACTGATACCCTAGAGCTTCCTGCAAGCTTCTCCAAAAACGTGACGTGAAACACAGGCCTTGATTTGACACTATAGATACTCGCACCCCATGAGAATGAACTATCTTCTGAATATAAATCTCCACCAAACGGTTAAAGGAGTAGCTGATCTTGATAGGTAGGAAATGGGTGGTCTTAGTCAAATGGTCTACAATCACCCAAATGGCATTTTGGCCATGCAATGCTGTCGGCAGTCCTAAAACAAAATTCATAGATATGTGATCCCATTTCCACTCTAGGATAAAAAGTGGCTGCAACTGACTTGTCGGCCTTTGGTGCTCAGCTTTTATCTGCTGACATGTCAAACACTGGACTACGTACTCGGTGATCTCCTTCTTCATAGCACTCCACCAATACAACTCTCACAGATCCCTATACATTTGCGTGCTTCCAGGATGAACTGTGTACAAAGATTTGTGAGCCTCCTCTAAGATAGTCTTTCTAATATCAGTATCGGCAGGAACACATAATCTGGAGTAGAACCGTAAAGCTCTGTCATCTGTAATACAGAATTCCTCTCCCTGACCATTTTGTACTCTGACCATCACCTCTGCTATTTCTAGATCTTCCTTCTGAGTAGCTTTAATACTTTCCTACAGAGTAGGCTGCACCACTAAACAAGCAATACATGTATGAGTGTCACTCACAGTTAATTCTATGTCGAGTCTCTCCAGATCCATTATAATCGGATACTGAATCTCCAGAGATGCCAATGCTGATCCTATAGACTTCCTACTCAATGCATCAGCTATCACGTTTGCTTTTTCTAGGTGGTAACTGATAGTACAATCGAAATCTTTAATAAGATCCAACCACTTTCTCTGCCTCATGTTCAGTTCCTTCTGGGTGAAAAAGTACTTTTGACTCTTATGGTTAGAGCCGTACAAGTAATGCCTCCAAATCATCAATGTGTGTACTACTGTAGCCAATTCAAGATCATGGATAGGGTAATTCTTTTCATATTCTTTCAACTGCCTAGAAGCGTATGCTACCACTCTACCATTCTGCATCAATACACAACCAAGTACCTTCAAGGATGCATAACTGTAGATAACGTAACCCTCACCCCCTGACGAGATGATCAGCACTGGTGTTGTGACAAGCCTCTGCTTCAATTCCTAAAAACTTTATTCATGACTATCGTCCCATTCAAATCTGGTGTTCTTCTTGGTCAGTCGTGTTAGAGGCCCTGATAACACTGAGAATCCCTTAACAAAATGACGGTAATACTCAGCTAGCCCCAAGAAACTTCTGATCTCCTTGACGTTCCTCGATCTAACCCAATTCACTACCACATCAATCTTACTAGGATCCATAGAAATTTCGTCCCCTGAGATAACGTGCCCCAAAAACATAACCTTATTGAGCTAGAATTCATATTTACTAAACTTGGCGTACAACTTCTTTTCTCTAAGCGTCTGTAAAACTTGCCTCAAGTGCATCTAATGCTCCTCGAATAGACCAGTACATCATCAATAAAAAAAACAACAAATTGGTCTAAGTATTGGTGGAAGAATCTATTCATCAAGTCCATAAATACCACAAGAGCATTTGTCAAACCAAACAGTATAACGAGGAATTCATAATGCTTATATCTGGTCCTGAAACCTGTCTTTGATACATCTTCTGCTTTCACTTTCACCTGATGATAGCCTGATCTGAGGTCAATCTTAGAATACACCCGCATACCCTAGAGCTGGTCAAATAAATAATTTATACGGGGTAGAGGATACTTATTCTTGATTGTCACTTTATTAATTTCCCTATAATCTATACACATCCTCATAGTCCCTTCTTTCTTCTTCATAAATAGAACTAGAGCTCCCCATGGAGATACACTAGGTCATATAAAATCCTTATCGAACAAATCTTGTAACTGATTCTTAAATTCTGCCAACTCTGCCGGTGCCACTTGGTAAGGTACTTTAGAGATCGGTGTTGTACCTGGAAGCAGATCAATAAGAAACTTTACCTCCCGATCAGGTGGCAAGCCTAGTAACTCATCCAAAAAAACATCTGTAAATTCCTTTACTACAGGCGTACTAGTGAGCTTAAATTCATTCCCTATCATTTCCTTCTCAAATGCCACAAATCCTTGACAACCACTTAAAAACAGTCTCCTTGCCTAAACAACTGAAACTAACTGGGGTGGGGATTGCATTCGCGACCCTATAAATCTGAATTATGGTCTTCCTGGGGATCTGAATATTACTTCTTTCAATCGATAATCTATGCTGGCGTAATTGGCTGCCATATAGTCCATACCGAATATTACATCGAACCCATGCATGTATAGCACTATCAGATCGACAGACAAAATTTCCCCTTGAATATCAACTAGACAACCCCGAAATACTCTACATCTCACTGTTGACCCGGTCGGTGTAGTCACTAATAATTCAATATCTAATAACTGTGTTTCTGCCTCGCACAATTTAATACACCCCATAGATACCAACGAATGTTTGGATCTTGAATCAAACAAAACAATAACTTTAAAGGAAAGCATGCTAACCATACCTGTCACCACGTCGTCAGCTGTCTCAGCATCATTCGGTGTCAAAGCGAAAACTCTGGCTGGAGCCATATTCCTCTACTAGCCCCCACATGGCACCTGAGAGCCTCCCCAGTATGGTCTGGGAGCAATAGCAACATTTGGTGGCTTAGGGTAATCTCACACCAAATGTCTCTGTCTACTGCAGCGATAGCAGAAGCTCTCCCTGCTTGACACTCTCCCCAGTGTCTTCTCCCACAAGTCTAACAGACAGGACAATTCTGCACCATCTGAACCTCACGACCTCTAGTTTCCTGCCTCCGTCCTCTACCATAGTTTCCTCTCCTCCATTGACCCTACCTAAGACCCTGCTGGTTTTTGCCCCTGTTCCTCTACATCCATACGCTCGCTAACCTCTGCCATGGCTATTCTATCAACTAATTCGGCAAAGACTTGTATCTTTAACACTACCACCTGCTTGTATATGCCTCGCCTCAATCTTTTTTCAAACTATCTCACTTTCTTTACCTCATCAGGAACAACATACGGAGCGAAGCAAGAAAACTCTATAAACCGCGCCGCATACTGCTGGACCAATAGCTATCCCTGCTTCAAATTTAGAAACTTTTCCACTTTAGCTTCCCTGATAGTAGCTGTAAAATATCTGTCAAAGAATAACTCTTTAAATCGATCCTATGACATGACTATCGACATCGTCCTATGCTCCTCCAGAAGTCTCACAGTAGTCCACCACCTCTTGCCCTCCCCTATCAGTTTATATGTGACAACCCGAATAATAATGGGATTTAAATAATAAAGAAGATGGGAAATGGAAACAGTAGCAGAAGGAAGAAGTTGACTTCATTGATGAATATAGGGGATTTGTCGACGAGGGTTTAAGAGAATTCGTCGACGAAGAAATACCGAAAGAGGTTTTGAGCCGACTGAATTTCGTCGACGAGAACTGAATTTTGTCGATGAAATTATTAAAGGATTCATCGAAGAATGATGTGACTCGTCGACAAATCCAGTTCTATAAATATAGAAAAATTCGGATTTTAACTTCTTAACTAAGCTAACTCTCTCCTCTCTTTTTCTCCCCTTCGTCCATTTCTCTCTCTTTCATTGATTTTGGGTCAGATTTACGCCAGATCGACAATCCGAAGTCACCACGACGCTCCTTGGGAAGTTCTCTCCAAATCTACTTGAGCGGATTACTGGTGAAAGCAAGTTGGAAATCATCCATGAGTTGAGGTAAGGCTTTTTAAACCAAATTTGATATTACGACAGTTATAGGAAATGATGTACGCTTAAGAATACTGAAGTTTAATACTGGGAGTTTTCAGTTTAGGGTATTGATTAGGAAATCCTACAGGGGTTAGACCTATTTTAGGGGCTTTCTCATTAGGCAGGTAAGGGAATAAACTAAAGCATTACTTTTCACGCAAATTATTATTATTTATGAGTAACTTGATTTCCTGAAAGTATTTACGATATTTGAATATTATGGAATAAATGTACGTTTGATAAAAATACTGCTAATGTGATGAAACGTATATATATATATATATGTATGAGATGTCAGAAATTATGATTTTTAGAATAAAATGTCTGGTTTTATACAACAAATCTGTGGCATGAATATTATTTTCCATGGAAGAATATCATGATACGACGATGATACGAATGAAATATGTTTTGTGAAATTATGCAAGAGTACAGTATATTATGATGATTTTGGAATGCATGGTAATTGATTTAATTTCAGAATGATATGTATAATATGTTCAGCGTGAGGCCGTAATTATGATATGTTCGGGCCCATCATACTTACAAACATATTTGACTCAGCAGTGGTCGGCCAGCCATTGTCGGGTCCAGCCTTCGAGCTGCACAACTCGTCATGAGGGTAATATATGACGTTAGCTAACTATTCATCCTAGGTATATTTTTAGTATTATCAGTATAATAGATGTTTACGTGCTATATGATTTATCAGAAATTATGAAAGCATATGATTATTCAGTATGTTATGATAAATGTTTGCAGATATATGAAATGTACTGTATATGTATAATTACATTAAATATTCATATTGTCACACAGTTGTATTTAGTTTATTTTCCCTTACTGAGAAGTGTCTCACCCCCAAATATTAAATGATTTTCAAGAAACCTAGAGGGACCGGCGGGTCAAGGCCGCCGTTGAGTCAGTGATATATTACCCCGGTAGGAGGGTAAGCAATGTACTAGGATCAGAATTGTTTTGGTTATGGGATCCTAGATGTATGCTAGAATATTTTGGAAGAATGTAAATAAATACAGTATTTTGGGAATGTAGATAACTCTGGTATTATGTTTTCTGGTTGGATGTATGAGATTTTATACCTACTGCTACTTAGGTTTCCGCTGTGATTGTCAGGTGTCCCTGTTATCCACGGGTTCGAGTCGACTTTTTCATTTATTATGTTACATATTATATTAAGGAAATTGAGGTCGTTACATTATAGGTGGTGAAGAGTACCTTTTGTTCCTCCGTACACTGTAATATAGCCAAAACTTTCTCGATCTCCTGCATCCAATTCTCGATGGCGGCAAGATCAACTCCTCTTAAAAATGCTAGAGGATTCATCTTAGTAAACTTCTCTATCATGCACCCATGACCTACTCTCTAGAGCTCCTACAATCTCAGTTATAACCTGCTGAGCCACGCTGCGTAGTACTGTGTCAGAATCAGTCTTGCTTGCACTCGAGGGCCCTACTCCATCCCTACCACTCACATGGGCACTACTTCATCTTGGATCCATCCTAAAAAATAATAAACGTAACTTAGAAACCCTATCCTTATAATTTACTCACCTAACCTAACCTCTTATCTTAATATTCACAGCTTATTCCTAGCTCCAGTCCTACATTACAGGAACACAAATAAACAATAGTTTACTATGATTTTCGTGAAATCGTCACCCCAGGAAAAACACATAAACCACCACAGAAGACCTGCCTCTAGATTGTAGAACAACACCTCAAAAATTCTTTTCCTATACTCTGGTATCGTTTTCGCTACACGCTAAAGTCTACAGAACCTAACAACCTAGACTCTGATACCAAACTATAACGACCTACTTAATTACCATAGATATATTTTTTCTAATTAATAACCAATATGATAATCCACCTGGACCCAAGGGTACCAGGGGTAACCTGACATTCATTCCATTACCTAAGCAGCAAGAAACGTGATATCATATACAAATCAACATACCATTCAACACAATACCAAAGTTACTACATCCATCGTAAGAATATACACAATCCAAGTACACAAAAGAGTCCTAGGTTCACTTCCCACAAAATCCATCTGACCTTATCAAAATACTTACCCTTCAGATAGGGTAGATGGGCAGAGTACTATCACTGTGGAGCTTTATCTGCTCGCCTATCTGGGGCTCCTAAAATGTTTATATAATTAAGGGTAAGACACCTCTTAGTAAGGGAAAATAAACTAATATCAGTCTATGGAACCATAAGTAATTTCATGTTATACATATAACAGTACATAAACATACTTGTAAAACTATTTGTATCATATCTGAGAAAGCATATATAATCGTAACATGGTAGAACATACTGAATTTCCATACACATAATTCATCTCATATAATAATAATAATAGAAAACATCCTAAAAGATTAGCTGGCTGGTGTTATGTCTTACCCCCACATGATTGGGTTGTGCGGCCCGAAGGCGGGACCTGACAATAGCTGGCCGACCATTGCCGAATCAGAAGAAAAAGTCTGTAAGTACAATAGGTCTGCCACTACTAGTCCATACACCAGGGGCCCCAACAGTTTAATAAACCACATCGACTGCCATCCTCCCGCTGCCCCGTACGGCTAGCAGTAGCACTAACATATCATGATCGTGATCATATAGCTACAGTACTGTGCTCGTGAAATCCTAAACCAAGTCAACAAGATTTTGATAACATATAACATATATTCAAATAGTGATACATGGTTATTTTATAATAATAATTGTCAAGTTAATATCATCATATCATTTTGCATATATAACGTGAAAATCATCGGCCCTTACGCCGACGTTTCATATTTTATCATTCACACCTCGTATGTCGTATTACATACCAGATAAAATTCATGGCCCATACGCCGACAAATCATATATAAAGCTCGGCTTGTATGCCAATATATCACATAAAACCCTTAGCCCGTATGTCAATATATCATTTAAAACTCTCAACACGTACACCGATATATCATATAAAATCTCTGTATCATTTCAACATTTTCCAGAAATAGTAAATCATACTTATTTTGTAAACATAGTATTTCCATAGCAAATTTTACTCATGCCACACAAGATAGGTATTATTCATATTTAAATCATACCATTATTTATAGCAGTATTTCCCTAACATAATACTAATATATATTTATTTTCCTGAAATTAATTGCTATAAAATTATACATATATTTCTATGAAAAACAACTGACTTACTTTATCCCTTTACCTGATTCCTGAAAAGTCCCTAAAATAAACCAGTCCTACACCCGCAGGGTTCCCTGTTCAACACCCAGAAAATAACATCTCTTAGAATAAAACTTCAGTATTTTCTTGACTACTACAACTTTTATAACTGCAGAAAAGTCAAACATTGAATAAAAAGCCTTACCTTGAATTCGGGATGAAATCCAAGGCAGCCCTACCGACGATCCATTCCAGTAAATTTGTTGAGAACTTTCCCAAGAGTGTCATGGTGGCTTCAAATCGTCGATCCGGTAAAGAACAGACCCAGAAACTTAGAGAGAAGGTAAGGGAACCGAAGAGGAGAGAGAAAGAAGAGTCCGCACGTGAAAATTAAGCTAAAAAATGAAGATTAGGCTATTTATACACTGGCCTTTGTCGAGGAGCCACGTCACTTTGTCGACAAGGTCAAGAAGGAAGTTTGTCAACGAATGCTTACTCCTCATCGATGATGCTCAGAACTGAGATATATCCTCTCGGTATCTTCTCGTCGACGAGACACGTCCCCGTCAATGAGCCCATCATGTGTACTCATCAACAAACTCCCTATGTTCATCGACGAGCACCTGTTTAAGTATTCCAATTACAATTTCCTTTTCTCCTTCTACCATTATTTAAAGACCATAATTTCTTCGAGTCACTACATCCTCCCCCCGCGCACAACTGCCAGACCTGCTTCCATTAGGTTTTGTTTTGTTCTATTTCTTTCAATTAATGTTTGAATAGTAGATATATTTGAATAATTTATTTTTTATTGATGGATTTGTGTATATATGGAGGAATGGTAAATTTATTAATTGATTTTTTTATTTTATTTATTTATTATTCCTTTGTTAATATTTCATTTAATTTTGTGAGTTGAATGTGTTGCGAGTGTGGACTAAAGTAGTCATGGTTAAGTTGTTTCGTTTTTGAGTTTGTGTTGGTATGGAATAATAATAGTTGTCTCGTAGGAGACATTCAACTCAACTCAACTCAACTAACCTACGTTCGTGGAGCACACCGAATATACTATAATCTAGGAGAAAAACAAGAGGAGGAGACACACACTCAACTCAACTTTTCTCACACTTTTCTCTCTCTCACCTTCAGCACTCTCACACTCTTCGCTCACTCACTTGCTTGCACTATTCACACAACACAAATACTCTCATTTATAGATATATATGATAGATAGAAAAGGAAAGAAGTTATTGGATTTTAATAGGATAAATGTGCACGTGGTATTTTAATTCCAGTGCATAAGAGCTAGCTCCTTCTCGATATGCAGCTAACTCATCCTCATCAAGCAATTAAATTTCACATTTACTTCTCTGTTTCTATATTTGTTTAACAGTGAGTTCCTAGTCAATTACATAGGGGTTTCCCGATATGAGAAGTTAAAGGAGTTACCTAATAAGATCTTAGTAAATTGCACAAGGATTACCTATGCTTGAAATGATATGGGGGCCACCAGGTAAGCTCCTAGTTAGTTACACAAGTGTTTTTCGAGATGAGAATTTGCTAACACAATAACTAAAGTTGTTTTTAAAATTATAATTTGGTAATATATTAAACATTTAATAACTAATCACAAAATTATAATATTTTTTTATTTTTCAAAGAATAAATTTAGAGACTTTTATTTTAATCACAAAAATAAAAAGTAAAAAATGAGCATTTGGGCTTGAGTTTGAATATGTGCATAAGGTAGACCTAAAGATCCATATAGGTAGTGCAAAAGTTGAGAATATGAGATTAGACCTTGGCAAATAGAGCTTATGCTAATTGATTTGATACCTATTAAGTATGAGCATATTAGATTATCAATGAATTTAAACATTAGTGTTTAATTGATAGGCGGATATCAATCGGATAAAATCCTAAATCCGCAAACCAACACATTTAAAGGTAGATAAAAAATTTTCAAACCATATTCGACTCATTTAATGTACAGATCGGCTATGAGTCAATTTTAACAGTTTAGATTCAATTCGAATTAACGAATTTTTTTATCCATTTTGTCTAGTTTACATTTAAGCTTTACACAAAAGTATGGCTCAAACCTCTTAATTTGACGTGATACTTTTTAATTCCATAATTGAGGCATAAAAAGAACACCTCAAATTCAACATGCTTTTAGTGTAATGGAAGTCGGAGAATCATATATATATATATATATATATATATATATATATATATATATATATATATATATATATACATGGCGTTGCCTGACCGAGGACGTGCCAAGTAGGCAATTCAACCCAATGAGGTGTAGCCGATTGGATCCTCGGCAAGCTCATTGTTGATGCTCACTTGACGTGGAAATTTATTTATTTATGTATTTAAATGTTGGACCTATAATTAATTAAATTACCACGTGCGAGGAAACAGACGCCCGCAATCATAAATGAATTTTTTTTTTCTTTTTGAAAAAGGTAGGGCAAAGTCACTTTCCAAGGCATCTATATTTTATATTATTATTTTTTTGAATTACGCACCGAGTTTACACGTATCCGTTTTACGATTCATGTGACTAATCCCGTGCCCCTTGAAGCCGACCCCATAGCTCCAAAGGAGGGTAAATTTCAGGAATTGAGGGGCGGAAACGAACTTGAAAGGGTTTGAACACCTGACCTCGTGAGAAGCACTCCCGCAGCACGCACTACCACCTAAAATATATGATGAGATCCCCTTTTCCTTTTTTTTTTTCCCCTAATAATATAAAATATAGATACTCTGCCTCCCCCTTTTTTAAAAAGAAAAAAAAAATCATTTATGATTGCGAGCATCTGTTTCCCCGCACATGGTAATTTAATTAATTATAGGTTTGTGACTGAAAACGACGATTTCAATCATTTTCTTCAGATCTAATTGTGGGCATGCATTTTAGGCATTTATAATTGAATCACAAGTAATTTAATACTAGAATATCTCAGTAATTTATGAGAAGTCGACGACCTTCTATTATATGGTGATGAAAAATTAATTCAATATATACAAGTGGTGAATTTAATAATTTAAAAACTCTAAAGTTTAAAACAAATGAATGTTACATTAAGTACTTTTATAAAGCATGAATCACATGGTAAGTGGTTGGCGTGACTAGAGCGATCCATTTGTTTAAATTTGATCAGAACCATCCCGAACCCTCAAAGGAATATAATTTAAATATAAAAACTCCAAATAAAATTTATTACAAAATTAGAGAACTAATATACACTCATGGAGCCAACGGGAACTGTGTATGGTGAGAATTTACAAAATTTACAAATTAACTAGAAATATTTTAAATTATCTTGAACCATTGAAAGATTTCTAATTATAACAATTTAATTTATAAAAAAATTTAAAATATCATAAAACTTACAAGTATCTTAGTTTGACCCTATATATATATATTTTAAATTCTTTTTTTAAATTATTTGGAGGGCCAATTGTTCACGCTATTTAATAGGAAGTAGTTCATCACCTCTCTTAGGCTTCTTCTTACCTCTCCCAACTTTAGATCATTAACTTCTATAATGAAATTCTAAAACTAAATCAATTGAATGTCTCCTATGAGACAAACCCTCAAAATATTAATTTGTAAGTAAAATAACGTAGTACATTTTTAAATACATGGTCTCCTATGTGAGACAAACCCTCAAAATATGGAAACCATCCATTCAAACTGATTTAAAATATGATCAAGACATCAATTACCCATTTAACCTATATTTGATTCACATTTCTAAAAGTTTAGTGTATTAGGATATTTAGAAATCGTAAAATAATATTTATTTTATAGCAACAAATTTTTAAAAAATTCAACTAGAATATAAATCCATGAAGTGTGTCATTAATATTATTTTAGAGTATAAATTCATGAACTAATATACACTAAAATAAAGGGTTTTTTAGTAACGAAATTATTAGTAACGGAGCAAAAATTGTCAATAATAATGAGCCATTAGTGATGAAAATAAAATTCGTCAATAGTCAATGTATTAGTGACGGTTTGAAAAACTAGTCACTAATAATGCATTTTTAGTGACGAAAATGAAAACAACACTAATACTTTCATCACTAAAAGTAAAAATTCCCGCTCAAACTATTGCGGGAAAATATTCACAACGATTTTTGGGTATTAGTGATGAAAATTATTGTCACTAATAGTGGACTATTAGTGACCGTTGTGATTCGTCAGTGACATTTTTTTAAAACCGCCAGTGACGCTTTTTTAAAACTGCCACTAATAATTATGTTTTAGTGATGTTTTCTAAAAATTGTCATTAATAGTAGACTTTTAGTGACGGTTTTTGAAACCGTCACTAAAACCCTTACTTAGAAAACCACCTTTCTCCTTCGTTTCTTCACGCTAATTTCCCCAAATCCCTTTCCCCTGTCACCCAAAAATTCCCCCTTCCCTCTCTCAGCTCCCTTGTGCGAACTCCTCTTCCCTCCTCCCTATGCCACCGCTGCCTACCGCCACCATCGTATGCACACAATCACGAGAACCCCAAAATTTCCCCTTCCCTCTCCCAGCTCCCTCGCGCAAACATCTCCTCCTTCCTCCCTCCTCCTTGCGCTGCTACTACCCACCGCCTACCCATAGTCATGACCTCCTCCCCTTTTACGCCACATAGCTGCAACCTCCTCCCCCATGCACAATTGTCGAACCTGCTTCCACCAGGTTTTGTTTTGGCTTTTCCCTTTCAATTAATGTTTGAATAGTAGATATATTTGAATAATTTATTTTTTATTGATGGATTTGTGCATATATGGAGGTATGATAAATTTATTGATTGATTTTTTCATTTTATTTATTTATTATTCCTTTGGTAATATTTCATTTAATTTTGTGAATTGAATGTGTTGCGAGCGTAGACTAAAATAGTCATGGTTACATTGTTTTGTTTTTGAGTTAGTGTTGGTATGGAATAATAATAGTTGTTGCAGCTATGGCGGCTGCTAGAGTAACTTTCTCATTGTGATTGCAATGCTTCTTTGGTATATTTGTATGCGTATGAAATAATAATAACAAGCTTTGCAGCTGTGGTGGCTGCTAGGGCAACCTTTTTGCTATGTTTGCATTCATTTATTGATGAGTTTGCATAAGAATTGAATAAAAATTTAATAGCAATAGCAACAACTATGGCGACTGCTAGGGTTTCTTTTATATTCTGTGAATAAGCTGGAATGAAAGCAACAACGGTTGTAGCCATTGCTAGGGTAGTTAGGGTGGTCTCCTTTGTTGTGTTTGCATGAAAGTAGCGGTAATAGCTGTAAGGGCTGCTTGAGTTAGTCATTTTGTTAGGTTTTCGCGAGTATGGGTAGGTAGTAGTAGTTGCATTGGCTACTATGTAGACAGGATTTGAGTAGGCCATGGTGTTAAATTTGGATGAGAATGACAATAGCTGCTAGGCATTAGTTTGAGGGAGAAGGAGTTGCATAAGGCTAAATATTGGTTGTGGTTATGTTTAACTCCCCATACTCATGCTTTCTTTTCTTTATAACAAGGTTCTATATATGATATGGTTTTAGATGCATTGTTAACACATGTTACAAATTGAATGTTTCATATGAGACTTGAAGGAAACCTTCCTTAGTCATTCATTATATGCATGTGTTCATTGGAGCCTAGACCCGTTCAAGAATCGTTATTATACATTCATGTCTTATCGTAAATGTAGACAAGTCAATTAATATTCAATTGATTATTAGTCATACTATGTAGATTAATAGTCAATGGAACATGTTAATTATTTCTTTCATTAACGATTAGTGATGTTTGTATTTCAACCATTATTGAATTGTCCAATATGTGGACAATTTAGGAATTTGTATCTACATTGTTTTCATCATTTACACTTTATTCATTGTCATTGCATATTTCAAGAGCGTCTCTTCTCATGTTCTCTTGGTGCATAGTGGGTGTTGTGACAATTTGTTACATATGAAAAACTGGCAACATGTTCATTTCCCCCATCTTGTGTACTTGGAGAACCATGGGAAGATGCTGCCGAAATTTAGAATGACTATGCTCAATGAATTTGAGCGATTGACTACAATGGAAATTCACCATTTTTAAGCCACTAGGGTTTTGCTATCATATAGTATATTTCATAAATAACGGTAATTTAACTGCTTTATGATTCTGTGTAAAGTTTTTCATAATAATATTTTTGAATAAACTGTTATAAATATATCTGGTCACGACATCTGAGCCGACTGAAATATCACAACATCTGGGCTGGTTGAATAACCACGGTATCTAGGTCGGCTGAATAATCATGGCACCTAGGTCGACTGAATAATCACGGCATCTAGCCCGGCTGAATAATGACGACATCTATGCCGGCTGGATAGTCATGGCATTTGGGTTAGTTGAATAATCACGATATACTGAAAATATGATAATTTTCTATACTACTTATGGCTTTCTAAAATTTTTTTATCAAATCATGTCTCTTCTGCTTAACCATAAAATATTATGACATGCTGAAATCTGCAATAAATTTTTTTATACTCATGCCACACAAGTGAATGCTACACTATATTATTCTATCTGTCTAGGAAAGCGTATTTTTGCTGAAAAATAATATTAAATCTATTTCTAGGGTTTTCTCAAATCAACTTCAGTATTCCAAAAAAAAACTAAATTAATTCATATATATAATTTTTGGATCAAATACTGTATTTAAAATGGTACACTTTCCAAAAATACCTGACTTAACCTATCCCCATACTTGTTTGCTGAGAGGTCTGCTAAAAACCCTAAATCCACGCCTACAACGTTCGGAGCTCCAAACCCTGAAATCACATTTCCCCTAGTTCAATCAACTCAACCCCATAATATTTATCATTTAATACATTTCCTAGGCCTATATACTCCAAATAACCATCCTGGTTTTGGAGTGGTGTCCAGGGACCCCAAATCAACAATCTGCCTTGATTAACTTTCAGAGAGTCATCCCTAGATCTTTGTGGTGGAGTCAGATCGTCGATTCGAGTTAAAATCAGGTCGTAATCAAAGAGAGAAGTGTAAGGGGCTGAACCCTAGAGAGAGTGATTGTAAATTAACTCAAATCAATTGAGTGTTGGTTATTACAAATCAATTGTACTTGTAAAGTTGTTGTGTTGTAGAGTGTGATTGCAAATTAACTCAAATTGAAAAAGGGGTTAATACTTAACTAAAAGAATTTGTAAAACAAGAATTTACAAAGAAAGTTTTAAAAATTCAATTCATCCCCCCTCTTGGGAGTACACCTAACTTCTAAGAGAAGCATCTTTTTCGAATTGTCATACTAAATATCTTCCACTACGCAAAAAAATGGATGTTATGCACATTGAGAAGAATATTTGTGAGAATGTGATTGGTACATTGTTAGATATAAAAAGGAAGAGAAAGGAAAATGCAATTGCTCGTCAAGATATGGAAGAGATGGGAATATGACCTGAGTTTCCCCTGACTCATGACGAGGACAAGCTTCTCATGCCATCAGCATGTTACACATTTTCGAAGGATAAAAAAATTAATTTATTTGAATGGTTAAAATTAGTGAAGTTCCCTGATGGATATGTATCAAACATATCTCAATGCATAAGTATGAAGGAAGGTAAAATGTTAGAAATGAAAAGTCATGACTGTCATCTCCTTCTTCAATGGTAACTACCAACTTTCCTTCGTGGATACTTGATTGACGATATTCTGTATTGACCCAAATAATTATAATATTTAAATAATAATAGAGAGGGAGGAAATAGAAATTGGAAAAAAAAAAAAAAGAGGCAGCAGGCCTTGTCGACGAAGTTACAATTGGACTCATTGATGAGGGTACGTTTCGTCGATGACAAAATACTGAAGGGCAATCCTCTCTTTTCTGCATTTCATCGATGAGGAACAGAGTTCATCGACGAACTTCCTTCATGACCTCGTCGATGAGGTGACGTGGCTCGTCGATGAAGGCCACAGTTTAAATAGTTCTAAACACGAATTTTCAGCAAATTTCATGCAAACAGATTTTCTTTCTCTCCTCCCTTTAGTTTCCCTCTCTTCTCTCTTAATTTATAGGCCGAATTTCTGCTGGTTTGACGATCTAAAGCCACCACCACACTCCTGGGAGAGTTCTCTTCAAATCTACTGGAGTGGATCGTCGGTGGGGCTGAGTTGGAAACCATCCCAAATCTAAGGTAAGACTTTCAACTCAGTATTTGGTTTCTTGACAGTTGTAGGAAGTGTAGTACGCGTAGAAATATTGAACTTTAATTCTAGGAGACGTGGTTTTCAGGGTGTTGAGCGAGGAACCCTGCAGGTGCGGGAATGATTAGTTTAGGGGCTTTTCAAGAATCAGGTAAGGGGATAAACTAAGCTAGTTATTCTATGAAAATATATGTATGTTATTACAGCATCTAATTTCAGGGAAATAAATATATTTATATATGCTTTATATTTGGGAATACTGTTGAAAAAGATGATATGATTAAATATGTATAAAACCTATTTCGTATGGCATGAGTAGAATTTATAATGAAATACTATTTTTTGGGAATATGATAAAGACATGGATTTTTATATTGAAAAATCGGCGTATGGGCTGAGAATTTTTCCCTGTATTGCCGGCGTACGGGTCATGCTATGGATATGATTTGTTGGCATACAAGCTGTGCTATGGATATGATTTGCCGGCGTACGGGTCATGCTATGGATATGATTTTATGGCGTATGGGCTATGCTATGGATATGTTTTTCCAACATACGAGCCGAGCTATGTTAAAATATGAAATGCCGGCATACGGGCCGATGATTTTCATGCTGTATATAAATATGGAAATTGATGTGATGATATTGATTTGTCAATTAATAGAATGAAATATTCATATATCACAGTTTGATTATATACTATATGTCATCATAACCCGGTTGGCTTGGTTTAGGGTAATTCTTGCACAGTACCGATGCTATGTGTTCATGATCATCATGATATTGTGTTAACGCTGCTATATGGAGTAGCATGAGGATGGATAGTCGATGTGGTTTTAAGAAGTGTGAGCGCCCTTGGTGTACGGACCAGGTCTAGCAGACCCATCAGACTTATAGACTATACTTTTGACTTGGCAGTGGTTGGCCAACCATTGTCAAGTCCCGCCTTTGGGCCACACAACCCAGTCATGTGGGGGTAATACATGACAACAGCCAGCTAACCTACTAGGGTTGTTTTCCTATTATTATTATTATGATATGAGATGAATTATGCTTGTATAAATCTAGTATGTTCTGCTATGCTATGATTAAATATGTTTTTCCTAGAAACAATTAATACAGTTGTTGGTCATACTAGGTTTGATACTCCATTTTGATGCTAACAAACAAATAGGATTTAACATGCTTTAGTTGAGTGTTGTGTTTTCTCAAGAATTCATATTGAAGGTACTTATGTAGCATGAATCAATAACTGATAGCATGGATTAAAGTCTGAAGACCATAAGAGCATGATGATTAAAGAAGAACAACATGAGAGCTCACAGTTCAGAATATTCTTCGAGATCAGAGATTAGCAACAAAGAAAGTTCAAAACAAAGGAGAATTTTTTAGAAATTAGGACAAGTATCTGTATGAAGTTTTCATTTTGAAGCTCATTAAACAAAGAGACTTAGAGACCATAAGAAAATAACTTGGAACATGTTTTCAAAGTTAAAACAAATTTATATTCCAAGTAAAAATGAGAGAGAAATCAAAAAGTGACTAAAAATGAAATTTGTTCAGTTGACAGACGACTGTGTGCTTATAGGCAAACGACTGACTAAATTAAAGACTTAAAGTTGAAACACAGAAGCCTGACAAACAATTGTCAAGGCTCCCACAGACGACTGTCAGTGAAAGGTGAGAAGTCTGCGAAAGTTTCACCAAACGACTGTCTACTTTATATGTTACTAAAGGCTCAAAATTTCACATGGACATACGATTGTCACCTTATATTCTGATGACAGACGACTGCCACTCAAAGGACAGATGACTGCCATCTTTCTGCCTATAATTCTTACCGTTATATTAAATGGACAGACGACTGTTAGGACTTCACAGTCGTCTACCTTGCGGAAATTTTATGTTTTCCAACGGATATAGTTTTTGAAATTCAAAAATTTGGAAACTCAAATAAGTTTATTTTATGGAAACAAGTCTGAGTATCCTTTGGGGAACAAGCAAAGAAGTTTTATACATCTATAAATACCCCTAAGAATCATTGAATTAAACACCAAGATTATTAAAAGCTCACAATCTGCTGTCATACTCTTTGTCACTCTGAAATTTTGAAAGTGCCTCATATTGCTCTCATCCTTGCTCGAAATTAAGAAGATCTTGCTGAATCTCATTGTGTTTGATTATTAAGTTACTGATTCTTTCATTGAAAGATATCCACGATGATAAAAATTCATATTCTGAATTTACTAAAGTGCATTAGTGTTTTAAACTTGTACTAATCAACTCTTTGAGGGGCAAGTTTTTGTATGTGTTGTTTCTCTATCATTGTAACAGGGCTTGTTGACGATTTGAGTATTGAATCGTTGGACCAAACAAGGGGAGATTGTTTGGAGAAGGCGAGCTTGAGCCTTACCTAAGGAGTGCTTGTAATTGTTTTTATTCCAGCTGATAAAGGAAAGACAATAGTGAATCCTTTGGCGGTTTGGCCAAGGGCGAGGACGTAGGTTGTGTTGAAGCCGAACCTCATAAAAATCCTTGTGTTCTTCTTTCTTTACTCTACTTTTTATTCTTTATTTTTCAAGGATATAATCTGCATGGTTGTTTTTAAATTTTAATCTTGAATGTTTGGTTGTTAAATAGACCGGAAAGTAATTTTTTTTGGATAAATCAGCATTGATTGTGGAAACCGAAAAGGATCACGTTGGTTGATTATCCTTGACCTATTAATCTGAAAGTTTATTTAAAAAATAAACATTGGGAAGAATAATACTTGTGATACAGGGCTTATATTGAGAAAAACAAATTTTCACATATATTGTTACTTAAAATTGAGAGTTTGAACTTGTTGTGATTGATTGTGATTGTTTCTAAAATTTGAAACTTAAAAGAACTAATTCTAAAGAATTTTTTTTTTTTAAAACCAATTCACCCCCCTCTTGGTAAGCTATTCCTAATTTCAATTGGTATCAGAGCGTAGTTATAGTAATTCCTAACAAGAAACAATAAAAAGATCAAATGGAAAATATAGGAGTAGCACCCTTCGGTGAAGGCCAATCCTCAACTCATCCACCAATCTTTTGTGGACATAATTATACGCTTTGGAAAAAGAGAATGCAAATCTATCTCCAACACATGGACTAGAGAGCATGGGAAGTAGTTATGGATGGAGACCTTATTCCCACTAAAACAGTTGATGGAAAACAGATTCCAAAAGAAAAAAAAAGGATATGATAGATTCAGACTATAAAATGCTTCAAATCAATTCAAGTGTTATAAATGCTTTATATTGTGCCTTAGATGCTAACAAATTTAATAGGATCATGGCATGCAAAATGGCTAAATAAATATGGGACAATTAGAAGTGACATATGAAGGAACTATTGATGTTAGAGACAATAGGATAGACATGTTAACAAGCGAATATGAAGCATTTAAGATGAATTATGATGAAACAATATCAAGTATGTACACCAGATTTACCCACATAATAAATTCCTTAAGTGCCTTAGGGAAAACTTATACTACCTACGAAATGATTAGAAAAATCCTAAAAGGCCTTCCCTCAATATGGGAACCAAAGGCTACAGCTATCACTAAAGGTAGAAACCTTAAGACTACCTCTTTAGATGAACTCATAGGTTCACTACTTACCTATGAAATGGCTCTAAAAGAAAGGAATCTAGAACCAAAGCATAAGAGATCTATTGCATTAAAAGCATCTAGCCACAGCTCTAGTGAAAAGGAAAGTGAGACAAGTGACTTAGATCAAGATGAATTAGCATTCATCACTAAAAGACTAGGCAAGTTCTATTGAAGAAATAAGAGAATTCTTAGAAAGTTCAGTAAAAAGAAACCTGAAAAAGGAGAGACAAGTAGGAAGGAAAATAAAAGCAAGAATGAACCTCCAATATGTTATCATTGCAAGAAACCAGGGCATATCAAACCAGATTGTTCGTTGTTCAAGAAAGACAAGAAGAAAAAGAAGGAAGCTATGAAAGTTACATGGGATGATTCAAACTCCAGTGAGATGGAAAATAAAACAAGCGGACAAGAGATGGCAAACATATGTTTCATGGCGAATAATGAAGAGGTAAAGTCCTACTATTCCTCTACAGAATCTCAAAATGAGTCGTGTGATGAGTCATGTGACAGCATGCCTTCCTATAAGGAATTGCAAGCTAAGTTGTTTTCTTTACATAAGAGATTCATAAAAATTTTTAAAAGAAATATAACTTTAAAAGATTAAAATAAAGAACTACCGAAGCAACTTGAATCATTCAAAGCTATTGAAAAAGAAAAAAATTCTTGTATTAAGAAGTTGGAAGAAAAAATAAATATAGCAACTCAAGAGTTAGGCAAAACTCATAAAGATAATTTGAATAAAAAGGATTTAGAAGTAAATGAACTTATAAAGGTAGTAGAGGATAAAGAAAAAATTATCCATAACTTTACCAAAGGAAAAGAAAACTTTAAAAAGATGATTGGACAGCAAAGGCTTCATGGGAACAAAGAAGGTATAGGCTACAATGGTAAAACAAATAAAAAGAAAAAAAAGCTATACATGGGATACTTTGTTAAGGAAGCTAAGTATTATGCTAGCACTTCATCAAACAACTAACATGAATACACCACTTGCTATATGTGCAAGACTAAAGGTTATGTAATGTTTAATTGCCCATTAAAAAGAAAGTGTGTTAAAGTGCAAGGAGAATGGAGAGTCAATAATGGAACTAACAACAAAACAAAGAAAATTAAAATAATTTGGGTTCCAAAGACTAACAAAAAAAATTCTCCATTGTTGGTATGCTTTAGGACGACACCATCAACGGATAAATGGTACTTGGACAGCGGGTGCTCAAGGCACATGACCGGTGAAGACCAAGTTCACTACATTAAAACAAAAGGATGGAAGATACATCACCTTCGGTGATAATGCTAAAGGTAAAATCAATGGCATCAGTAAAATTGATAAAAAACCTTCACTCACTCTAGATAATGTGCTATTAGTAGAAGGATTAAAACATAACCTTTTAAGTATTAGTCAATTAAGTGATAAAGGGTTCGAAATAATCTTTAAGAAAGAAAAATGTGTTATTCAAAATCTTAAGAACAATGAAACCTTATTTATAGCTCATAGGATAAACAATGTCAATTGTATAAATTTTGAGAACTTAGTAAATCAGAAAGTAACTTGTTTGGCAACGATGAATGAAATAAGTTGGCTATGGCATAGGAAACTAGGACATGCCAACATGGACCTCTTATCAAATTTATCAAAGAAAAATATTGTCAAAGGACTACCTAATACAAAATTCATAAAAGACAAGATATGTGATGCATGTCAAAAGGGAAAGCAAGTTAAAACAAGTTTCAAAAAGAAAAAATACATATCTACAAAAAGACCCCTAGAATTGTTGCATCTAGACTTATTTGGTCCAACTAGAACCTCAAGTCTAGGAGGAAAACAATATGTTTTTGTAATGGTGGATGATTATTCAAGATTTACTTGGGTATTATTTCTAGCAAACAAAGATTAAGCCTATGACGTGCTTATTACTTTATGTAAGAAATTACAAACTGAAAAGGGCTATAACATAACAAGCTTTAGGAGTGATCAAGGTAGGGAATTTAGAAACAAAAATGTTGAAAAATTCTGTAATGAATATGGAATAAACCATAATTTTCACACACCTAAGACTCCACAACAAATGGAGTTGTAAAAAAAAAATAGAACTTTACAAGAAATGGCGAGAGCAATGTTAAATGAAAACAATCTACCTAAATACTTTTGGGCAGAAGTTGTAAATACAACATGCTACATTGTAAATAGGGTATCAATAAGATCAAAAATGGACAAAACACCATATGAACTTTGGAAAGGAAGAAAACCTAATATTTCCTACTTTCATGTATTCGGATGCAAATGTTTTATTCTTAATATTAAAGATGATTTAGAAAAATTTGATGCAAAATCTGATGAAGGTATCTTTCTAGGGTACTCTATAAATAGTAAAGGTTATAGGGTTTATAATAAAAGATCCTTTATTATTATGGAATCAATGCACATAACATTTGATGAATCAAACAATCATAACAATAAAAATGAGAATGATGAAAAAGGGAAACAAGTTGATTCCAAACATTATCGAGGTAGGAAGTTTACTTTACTTAACAGCAAGTAGACTAGATATAATGTTCAGCATGTATGTGTGCTAAGTTCCAATCAGCTCTTAAGGAATCACATCAAACAGCAGTAAAACGAATCCTCAGATATTTGCTAGGCACACTTGATTTAGGGTTATGGTTTCCAAAAGGAACTGATTTTGAAATGATGAGTTATTCAGATACAGATTATGCAGGATGCAAAATAGATAGAAAAAGCACTAGTGGGACTTGCCACTTTTTAGGACACTCATTAGTTTCATGGTTTTCAAAGAAACAAAATTACGTAGCATTATTTACAGCTGAAGCAAAATACATAGCAGCTGGGAGTTGTTGTGCTCAAATTTTATACATGAAACAACAATTAAAGGACTTCAAAATTCAATATCAAACAATCCCCATAAAATGTGATAATACAAGTGCGATAAATATTTCAAATAATCTAGTATCACATTCAAGAACTAAACATATTGATATACGTCACCACTTTTTAAGAGATAATATAGACAAGAAAGAAATAGTTCTTGAATTTATAAATACTCATGCTCAATTAGCTAATATATTTACCAAACCATTAGCTGAGGATCAATTTATATTTATTCGATGAGAATTAGGCATGTTACATATAAGAGAAGTTAACTAAAAAGGGGAAGAAGTAGAGTTTGGTCAAGACAGACGATTGCCAGGGAGGTGACAGACGACTGGCAGGCTACTGTTTGTGTAAAAGACAGTAGACAAATGACTGCCAATGAGCTCGCAATCGAATATAGGCTATTGTCTATGGACAGATGACTGTCCAATTAGAGACCAACGACTGTCTCGCGGCGGGTAAGGTACTTTTCACTTAAAAACATGCTTTTTAAAACCCTACAGATGACTGACCATTCGTCTTTCTTCCTCTAAAACATTTTCTCTTCTCATTCATTCTAGTTCTTTCTCTTCCAAGCTTCACAAACCGATTATCCATCATACCCTACTCCATACATAAATAGGGTTTCTACTTGTCAAGATGGTTTGTATCAAAACTGTGGGAAAGAAGGACAAAGCTTCTTCGTCTTCTTCAGAGCCTACAAGCAACAATGATATCGAAAAATGGCTAGTCTCTTCACACGCAAAATCATTGTATCAGAATCATCTACCAGCTATTGAACCTATGTTCTGTAAGATTTTAGATGTTACCTTCTTTGAAGAAAATTTTCCTGAAATTTTAGACATGTTCAAAGCTATAGGATGTGACAAGTTTATTCTTCATCAACTAAAAGGGTATTATCCAGATCAAATTAAGATTTTTAACTCTAATTTGGTTAAGAAGGAAGATGGCATTACTTCTGAAATTTATGGCCAAAGGATAATACTTACCCCACACTCACTACAAAAAATTCTCCATATCAAGCATGGGAATTTTAAGCGTACACCAGTTGAGAAGCATTGGACCATGGAACAAGGGTTTACACCACAAGAATTTCTGGCTCTTGTGAGGAATGATACACCTGTGTATTTTGGACATCCTCCACCATACAAGCAACTTAATCTTCAGGCACAAACTCTGCATAAGATCATTGCATACAACATAATTCTGAGATCTGGATCTTTTGATCACATTTCATATTTTGATTGTTTTATTATGTGGTGCTTACTCAAAGGGAAGAAACTAGACTTATCAAGTATCATACTGAAGTGGATGGTAATGAAGCTTGAATCACCTAGAATTGGGCTTCCATACGGTGGTATTCTTTCCTTAATCTTTGCCCATTTTCAAGTCCTATCTCCTACTTCAAAAATAGTAAAAAGAACCCATTATCATGTTTTCTCATCTACTACATTGAAACGAATGGGTTACAAAAAGTATACTGAGGGTTGGAGGTTTCGAGGCTATAGACCGACAAGACTTGCACCTGAGGCAAGGAATCCAGCTCCTGAAGAAGCTGATATGCCACCTTGGTTTGTTCCTTTTTATCAAAATTATACTAGCTTCAGTTCCGAAATGAGAGAAAACTTCTCTTCTCTTCAAGATAAACTCTCTACCATTGATGACTAGTATACCTCATTAGATACTCATATTTCTAAGATAGAACATCATGTCCCTAAACATGGCACTAATTCAGATAATAAGGATAGTAAAAATACTGATGAGGAAGAAGCTGAATCTGAAGAAGGTGAAGGAGAAGAAGAAGAAAAAGAAGCAAAAGAAGATGCAAGAGATAATGAAGCAGCAACTGAAGAAGAAGAATATGAGAAAGAAGAAGAAGAAGGCTCACAGCAATCCAAAGGAAAAGGAATTTCTAAAAACAGTGACACTAACTCTGACATATAGACTTATGTTAGGTTTTTTTTTTTTTTTTTGCTCCTTTGTATGCTTAAATTCTTGATGTATTTTTGTGTTTGTTGAACAAAAAGGGAAAATGTGTAAGCTAAAGACTATGAGTCTCTATATATATTCTAGCTCTGAAACTCTGAACTTTTTGCAATGTTTTGCTCTTAGTTTGATGTATTATAAGTTCTAATATTAATGATAATTATGAAAACTTTGCAAGTTTTGCTTTGAATACGCTGACTGACAGGGGGAGTATTATGAGTTCTCATTTGAGCATAATTCTTAATCAATCGATGTTAATACATTAACACTGGCTTCACACATACTCAAATTGCTATTTGTCCTTGATCATTATATACTCAAACTTTATTTTTTGAATGATGTCAAAGGGGGGGGGGGGGAAGTGTTTAGCCAAAATTGTGCTTGAAATTGATAAAAGCATGAATGATATTGAAGCTTATTGAATGGGGGAGTCTTTTTGAGGCTCACTTAAAATTTTTGCGTCTTGTTTGTCATCATCGAAAAGGGGAAAATTGTTGGCCTTACTAGGTTTGATACTCCATTTTGATGCTAAGAAACAAGTAGGATTTAACATGCTTTAGTTGAGTGTTGTGTTTTCTCACGAATTCATATTGAAGGTACTTATGTAGTATGAATCAATAACTGATAGCATGGATAAAAGTCTAAAGACCATAAGAGCATGATGATTAAATAAGAACAACATGAGAGCTCAAAGTTCATAATATTCTGCGAGATCAGAGATTAGCAACAAAGAAAGTTCAAAACAAAGGAGAATTTTTTAGAAATTAGGACAAGTCTCTGTAAGTACTTTAAGTTTATTCAAGTATGAAGTTTTTATTTTGAAGCACATTAAACAAAGAGACTTAGAGACCATAAGAAAATAACTTGGAACATGTTTTCAAATGCTGGATATGCATGGGTTCGATGTGATCTTCGGCATGGATTAGCTAGCAGCTAATTTTGTCAGTATAGAGTGTCATTCACGAGAAGTGATATTCAGACTTCTGGGATGAGCAGAATTCAAGTTCGTAGGGTCGTGAGTGCAATCCCCACTTTAGCTAGTTTCAGCAATTCAGGCCAGGAGACTATTGCTGAGTGGTTGTCAAAGGTTTATGGCAGTTTTGAAGGAAATGTTAGAGAATGAATTGAAACTTGCCATCATGTCTGTAGTAAAAGAATTTACAGATGTTTTCCCAGATGAGTTACTAGGTTTGCCACCTGATCGCAAGGTAGATTTTCCTATTGATCTACTTCCAGGTACAGCGCCGATTTCTAAAGTACCTTACCGAATGGCACTGACAGAGTTAGCAGAATTGAAGAATCAACTGCAAGATTTTCTTGATAAAGGCTTTATACGACCTAGTGTATATTTGTGGGGAGCTCCAATTTTGTTTCAAAAGAAGAAAGACGGGTCTGTGAGGATGTGCATAGATTACAAGGAGATTAATAAAGTGACGATCGAGAACAAATATCCTCTACCCCGTATAGATGATCTGTTTGACCAGATCTAGGGTACACGAGTGTATTCAAAGTTTGACCTCAGATGCTGTTATCATCAGGTAAAAGTGAAAGCAGAAGACATCTCAAAGACAGCATGTAGGACTAGGTACGGGCATTATGAGTTCCTTGTTATGCCATTTGGTCTAATGAATGCTCCTACTATATTTATGGATTTGATGAATAGGATTTTTCATCCATATTTAGATCAGTTTTTTGTTGTTTTTGTTAATGATGTACTAGTCTATTCGAGGAGCTATGAGGAGCATGAGACACACTTGAGGCAGATTCTGCAGACGCTACGGGAAAAAACGTTGCTTGCTAAATTCAGTAAATGTGACTTCTGGCTTGAGAAGGTTGTGTTTTTTAGGCATGTTATTTTTGCAGATGGTATTTCTGTGGATCCTAGTAAGATTGAGGCGGCTGTAAATTGGGCTAGACCGAGGAATGTCTATGAGATCAAGAGTTTCTTGGGGCTAGTGGGGTATTACTGTCGTTTCATTGAGGGATTCTCAGCATTATCAAGACCTCTTACACGACTAACTAGGAAGAATTCCAGATTTGAGTGGGACGATAGATGTGAGCAAAGTTTTCAGGAATTGAAGCAGAGGCTAGTCACAGCACCAATGTTGATCATCCCATCAGGGGGGGTGAAGGTTACGTCATTTACAGCGATGCGTCCTTGAAAGGACTTGGCTGTGTATTGATGCAGCATAGCAGGATGGTAGCATATGCTTCTAGGCAATTGAAAGAATATGAAAATAACTACCCTACCCATGATCTTGAATTGGCTGTAGTAGTACACGCATTGAAGATTTGGAGGCATTACCTGTATGCCGAGTGGTGTGAGATCTTTTCCAACCACAAGAGTTTGAAGTTTTTTTTTCACGCAGAAGGAATTAAATATGAGGTAGAGAAGGTGGTTGGAGCCTATCAAGGATTTTGATTGTACCATCAGCTATCACCTAGGAAAAGCAAATGTGGTAGCTGATGCGTTGAGTAGGAAATCGAGGGAATCAATATTGATGGCTATAGAGATCCAGTATCCAATCATGATGGATCTGGCAAGACTCGGCATTGAATTAGTTGAGAGTGATTCTCAAGCTCACATTGCTAGTTTAGTAGTGCAACCTACTCTACAAGAAAGAGTCAAAGCTGCTAAGAAAGAAGACCCAGAGTTAGCAAAGGTGATAGATAAAGTGCGGAGTGGTCAGGGGGAGGAATTCTGTGTTGCAGATGACAGAGCTTTGCAGTTCCATTCCAAATAATGTGTTCCTGCCGATACTGAGATCAGGAAGACTATTTTAAAGGAGGGTCACAGATCTTTATTCACAGTTCATCCGGGTAGTATGAAAATGTATAGGGATTTGCGAGAGTCGTACTAGTGGAGTGGTATAAAGAAAGAGATTGCTGAATATGTAGCCTAATGTTTGATGTGCCAACAGGTAAAAGCTGAGCACCAGAGGCCGGTAGGGCAATTGCATCCATTATTTATTCCAAAGTGGAAGTGGGATCATATATCTATGGATTTTGTGTCAAGACTTTCGATGGCGTTGCATGACCAGAATGCCATCTGGGTGATTGATGACCGTTTGACTAAGATCGCCCACTTTTTGCCTATCAAAATCAGCTACTCCCTCAATTGTTTGGCAGAGATTTACATTCAAGAGATAGTTCATTCTTATGGGGTGCCAGTATCTATTGTGTTAGATCGAGACACGCGTTTCACGTCACATTTTTGGAAGAGTTTGCAGGAAGCACTAGGGTCTCAATTGTCTTTTAGCACGACATTCCATCCTTAGTCAGACGAACAGATTGAGAGGATGATACAAATATTGGAAGATATGCTTCAAGCGTGCGTATTAGATTTTGAGGGTAGTTGGACTTAGTTTATGCCGCTTGTGGAATTCGCGTATAATAACAGTTACTAAGCTAGCTTAGGCATGACACTTTTTGAAGCACTAAGGGGTAGGAAATGTCGTTCTCCTTTGTTCTGGGATGAGATGGGTGAGCAGTGTGTTGTGGGGCTAGAGTTGGTACAACAAGCATGTGATAAAGTTTGACTTATCAGAGATAGAATTAGTGCAGCTCAACTCTGACAGAAGAGTTATGCTTATAACCGCCGTAAGAATTTAAAATTTGATGTTAGTGATCATGTATTTTTGAAGATAGCTGCGTTGAAAGGGTTATGAGGTTCGGGAGGAAGGGTAAACTTAGCCCTAGGTTTATTGGTCCATTTGAGGTCCTAAAGAAGGTGGGGCCAATAGCCTACAGGCTAGATTTGCCACTTGTGTTATCCAGGATGCACAACGTATTTCATGTATCTATGTTGAGGAAATATGTTTCAGACCCTTTTTATATTATCAGCTATGGTGAATTAGAGCTCAGTGATTCACTTGTGTATGAGGAAGTGCCAGCACAAATTCTAGATAGGAAAGTACAAGAGTTATGTAACAAGAAGATTTCTTTGGTCAAAGTTTTGTGGAGGAATCATGCGGTAGAGTAGGCTTCTTGGGAGTCCGAGGAGCAAATGAGATAGAACTATCCGCAATTATTTCAAGAAGTTTAACCAGGGTAAAATGTAAATAATTAGGTTATATTTCTTTTGTAGGTACATATAATAGTTTAATTAGTAAATGATATTTTAGTTTTAGGAGAATTTTATTTTATATATGTAATCTCCCAGGACTTGGAATGTAACCAAGTTATTCCTTTGCCATAAGTTAGGGTAAGTAATAAAATAAGTAGACCACCTTTCTTTAAGGGAGGATGAATCATATGGATAGTAAATTTCGAGGACGAAATTTTATAAGGAGGGGAGAATGTAGTGACCCGAATAATTATAATATTTAAATAATAATAAAGAGGGAGGAAATAGAAATTAGAATTCGCGTTTGTCGACGAAGTTACAATTGGACTCGTTGACGAGGGTACTTTTCTTCGATGAGAAAATACCGAAGAGCAATCCTCTCTTTTCTGAATTTCATCGACGAGGAACAAAGTTCATCGACGAACTTCCTTCATGACCTTGTCGATGAGCCGACGTGCCTCGACGATGAAAGCCATAGTTTAAATAATTCTAAACACGAATTTTTAGCAGATTTCACTTAAACAGATTTTCTCTCTCTCCTCCCTTCGGTTTCCCTCTCTTCTCTTTTAATTGCCAGATCGGATTTCAGCCGGTTTGACGATCTGAAGCCACCACGACACTCCTAAAAGAGTTCTCTTCAAATCTGCTGGAGTAGATCATTGGTGGGGCTAAGTTGGAAACCATCCCAAATCCAGGGTAAGGCTTTTTACTTAGTATTTGGTTTCTTGACAGTTGTAGGAAGTATAGTACGTGTAGAAATATTGAACTTTAATTCTAGGAGATGTGGTTTTCAGGGTGTTAAGCGAGGAACCCTGCGGGTGCTGGACTGATTATTTTAGGGGCTTTTCAAGAATCAGGTAAAGGGATAAATTAAGCTAGTTATTCTATGAAAATATATGTATGTTATTACAACATCTAATTTCAGGGAAATAAATATATTTATATATACTTTATGTTTGGGAAATACTACTGAAAAATATGATATGATTAAATATGTATGAAACCTATTTCGTATGGCATGAATAGAATTTATAATGAAATATCATTTTCTGGGAATATGATAAAGATATAGATTTTTATAATGAAAAACCGGCGTACGGGTTGAGAATTTTTACATGTACTGCCGGCATACGGTCCATGCTATGGATATGATTTGCCAGCGTATGGGTCGTGCTATGGATATGATTTGCTGCCATACGGGCTGTGCTATGGATATGATTTTCCGGCGTACGAGCCGTGCTATGGATATGTTTTGTCAGCGTACGGGCTGAGCTAGGGATATGTTTTGCTGGTGTACGGGCAGAGCTATGTTAAAATATGAAATGCCGACATACGGGCCGATGATTTTCATGTTGTATATAAATATGCAAATTGATGTGATGATATTGATTTGGAAATTTATAGTATGAAATATCCATGTATCACAGTTTGATTATATGCTATATGTTATCAGAACCTGGTTGGCTTGGTTTAGGCTAACATTTGCATAGTACCAATGCTATGTGTTTGTGATCATCATGATATTGTGTTAACGCTACTGTATGGAGTAGTGTGAGGATGGATAGTCTATGTGGTTTTAAGAAGTGTGAGCGCCCTTGGTGTACGCACCAAGTATGGCAGACCCATCGGACTTACATATTGTACTTTTGACTTGGGAGTGGTCGGCCAACCATTGTCAGGTCCTGCCTTCGGGCCATACAACCCAATTATGTGGGGGTAATACATGACAATAGCCAGCTAACCTATTAGGGTTGTTTTCGTATTATTATTATTATGATATGAGATGAATTATGCTTGTATAAATCCAGCATGTTCTGCTATGCTATGATTAAATATGTTTTTCCCATAAATGATTAATACAGTTACTGAATATGTTTACGTATATGATTCTATGTATAACAAAGAATTACTCATGTTGCCACACACTAGTATTAGTTTATTTCCCATACTAAGAGGTGTCTCACCCCTAATTATATGATCATTTCAGAAGCCCCTGATAGGAGAGTGGATAAAGCTCCGCTGAGATAGACACAGCTGACCTGCCCTTTTCAAAGGGTAAGTATTTTGTTAGGGCCAGCTGGATTTGGTGAGAAGTGGCTCTAAGACACTTTTTAGGAAGTGTATATAAATGTAATGGATGTAGTAACTCTGGTACTAAGGTGGATGGTATTATGTTTATAGTGATTATGATTTTATGTTTCCTGCGGTTTATACTTCCGTATTTTATCTCTATTGCATCCCTATTACCCACGGGTTCAGGTTGATCATGATCTACTGGATGTGTTATACTGGTTTATTATATAAAAGAAATGTGTGAAAATTAAGCTGGTCGTTACATGTTCACTCAGTGCTAATTAAGTTAGGAATTTATTTCCGACATTTGTGTTCAAATAAATTGAGCTTAAATGTACTTGAATGGTTAGAGGAGGACATTGTAATCATACTATGCAAGCTTGAGAAAATATTTTCACCCGCATTCTTCGATGTTATGGTTTACCTAGCTATCTATTTACCAAGGGGGGCCATCATCGCCAAACTAGTGAAATATCATTGGATGTATCCTATTAAGAGGTAATTTTTATGATTGAACAATGTTCATATTATTTCCTCCCTTTATTTGTAGATATCATTAATGCTATGTAAATTGCACAGGTTCTTGTCAAATTTAAAAAAAAACTATGTGTGCAATAAGGCACGACTGCAAGGTTCAATCATTAAGGCATACATTGACAGTGAATGTATTTCAGTTTCCTTAATGTATCTACATGATATTGACACAAGGTTCACTCATGATGAGCGAAATGCAGAAATTCATGGTAATGTTGCAGATGAAGAACCCATTTGCTCTGCATTTCGAGAAAATTTTTGGTCGTTGGGTGGACGGGTATATGATTTCATTGATATGGAGGACCTAGCAAAGGCACATTTTTACGTCCTCAATAATTGTGATAAAGTTGTTCCATATATCGAGTGTATGGTTTCTTAATCCATACTTTGCACTATATATATATATATATATATATATATATATATATATATATATATATACTTAGTTGACATTAACATATACTATTGTTGCATATAGTGAACAAAAAGCTGAACTTTTGAAAGAAAATGAAAAGAATGTTGATGAAAGACATAAAAAAAAAAAAAAAGAATTTGTCAATTGGTTGGGGAGCTGTGTAAGTGACAATTTTTTTTTTTTTTTTTGAGTTTAAAGCAATGTAAAGTTTCAATATTGACGATTAACTCATCTAAACTTCATTTTACTAGATGAAAGTCATGTATTATAATAAAGAACAAACGTCAAGTAAAGATTTTTACGTGTTGGCATGTGGCCCCAATCAACAAGTTAACCACTATAGTGATTGCATTGTCAATGGCTTAAGATTTCATACGAAGTTCCTTGAACTGCATAGAAGAACCCAAAATTGTGGAGTTGTCATGCTAGGCATAGAAAGAGATGAAGATATTGACTATTTTGGTATCTTGAATGACATTATTGAGCCGAACTATGGAGCCAATAGACTTGTCTACTTGTTCAAGTGTGACTGATGGGACATTAGCAATAGAAGGAGTGGGATAAATGCAGATGCCTACTTTACTAGTCTCAATTTTAGTAGGACATGGTATCAAAATGACCCTTTTGTGTTAGCAACATAGGCAGAACAAGTGTTCTACCTTAAGGACACAAAATTGAAGGGTGAATGGAATGTGGCATGAAAAGTCGACCCAAAAGTTATTATGATATTATAGAAGTCCCAAATAGGGAGAAGAATGTCCTTAAGGATGCTTTCCAACAAGCTGAGCCATCTATCAATGCAGCAACTCAATATGGTTCCAATGTGGCATTGCGCGGTGACAATTATGTTGCTGAGGAAGGAGCTGATCCTATACCATTTAATAGGGTTGGTGCCATGACAGAACACGTAGGTACTACTGACATGGGAATTAATGATGCACATATTGACTTCATTAACAATGATGAAACTGATATCGAAGATGAAACAATGGTGGATTACTGTACTGAGGAGGAAGAGATACTAGAAAGTGATAATGATACCGATACTTAGGATTTGCAATCATACTGCATTTTATAGGGGGTTAAGCATGTTATTTTGTCACCATGTATCTGATCTGTGTGAATAATTGAAAATATATTTACTATGCATTCATTTAAGATGAAAAATTTTTATTCAATGTTGTATATAATATTGCAAACATGGCACTAGGAGGTCTTCGAGGGCTGAGGTGTAGGCTGGTCAACACCTTCAGTCAAGACCATGCATCGAACCCTATATAGTCTTGTGAGCCATTGAGAACCTAGCCCAATATGCAGCCACTAGCCAAGCAGACCCTTGGTGAGTTTCTTACCCATATGAGCAGCGTCCGTAAGATTAGGATTGTTTAATTTTTTAAATAAATTGATTGTATTAGATTCGTGTGTATATGTGTGTGTGTGTGTGTGTGTGTGTGTGTGTGTGTGTGTGTGTATTATGAATCCTTGAACTCTTGTTTCAGAAACAACCTCATCACCACAGATAAGTCAAGGAGTGGTGCAGCGAAGAACACCACGCTCCAGGGGCACCTGCAGATGACGCAACAACGTATTCAAATAAAAATTCCTGCAGGCTTCACAACACCGATGGAAGATTCGTGCTAGCCCTGGGTATGGGAGGTCGACATTATATGCCAAAAAATTGCTTTAGTCACCTACTACAGCTGGCCATAGGTGACTGAGGAGCAGTGCTTGGTTCTATATGAGCGCATATTGGTAAGTTTTTCAACATGTTTTATTACTTTTAATATACTTTATTATTCATTGTCTAACATTCTATACGTATTTCATATGCATACGGAGTTTGATATTGACATTATGTCAAAAAGGCGATGAACAGGAACTTGTGCGCTCAGTTTAAGACTTATCGCCACAAAATGCACCAACATTTTAAGCCGATGGGAGATGAAGCTGAACGACACTCCTATGATAAGATCTCTCATAAAGATTGGGAGTAAGTGTGTTGTCATGCCCCGAACCTAGTAATAGGACCCAACGGTGAATAAGTAACCTAATCCTGTCCCTGTTTCATACAAATCACCAATGACACAGTACAATGAATGACGGTCCATCCCCGTGTGGTTCCCAGTGCACCCTATACACATTCACATATACCACAGAAACACAACGGAAGATAAGTCTTTCTATATATGTACAATACCATTCCAGAGTCTATACAAAGGATTCTAACTCCACAAAATACAACACAAATCAGGGTGGCAGTCCAAACCCCCAAAAGACCACCCAGTATAAGCTTAGGTGTAACAACCCAAAGAATAATTGTATTTAAATAATAAAGAGGGAGAGAAATGGAAACAGTAACAGAAGGAGGCAGTTGACTTCGTTGACAACATTGCATTTTGAATATAATAACCTAGGGGATTTTCTCATGGCTTTGTCAATGAACACAGGGGATTCGTCGATAAGGGTACAAGAGGGTCTTGTCGACAGGGGCAAGTTTCGTCAACGAGAAGATACTGAGAGAGGATTTTTGGAAGTCTAAAACTCATCAACGAGGGTGTAGGTTCTTCAACAAACTTTCTACAAGACTCGTCGGCAAGATGATGTGGCTCGTCAACGAAGACCGCAGTATCAATAGTGCCAAACTCATTTTCTTACGCAGAAATCTCACAAAAACCCTCTTCTCTCTCTCTCTCTCTCTCTCTCTCTCTCTCTCTCTCTCTCTCTCTCTCTCTCCTACAGCTACACCTCTATCTGTCTTCGATTTTGGCCCTGTTGTTCGTTGGATCGACGATTTGAGGCCAACACGACGCTCCTAGGGAAGTTTTCTCCAAGTTTGCTAGAGTGGATCGTCGGTGGGATGAAGTTGGATTTCATCCCAAATTCAGGATAAGGTCTTTTAAGTAAAATTTGGGTTTCCAGCAGTTGTAAGAAATATAGTAGACATAAAAATAATTATGTTTCGTTCTGGAACTTATGGTTTTTAGAGTGTTGAGTGGAGAACCCTGTGGGTGTAGGACCCGTTACAGTAGGGAGATCTTAGCATAAATTAGGTAAGAGAAATATGTTATGCTAGGAAAATTTAGTATGATTTTCAGTATAGTATATATATTTATACCAGATTATTATTCACAACAGAAATTATACAGTTTATCAAGTATATTTAATATGTTTTAAATTACTGTGTGGCTTGTGAATATAGATATAGTACAGAAGTATGTTTTACAGTATTTTCAGAGTATGTTATACAGAATATACAGATAGTGAATATGTTTTACGGCATTTTCAAAATACCATGATTATATAGATTTACAGTTTATTACAGAAATACAGTTGATATAGATACAGTTTACAGTACCATATACAATTTTACAGTTCATTTCTCAAATACAGTTGATAAAGATACAGTTTATCACAGCGTCATGGTTTATATAATTGTTACAGAATCATGGTAAAATAGATAGTTGTATATAGAGATGTATTATATAGTATCAGACCCTATTGAACCATTACAGATTATAGAGCACGATACTGTAGCTATATGCAGTATATAGAGTGCAACCACCTATTCAAATAATACGTGGTATAAAGGTCTATCGTATAGAGCCCACGAGTGGATAGGCTCCCCATCAGATATGGGTTGAGGAGGGCTGATCAAACCTATGGAGTATAGTGATATATCCTGGATGGCCAGCCATGATAGATCTTGCCTACGGGCCGCATAACCCTATCATAAGGGGTTAAATCATGACACACAACTATCCACAGGGAAGTTTCAGTTATTACTATGTATATATAGATTTATAGAGACAGAATATATATATATATATTAGAAGTATTTTGAGTAGAAACCTAAAGTACAAATATGTTAAGCAATAGGGAAAAGGTGATGGTTTATATTACTGGTATTATATTTACAGATTCAGTGATACACGATTATATACTAATAGATTTTTCACAGTATTGTAACTCATTTGCCACACACTAGCAAAAGCATATTTCATCTTACTGAGCATTGGCTCATTCCATTACTTTAACATTTTTCAGGTGATCCAAGTAGGCGAGCAGATCAGGCTCGCGATAGAGGGGCCTCAGTATTGCCTTGATAGTAGAGTGAGTATTTTTGGGAGTATTTTTGTATAGAACTAGCCAATTAAGGGTATTTTGGGTAACAATCATATATATATATATTTTGGGAAACATTTTAGCACTCTGGTATTGTATATAATTATATATGGTTATGTTTATTTGATTTCTACTTTCCGTTGCTTAGGTTGATGGTTGGATTTAATTTAGTTTGGTATCAGAGCATTATAAATGCTATAGTATATAAAAAAAAAGTTAAAATAGCAGGTTGTTACAGTAGGACTTACCTAGGTACTTCCTGCAGTACACCAACACTATGCTCCTACACCAGATAGCTAGCTCCGGTTACCCGAAGGACCTGAAAAATATGTACGTACAATAGGGGTAAGACATCTCTCAGTAAGGCAGATGTAGGTTATATCAGTGTGTGGCATTTGAGTGTTATCATGACATCAAAACATACATAGTTAAATGCAGTTCCAGTACTTTCACAAAACAGTTTCAAAATAGTGCATACATGCACACACGTGGTCAGTAACCCGGTTTCATCACACCCTTCGGCCCGAAGCCAGCCCGTGATACCCGGCATTGGCCCGTAGCCGGCCCGCAATACATGGCGTCCCTGGCACATGGCAAACCTCAGGCTCCCATGGCATCGTACCAATATAAACTAGTAGAATCGCACCTTTCAGTGATCAACCGGTAAGGCTCACGCCCTCAGATATAGAGCCAGAACTCTTGCAAAACATGGCAGGCAATAAACACATGCCCTCGGATATAGAGTCGGACACTTTTTCAGTACCTGGAACAACTTGGAACCCAGTTCCTATTGCATTTCATCAAAACACAACCATGCATGCTCATATAACCAAACAAACCACACCCATTTGGTAATCTATAAATCATGATTTTCCAAGTGTATACAGTTTAATAAAGTCAAGGCACAACCATCCCTAACACAATACATAACACAATATACCAAACGTTCTCCAAACAAACCAGGGAATGCATCCTAGTACCCCTTTTTTTCCCAAAAACTGTTACATGAAAAACCCATAGTTTTACCTATTAGATTTTCCCAAATAAGTAACCAAAACACATATAGGATCGTGAACCATAGTTATATCGAGTCCGATTTCAAAAATAAACGACATAAATTGAATCCCCTTACCTTTTCCCGAATGATAAATCCTGAACTCCAATGCCCCTAAACTACGAACCGAGTTCCCAAGTTCCCAAACCTATAACCCATAGTACAAAAATCACTCACAACTCTATTACGAACAAGACTACCATATTAGAATTGAAAACCGAGCCTTACCTCTATTTTGGGCCAAAACCCGAGAATGCCTGAAACGAAAAATCCAATCTTTAGAACTTGCAGAGAATCCTTCCCTGATCCTCATGGTAACGTCGAATCTAAGATTACCGCTACATACAACGAAGAAATCTAGAGAGATAGAGAGTAAGTTGAGTTTTTAGAGAGATAGAGAGAGAATTTGAATTTTCTTAGCTGAGAAGTAATGAAAATATCTATTTATAACCCTTTGAACCGGCCACTCCTCATCGACGAGACTCTGCACTTCATTGCCGAGAACTGCAAAGACATCGTCGATAAACTTTGCAGTTCTCGGCAATGAACTCTGGCTTCGTCAACGAAGCTTGCTTAATTACCAATTTACCCCTCTCTTAATTAATTAATTCCCTATATCACAGTTTGGGTTCTTACATGTGTTGACATTTTCATGAACCTCACTACCAGGTGATGTGTTTAGATTAGAACTAATTTTTGGTATCAATGTGGATTATTATCCCATTAAATATTTTCTATTGGATATTTGGTGAATAAATGCTAAGAATCGAAGCAAATTAGATACGACGCATTGTGGTGGGTCGAGGTTATTTGGGCATCATCGAGGGGTAATTTCTATAAAACTAGCTTATTATTACATTACAAGTGTTATAGATATTTACACTTCCAAAGTTGTTAATTTAAGGTTTTATATGATAATGTAGCGTGATCCTGCTACTAGACAATTGGAGAACAAGTCTTCCCATTATCTGAGAACACATCAAAGGCCATCGGGGGAGTGGTGCTAGGGTGCTCAAAGCAAACATGTTAGTTAGTTATAGTATGTAGTTAATTATTGAATTCAAAGGCCATAACTGCATTATTATTTAATTATTTTCTAAAATTTTATGACGGAAAATAGGAGAGGATTGTCTGAATAAAGGATGAAGATGTTCCTTAGGATTGTCCAGATAAGGGATGAAGACATTCCTCAAGGTAGTCAGCCACCCACAGATGATGAGATTTGCGATCAGGTACTTGGCCATCGACCAAGGGGTTACATGAAAGGTCTTGGGGGTGGATACATAGCCCCAATAGCATCATCGAGTCATAATGCTCCATATCGAGCTGAGATAGAGCAAGTGCATCAAGATGCCAAGGCTCGGGTGTCCTTTATGGGGGAAGAGTTGCAAGTGCTTAATGCAAGGAGTAAGGTATTGGACGTGCAGATGCAAGAAATGATGTGCTAGAAAGCCCAAATGGAAGAAATATGGCGCCAACATCATGGAGATGCTACGGGTGGCTCCTCCTCTCATTAGCATGCATGTAAGTTTGTGTATGTGAACGAATATATATAACTATGTAAGTGAGCGTGTTGTTTGTCTGTTAATAAGTATGCATGCCTAGCTAGCATGCTTGGGGACTTATACAAGGTTAGCATGCATGAATGTGTAAGAATGCATGTGCATTTCCGCGCGCTCGCGCACGTGTGTTTGGGAGGGGGAACTAGTCCTACTTCAAATGAGCCAATGGTTCCTACATTATTCATATAGGAAATAAAAAGGAGGAAGAGGAGGTTGAGAGTGAGATGGGCAGTGGTGCATTTGAAAATGGGTGAAACTGAAATTCCCGCCCTCACCGCTTCACCTTCGTCTTCATCTGAATTAACCTACAAATCTATCGAACTGGACATAGGAGTAACGAGCGAGGTAGGGGCATAAAAATCATCCTATTTCCCTAGGATCCTACCATTGGTTTGTATTGCATCATTACCAGTTACTGGCATTCACTCCATTTCTATATATTTCATTATCATTGTCTCTCTAAGTCTGAGCATTGTTCCATCCATTCTAATTGACAATTGCATCTTCCATCTTCTTCTTCATCTTCTTAACATCTTCTTCTTCTTCTTGACGATCACCAAAGCATTGTTCCATCCATTCTAATCAACGGTTATGCATAATCCATGTCTTCTTCGTTTTTCTTACTATGTTGTGGTGAAATTTGTGCTTCTATGTTATATATTATTAAACAACACATTTCTACATATTTTTATCTATTTTTTTTTATTCAAAATTATGTGGCTTTTGTAGGGGGGGGTAGGTTGGGTCTTGGGGATGGATTATAGCTTGCCAATAACGAAGAGAGTCGGGCTAAAAGAAGCCCTAACTTTCAAAGAACTGTACGAGAGGAGGAAGAAAAAGAAGAAGAAGAAGACAGAGGAGGAGGAAGGAAAAAAAGAGGAGGGCAATGGGGGTTCCTCTAGTAGTGGGAGAGGACTCGGGGGGATTGAGTGGGGAGAGCTTTAGGGTAAGTGGGTGTGAGAAATATGGGTGTGAGAAGTTGGTTGAGTCAGAGTCCGTGGCTGCGTATGATGTTGGTAGCAAGGAAGAAGAGGTTGTGGAAATTGACGAGCGCGAGTGTGATAGAGAAGGTGTTGGTTTTGTGGATTCTACTAGGTCGAAGAATTTGGGATTAAAGAATACCTCGATTTTGATGCATTCTTCAATCAACCAATGTTTGAGCATATGATAACTATATAAATATAATAAATGTATATATCAAACATTCAATAAATTAAATAATAATATAGGGATATTATAAAGTGATATGTTTTATATGGTTCATTTAAAATTTTAGCACCAAAGTGAAAAGAGGATTTAAGAAAAAAAAAAAAGTAAACTTTTCAATTATTATTCTCGGTAAGCAATGATTTCATTTATTTTCTTCTCGTCCAATTCGAGCCAACAAATTTTATTTCATATATTATGTTTTACATCATGCATAATTTTAATATTAGAAAAAATCATTAATTTTTGGACTTTTAATATATATATATATATATATATATTTATATATATTAATTTAGAATTGTTATGAAAAATATATATTTCACCCCATCTTCCACCACTTTGGTTTCCACCCCAATAAATGTCATGTTATCCATATTGCCCTATAAAAGGGAACCTTGCCCCTCACATTTAAAATACACATATTTGCATGCTTGTATACACATTGCATGCTTGTGTACTCACTTGCATGCTTAAAGTAAGTAGGATATATAGAAAGAAGAGGAAAGATAAAGAAAAAAGAGATATCTTATAAAAGGCGGGAGATATTTTGTACAAGGCCGGTTCCAAATCATCTTGTAATTACTCCTGAGATAGTGAAGTTTTTTATCCCATCCGAACGTGGAGTATGCATAGCCGAACCACGTAAAATTCTGTCCCATCTCAATTTATTTTCCCACATCTTTTATAACACATTATCAGCACAAGACTGTAACCAATTGAGATTTTTTTTAATCATATTTAATTTATTAATTTCTTGTAACTTTACTCCACAAGAATATAATATTATCTTGAAGAGAATATGTCTTTTAAAGTTTAAAGAGTACAAATCTCCATAAGAGATGGAAAGATAGTCCTCTGGAAGAGGCTATATATTTAAATCTCCTGAAAAAATAGTCATCCTGAAGAGACAATATATTTAAATCTCCTGAAGAGATAGTCCTCTTGAAGAGGTTATATATTTAAATCTTCCATATATATATATATATATATATATATATTTAATTTCTCGAAGAGACGGACCTCCTAAAGATGCAATATATTTAAATCTCTCAGCATATCCTTCATATTTAAGTTGTAATAAGTTTAAGTTAAGTAAGCAACATATGTGTGTTTAGTGAATTGTGTTAGTGTTTATGAACTTAGTAACCTGTAAGAGTATAGTTATTGTGTTAGAAAGTTGTGGTAGTATTAAGTTTGTCTCCCGTGCTTTTATGGGAAGTGTGAGCTAGTTAATGTTTTTCTTCCCCTTCGCTTTGCTAAATCTTTATATTCTCAATTGTAAGAGCTGAAATTCAATTACGTTTGAATACAGAATATCAAAGGAACTTCCTTTTGTGAAGCTTGTTAAACTTTGTCCAATCCTTTGTGATTGTGTAGTGAGAGACTACGTGTTCTCTTCAAAGATCAGGTGGTGAGAGACCACTAACTATCTAGCATTTCTATCACCATTACCTCCCTCACCCACATCACTTTCATTTACATACAGCGGATTACTTCTTTAGTTGTCCAAGCGTGTTCAAGGATACTTACATTTTGATCTGAGTTTGTGGTGAACCATATTAAGCCTTCCAGCAATTTCCCACAGTAAAGTCGTTCTTTACTTAACCTTTAACTATTTGTGAACCTTTGCTTGAAGCCCCATAAGCCTTAGTTGAGAAATAGCCATAAATCCCTACAATTTTATTCAAACATGTAGGAGTTCAGTCGACTGAACTGCTACTGCCTCCCAGAAATTCTATATTGAAATTCATTAAGCGACTGAGGTCCTTGGTTGAGGCACCTGACCTGCAACTGTCCCTCAGGAATTTTGATTCTAAATTCTTCAAGCGACTGACCCTAAAGTCCAAGCAATTAAAGTCACCCTGAACCCTTACAATTTTCAAGTTTCTACACTTATTCTTGTCAATTATGGGAATATTGCTATGTTAACTTAGAATTTATATTCTTGAATCCTTGAACTCGCATCTTTACAGCATATGACTTGATTCCTTTGCAAGAGGACCGTTGAGATTGAATTTTGGAACAAACTATACATCTTTTTAAAATTCTTAAAACATGTGAATCATAGCGTACTTTATATTGTTTATGCTTGGTTGATTCAATTCTCAATTTAAAGTGTTTCTGATGTATGTGTTGCTTAAGGGTTGAAACGGTAGGACATAGTTCAACCATCCCTGTCCTACATCATGAGGCAGTATATTTAACCTCTAGAAGAGGTGGTAAATTATTACTCAATTTAATATTATAAATTGGAATCATACTCCTGAAGAGTACAAATTGGAAAAAAAAAATAATATAATGTTCCTAAAGAAACATATTTAAGTACCCTGGAAGGGTGAAAATTTAGATTATTATCTCAGTTTTATTTTAGTTTTTACATTTTTTTTTTCTAGAATTGCCTTATTATTGTTAATTTATTCAGATGTCGAACCTAAGCAAAGTTGAATTTGTTCCCCTTGATATCAACGACAACAATTATTTATCATGGATTCTTGATGTTGATATCCATCTAAATTTAATGAACTTAGGAAACACTATATTAGATGGAAATACCACATCCCTATAGGATCTCGCAAAAGCTATGATCTTCCTCCTTCATCATTTAGATGAAGAATTAAAAACTGAATACCTTACTGTTGAAGACCCACTTATCCTATGAAAAAATTTAAACGATAGATTTGATCACAAAAAAACTGTGATTTTACCAAAAGCTTGATATGAATGGTTGCACCAAAGGTTGCAAGACTTTAAAATAGTCGGTGAATATAACTCAACTCTGCATAAGATTATCTTGAAGCTAAAATTATGTGATGAAAGTATTACTAATAAAGACATGCTATAAAAATTTTTACTACTTTCCATCTCACTAATGCACTCCTGTAGCAACAATATAGTGAAACAAAATTTACTAAATTTTTTAAACATATATAATGTCTTCCTATTGCTGAGCGAAATAACGAGCTTTTGATGAAAAATCATCAAACTCATCCAATTGGTTCGACCCCATTCCCTGAAGTAAATATGAGTACATCTCATGGTCGATGATGAGGCCACAGGCATGGTTGTGGTCGTGGTCAAAATAATCACTGGCATCAACGTGAGGTTGCAATCCCCTAGAAGAGGGATGGCCCCCAAAAGGGGGTTAATGATCAAAATCAGCGACCTATGCAGCATGAAACTGAATGTTACAAATGCGAAGAAAAAGGTCTATTAGCCTAAGTTGGTACATAATCCTAATTGTCGTGTTTTGATGATAAAAACCCATTGGTGGTTCTTAGTTAAACTAATCTTTACATACTAAGATGTGGCAGGTATAATGGGAGAAATCACACAGATACAGGTTTTGTGGAAAGATCAGGTGAACATTCTCATAGGAAAAGATCGAGTGGACAATCAAATAGGCAAAAATCAAGACACTCAATCAGAAGAGCTCAAACACATACCAATGGAAGCTAATGTAGAAATACATGTAATGGGGAGTGTTTGAGGTAGTATTTGTTGTAACTATTGCAGTTCTATTTCACACATGTTTATTGAGCAAGATTTGAATAAATTGCATGTGCATACTAGGACATAAGAGTATATAAGATTTCAATAAGTCATAAGTTTAATACCCATAGCTTTCAAAAACAAAACAAAGAGTTTGACAAAGATATCCTATACTCAATTGTATTTTCATAAGGGACAAGTTTTAAATCATCTTAGTGTTGTAATATTTTATAGACTTGGACCCTTGGTCCCGGTTGGATTAAAGCCTCATTCAAGCACCTAAAAATCAAGTTAATGAAGAAACAGGGTAAACCGTCGATGGTTTGGCTAGGTGCTTAGATAGTTTTAGGTAGTAGCAAAATATGGATTCTGCCCAAATGAAACAATCAACTATTTGGTGTAAATAGTTGACTATTTTGGGTAAATAGTCGATGGTTTTGGGTAAACAACCAATGGTTTGTGTCAAGATTCCAGCCCCAACAACTATAAAGGACTACTTTTCAAAGTAAATAATTAATATATTATGTTGACTTTTTGTGTCTGATCCCTGTTTTGATGCTAACAAGGCACTTGATCTTATGTGTGCATTTAAGATGTGAACAGGTTTACATCTGGCCTCTTATCCAAGCTCGGTTGACCTATCATTTTAGAACATAATGCCTTAGCTGACCGACCTTCCTAGCCGACCGACCATTTTATAACTAAGAAGCCTCAATTAACCAGCCTCACTTTTAGGCCAAATTTATCAAGCCCAGCTGACCAACCTTTTGCGCCTATACAAAGCCTCAATCGACCGATCCTCAACAACCAACAGACCGACTTAAGCAACAGCCGACTGAACTTGCGAAGGTTCAAAAAGTCGCCCAGGACAGCCAACCGGCCCTTTCCTTAGCTGACCGAACCCATTAAGAAATTCAAAATTTTGGGTGAGGTCAGCCAACCGGCATTAACGCTAGCTGACCAAACCTCTCGGGTTGGTCTGTTTTTTAGCGCCTAAATAGGTTTATTTTTTAATTAAACAAATTAAAAAATCCTCTCTGTGTCCCCAAACAGTCATATTTTCAGAAATTCTATATATACCCCTTTCATTAGCACAATTAGCAACTTTAATTATTTTCAAAACTCTCTCAAATATTTTTTGAGTATTCTTTTAATCAAAGTTCTCCCACATTGTTTTTCATTGCAAAATTTCTTTACGGTAAATTGTTATACTCTCCTTTCTCTCTTTCTCACTGTTTTGAAAAACATTTTTTGAAAGAGAGTACTTATTTTATGGGCATTCATTATATTTGAAAACATAAACTCTCACTTAAGCTTTTGTTTTTGAAAATTATTCTGAGAGTAAGCTTAGAACTTTTCCCAAATATTTCCTTGATAAATATTTTTGGGAAAACTCATCTTTAACTTGTAAATCTTTGCACATCTATTGCAAGATTCCAAAACTCAGTGCAAAATTTTTTTTGAGCATCAATCCTAACTTCTCCAAATACCTTTTTATTGCTAAATCTTTGTTTGAGAAATGATTTTTTATAGTTAGATCTTTGAAGTTCTCATTGCACATCTTATATCAAAGATTGTTTTTGAAATATCCCCTTGCGAGCAAAACCCTAGGTTCTCCTATTTTCATTGAAATATATTTTTGGAGAAATATTTATTTGGGGTTAAATCTTTGGAGCTTTTACTGCACACATCTTTTTAAAAGATTGAAGAATATTATTAAGAAAAACACTCATACTCTACTGAGCATAACTCATATCATATAAGAGCATATTTAGTGTTTTATTGTGTACGCACCTGCTTTTTTAGAAGCTCTTCTTTGTACAAAAACTTTTATTTTTGTTGTATTCCAAGCATGGCCTGAAGAGGAATACTCACCCTGTTAAGAGTCTCGGATTGGCTCAGACTCGGTTAGGAAAGCTGTGATTTGCACCATCCTGTAAAGTTTGCACAGTTTGGCTTAGCTTGGTGAATTGAGCTGAGGTGTCTCCGCATCGTAAGGAGAATTGATCATGGCACAACCTCGTAATTTGAGCTGGGGAGTCTTCGCCCCGTAAGGAGTAAGTGGCGTCACTCCGCCCAGTTAAGTGAGCATATAGTGGAATCCTTTTACTGATTAGCTTGAGGTGAGGACGTAGGTGGGATTGGTCAAACCTCAATAACAAATATTGTGTATATTCTTTATTTTCCGCACTTTAATTTCTGTACATGTATGTTCAATTATTTACTGCTTTACTTGCTTTACATACGTGCTTTGATTATCGATGGAATTGGTAACTTCTTAGAAAAACCCTAGGTTGTGAAATACTGTTTGTAATTTGAACTTAACCTAGGAAAAGTATTAAATTTCCAATTCACCCCCTCCTTTTGGGAATACACCATTCCTCACAATTGGTATCAGAGTCTCGTTACAAAAGCTTAACCACTTGTGTTAAAGATCGCTATGGCTCTTATTGGTGTATCCCCATTCGGCAAGGGACATTCAGTTACTAGGCCTCCTATATTTTGTGATTTGGATTTCCCCGCCTGGAAATTAAGGATGAGCATATTTATAAAATATATGGACCGGAGGGCCTGGCAATTGTTTGCTAAAGGATGTTGTGCACAAATAAGTGAAAATGATTTTAATCTGATTAATTCTAATTCCATGGATATATTAGTTTGTGCTTTAGATCCTAATATTTCTCTTGAGATTATGGCATGTAAAAGTGCACAGGAAATACGAGGTAAACTCAAAACGAAATATGGAGAATCCCGGGAGAATGAGACCACCACTCTGGAAATGTTAAGTTCAGATGATTAGGAAGTGGTAATTGATAGGGTAAATGAATTAACAGAAGAAGAGGTATATGATCCTATATCTACCTCTATAGATGATTCTTATACTAAATTCTGTGATATATTATATGCTGAATCATCTATTGAAGATCATGATAGTTTTGTTAATAACGCATGCGATGATTCTCGTGAAGAATATTATGATATAATTTATGATGAATCATCTATTGTTTCTGATGATGATACCGTATGCATCGACTCATATGAATGTGATAAATCTTATTGTGAAAGCATGCCATTAAATAGAAAACTAGAAAAGGATTCAATAAAATACATAAGTTTCTAGTTAGGATGTCTAATCATAAAACTTTTCTGAAAAATAAGAACAACGGGATGGAAAAGCAATTAGACAAATTAAAAGAGTATTATGCTATCCTAGAGAGGAAAAAGATTGAGAAAATCATGAAAATTATTTGCATGGAAGGAAAAAATGGAAGATGATAAACCCTTAGGAATTAAAAGAAATAAATCCTTCAAAAAGGGCTCATATTATAAGTCCCACAGTCATAAAAATGCCTCTTTGAGTAAAAGCAAGATGAATATGCATAATTTTTCATGTGCACATAAAACTCTCTTATTCATTGGAAAGAAAGGGCACATTAAATACACTTGTTTAGCTAGAAGTGTCAGAGGAATGGATAAAGAAATGGAGTGGATTGTCATGAAAGCAAACCTCTTAGACTTGAGGAAGGATGGGTTCCAATAGGAAATAAATAATTATTTAATCGTCCCTTAGTCTTAGGTGTAGGGCCAGTGATGACTATTAGGCTTGGGAAGTAATATGTACTTGAAATGAAAAATCTTTGTATATGTATTCACTGTACACTATCTTGTTACACAAAGAACCCAAATCCACTTCCAATTGGATAGGGCAACTATGTCTAGTACATAATTCTTAATGCTTAATCCATGCTTAAATATAAATATCTTAAATATAAGCATCATTTGTCCATTGCACAATAATGAGCTTTAGGGGTCCGTCTCATACTACATATCTTTTAACCCAAAACTCATTCCCGAACATAAAAATCTTGAACAAAATTTAGTCATCACTCTAGGCTTAAGCACTAATGATCATACTTTCCTATTCTGCTAGTGCTTATTCATAGGCATCCTCTACGGGAATCAAGGTTTCATCTAATCATAATAAAATATTCCCTGTGTGCTTAAAGAGTAGAAAAAAAAAAACCCTCTAATTTTCAAGTCATCTCTCACGATCACATCTAGTGAAGATTCATAAATTCATTGGTTCATATCCTTACTCTAAATTGTGATCATATCCAAACGATACATTCTAATCTCCAAAGAGCATTGTTTACAAAATTCATATACTCATAAATGCTTTTTGCCCAATCTATTTAGACATATTCTCTTCCACGAATACATCTTAAATTTTGCCCACTCATAATCCTCTTAAATACTCTTCAAAACTTAATGGTGATTTAATTGTTAAGAGTATCTTTCCTATCTCGCTTCATAAGCTCTTAAATTTTTAATCAAATCCTTTAGAGCTTCATCTCCCTAAAATGAAGTTAAATGGCTAACATGATTGCACTAGGTTTTAATTTAGATGAAGACATAAAGTTTAAATAAACCTATGCATAAGGAGTTAAATGGAAAGTCATTCTAACTTGTGCCTCTTATGCATTGAGATTCATAAGAAAAGATGCAAGATAAGCTTATGACCCTAAAAATATTGTTTATGACTTTTTAGTCCTCTAAGACAAAGCATGTAAAGCCAAGTTCACATCATTAAAAATCTAAGGTACTTGGCTAGGAAATTAGAAAATGACAAAGGCATCAAATGAGTTGGTGCAAAACTGAGGGGGAGCATTTATCTATAAATCAAAATGCTCTCATGTTATTATATCATATTTTATGCTCATATGCCTTTATGGTAACCACATTGCAAATTATTATCCATAATGCATTGAATGATAAAATTCCCTTGATGGATGGTTTATATTTTATGAACTGTTGTTTGAGCTACTAAATTGCATACTTGTATGGAATGCCACCTGTATGGTTGATGCAATGATGTGAATTGCAAGTTGGTAGTGCAAATAGGTTCTCGCATACTTGAACTCAATGGTATCTGCATGATGCAGATTTATTATGAATTGCTTGTTTGAATCTATAAAATTTATTTGCATGGTTTTATAGGAAAATGTCCAATTTACAAACGACATGCTGCCAAAATTTCGTGATATTTTTCCCAAAACAAAATCATGTGTTAAGATGATTATGATAAAATAAATGCGAAAATTTTTTTGAAAGGATGAATGTAAACTAAATGAATATTAAACTTCATCCTTACATATTCATTGCATATTCAGATAAAGAGAATAAAGAACTCACATGCATTACTTTTGTTTTTGAATATTGGGGCTCTTCTAAATACCCTGAACCTTATATCCAGCTCTTAAAGATTTTATGATTAGATATGGAGTGTTCTTGGGTCGATGAGCATTATAATATGCCTTAATATACATCTTTTGATGCATTTTTGGTCCTGTAGGGGACGACTATACTGATCAAGTAACAAATATGATTAATAAATATTCAGTATATTTGGTTTAAGGAATTAAAAATGATTACTTATACTACTTGGCATTCTTAATGAAACTAATCTATGTCTAGTATAAGCAATTTATTGCATCTAAGTTAGGATTCAAATCAATAAAAGAGCATCTAAAATAAATTTTCCATCTTATTATGCTCACCAATAGTTTAGCTTAGATCTATTTTGAATTCACTGTGGCTTGTGCTAAAATGTATTGATTTTATTGAAAATCTTAAGTTGAAATATATTGTTTAGCCAAAATCACCTGTGTTTCCATATAATCATATTTTAAAATTGTCATATCCTTAGTATCTATATGGTTGTATTTTTCTGGTCATAATTCGGTGTGTGCTTAAATGCTAAAATATAAAAATAATACTTGCTTAAGCTTTGTATTAAAGTTTCCTTTTTAGCAAGCATGCCCCCAGTACCTTTTTGCAAACATCAAAGAGGGAAATTTTATTGTTTTGTTTTGCTTACATGTTTTATGGCAAGAAATATTTTCAAAATAAAAAATCATTATCTGTTGCCTTATTATATATATTCTTTAATACATAATCGATTCGACGATTACACATGCAAATGCATACGAACTAGTTAGACTGAATTCATGCTCAACACTACTCTTTGCTATCATATGCCACATGTTCTGCACTCCTTTTTTTTTTTTTTTCTTTTGCGGGTCTTATGTATTGATTGAATTGCAATGGTTTGAGGATAATTCTAGTCTAACCTTGTTTGTCATGTCATTTTAAAATTAAATGTCCAGTTATACTATTGTGTGTGTTTTCTTGCAAATTTTTCAAATCAATAGTAAAATGTTTTTGTATGCCCAAATCTTATACCAAAAGGGGGAGTGTTTTCTAAGCAAAATAATAATTATTTTAAAAAGGGAGAGTTCTCTTTAGTTAAGTTTGTTTTACATAATCAAATTATTTTATACTTAGTTGAGCCCTTTTGCTAATGCAAAAAGGGGGAGAATTTTATGAGCAAAATTATAAATATTTTTATGACCAAAAGGGGACATTTTTTTAAGGACAAATTTTGGAATAGGGTAAAAATCTAAGCTTTAATGTACTTTAATGCTATAACTAAATGCATGATATATTTGAAATGTCTTCTTTCCTTGATATTCCTAATATGTATTGAATATCCTTAAGTTATGCATACTCTTATAAGGAGCTTTTTCAAGCTAAACCCCATTTTGCTCTTATGTGTTTGTCATCAACAAAAAAGGGGAGATTGTGAACTTTTTGTGTCTGATCTCTGTTTTGATATTGACAAAGCACTTGATCTTATGTGTGCATTTAGCATGTGAACAAGTTTATATCTGACCTTTATCCAAACTCAGTTGACCAATCGTTTTAGAACATAATTCCTTCGCCGACCGACCATTTAATAACTAAGAAGCCTCAGCCAACCAACCTCACTTTTAGGCCAAATTTATCAAGCCCAGCTGACCGGCCCATTGTGCCTTTAGAAAGCCTCAACCGACCGATCCTCAGTAATCGGTAGACTAACTTAGGCATCAGCTGATCGAACCTATGAAGGTTTGGAAAGTCGCCAAGGACAGCCGACCGGCCCTTTCCTCAATCGATCGAACCCATAAAGAAATTCAAATTTTTATGTGAGGTCAGCCGACCAACGCTAGTGATAGCCAACCAAACCTCTCAAGTTGGTCAGTTTTTTAGCGCTTAATTAAACAGATTTATTTTTTAATTAAAATAAATAAAAAATACCCTTTGTGTCCCCAAATGATCATATTTTCAGAATTTCTATATATACCTCTTTCATTAGCATAATTAGATACTTTGATTATTTTCAAAACTCTCTCAAATATTTTTTGAGTATTCTTTTAATCAAAATTCCCCCATATTTTTTTTCATTGTAAAATTTCTCAGGGGTAAATTGTTATACTCTCCCTTCTCTTTTTCTCATTCTTTTGAAAAACATTTTTTGAAAGAAAGTATTTATTTTTCGGGCATTCATTATATTTGAAAGCATATACTCTCACTTAAGCTTTTGTTTTTGAAAATCATTCTTAGAGTAATCTTAGAGCTTTTCCCAAATATTTCCTTGATAAATATTTTTGGGAAAACTCATCTTTAGCTTGTGAATCTTTGCACGTCTATTGCAAGATTCAAAAGCTCAGTGCAAATACTTTTTTGAGCATAAATCCTAACTTCTACAAATACTTTTTTATTGCTAAATCTTTGCTAGAGAATTCATTTGTTATAGTTAGATCTTTGAAGTTCTCATTGCACATCTAATATCAAAGATTGTTTTTGCAATATCCCCTTGAGAACAAAACCCTAGGTTCTCCTATTTTTCGTTGAAATATATTTTTGGAGAAATATTTATTTGGGATTAAATCATTGGAGCTTTTACCACACACATCTTTTTCAAAGATTGAAATATATTATTGAGAAAAACACCCATACTCTACTGAGCATAACTCATATCATACAAGAGTGCATTTAGTGCTTTATTGTGTACACACCTACTTTTTGAGAAGCTTTTCTTTGTACAAAAACTTTTATTTTTGTTTTATTCTAAGCATAGCCTGAAGAGGGAGAGTCACCCTATTAAGAGTCCCGAATTGGCTCAGACCCGATTAGGAAAGTTGGGATTTGCACCATCCCATAAAGTATGCATAGTTTGAGTTAGCCTGGTGAATTGAGTCAAGGTGTCTCCACCTCGTAAGAAGAATTGGTTGTGGCTCAGCCCCATAATTTGAGTTGGGGAGTCTTCACCCCATAAGGAGAGTGTAAGTGGCGTCACTCCGCCCAGTTAAGTGAGCATATAGTGGAATCCTCTTACTGGTTAGCTTGAGGCCGGGACGTAGGCAGGATTGGCCGAGCCCCAAAAACAAATATTATGTATATTCTTTATTTTCTGCACTTTAATTTTTGTACATGTATGTTTAATTATTTACTGTTTTAATTGCTTGACATACATGTTTTGATTATCCATGGAATTGGTAACTGCCTAGAAAGACCCTAGGTTGTGAAATACTGTTTGTAATTTGAACTTAACCTAGGAAAAGTTTTAAATTTCCAATTCATCCCCCCCTTTTCTCTTGGGGATACACCATTCCTCACATATTAGCCCAACAACCATAAAACGGCTAGTAACCCAATTTGCCTATGAATACAAGTCCAAAGACTTGTTTAAAGTCGAATTCTTAGTGATTAATATTTATTGATTATCATTCCCAAGCACACTTCATTTTAGTTTATCATTTTTGTGCTCAATCTCTCTCTTGCTCTCTATTCTTTTGTTGATTCATTACTTAAGATATTTGTGTGAGGATTTTATTGTACTACATATCCGCCCATTCAAGGAGTTTTGTTTGAAATTCATCTTCTTGTTGCAAAGGGTTCTTGGTGAACTGAGTTGCGAAGGGTTCTTAGTGAACCGTGATTTAAGGTTCTTGGTGAACCGAATTGCAAGGATTCTTAGTGAACCTTGTGACTCTTAGTGAGCGAAAGGGATTGGTGCCCGTATGAAGGATCTTGGTGAACCTTGTGGCTCTTGGTGAGTGATAGGGATTTGTTCCCACTTGTAAAGGATTCTTCGTCGGTGAATGAGGCTTATAGTGGTTTGTGGAATCCTTGAGTGTGTCTCAAGGCGTGGACGTAGGCAAAAGGCTGAACCATGTTAAAATTGTTTGTAGAGCTTTTCTTCCCTACTCTTTTATTTTATGCCTTGTGCATGATTTATATTTTATGCCTTGTATCTTGCCAAGATTTATATTTTGTAGGAAAAAGCGAAAATAGGCAAAAGAACCTATTCACCCCCCTCTAGACTCGACCCTAGGGCCAACAAGGTCATTGGTTACGTACCTATCATACACTAAGGCACTTGGTAGATCTACACGAAGCCTCTATAAAAGAAAAGAAAAGAGTAAAGAAGTTGAAGCAAATTTTGCTAATAATGTTATTCCAATAGATCTTAATGTTGGACCATCCAACTCTGTTTATCTTGATGTTGTTAATTTCCTTGTAAATCAAGATGAAAATATTGATTTAATATTTTAAGATATGTAGTAAGTAATATTTTATTTTGATTTTGATAAATAAATTATCGTATTTATTGTTGCTATGATCAATTATAATAATAGACTTTTAAAATATTTGTGGTACTGTGAATTGTCTTAAAGCTTTGATAGATTCTAAGATGTCTTTGGAATAAGTTTGTTTAGCTGACAGTACTACAACACACAATTTTCGAGATAGAAAATATTTCCATAACTTGAGTATATATTCAATAAATCTTAATATAATATTTGGTTATACAGATTTGATTAAAGGCTCCAGAAGAGCTAATATAAAATTACCTAATGGTACTTTATTACAAATTGATGAAACTTTTCATTCCAACAGATCCAGAAGAAATTTGTTTAACTTTTAAGATTTAAGATTCAATGGATATCACATTGAAACTATACATGAAGGTAGTAAAGAATACCTTTATATTACTTATATTGTTTCTGAGAAGAAACAAATTTTAGAAAAAAAAAATGTCAACTTTATCTTCTGGATTGTATTATACAAAGATTAAAACAATTGAATCATATAATATTTTGCACCATAAGTGCAATGACCCGAAGTTATTTACACTTTGACATGATCGTCTAGGACATCTTGGAGATGTAATTATGCGAGAATTCACATGGTCATCTACTAAAGAACCAAAAGATTCTTTTATCAAATGATTTCATGTGTACTGCTGACTCTAAAGGGAAATTAATTGTCAAACCATCTGTTTTAAAAGTAAGTCTTGAATCTCCAAGTTTCTTACAAAGAATTCATGGTGGTATATGCGGAACAATACATCCACCATATAGACCATTTATATATTTCATGGTCTTAATTGATGTATCTACTAGATGGTCAAATGTTTCTCTACTTTTTACGCGTAATATTGCATTTTCTAGACTTCTTTCTCAATTCATTAGATTACAAGCTCATTTTCCCAATTATCCAATTAAATCAATTCGTTTGGATAATGCTAGTGAATTTACATTCCAAACTTTTGATAAATATTGCTTGTCACTTGGAATGGATGTTGAACATCCCGTTGCTCATACCCATATATAAAATGGTTTAGTTGAATCTTTTATTAAGAGACTTCAACTCATTGCTAGACCTATGATTATGAGAACCAAATACCTTTATATGTTTGGGGACATGCTATTCTTTATGTTGCATGTTTAGTTCGTATAAAGCCAACTACTTACAATAATCTTTCACTCATGCAATTAGTTTCTGGACAATAACCTAACATTTCTTATTTAAGAACATTTGATTGTGCAATGTATGTTCCTATTGCCCCTCCTTAAATAACTAAAATGGGTCCTCAACATAAGGTTGGTATCTATGTTGGCTTTGATTCCCCTTCTATTATTAGATATCTTGAACCTTTAACAGGTGATTTGTTTAAAGCACGGTTTCAAGATTGTCATTTTGATGAAGTAGTATTCCCTACATTAGGAGGAGCAAAATCACTGCCTAAAGCACAACATGAAATCATATGGAATGCCATGAGTTTATCTCATTTATATTCTCACACAAATCAAAGTGAACTTGAAATTCAGAAGATTATACATTTGTAAGGGGTTGCAAATCAATTACCAGATTCTTTTGCAGATACCAAGGTCATATTAAAATATCATATACCTACTGCAAATATTCTAGCACATATTGATTTCCCTAAAGAAAAATAGCCAACTAATGAACCTAAACCGCAAGTTAAGTGTGGAAGGCCTGTTGGAGCAAAAGATAAAACTCCTATAAGAAGAAAATTGAAATTTGTAAACACTCCAGAAGAGGTTACAAAGGTGGATAATCCATCCAACATTCACAACCTGTTTCTCCTGAAAATGAAATCCCTATTATGGAACCTTATAAAGAGGAATCTCTTGAAGAGACATCCCTTGAAAAGGTACACGTACCTGGAAATAATAATGAGATCTCAATTCATTACACATAAAAAAATTGGGATAGAAATAAAGTTGTTGTCAACAACACATTTGCATATGTAATAGCTGCTGACATTACTAGAAGCAATGAGGATCCTAAACGTAAATCTATTAATGAATGTCGATATATAAGTGATTGGCCAAAATGGAAAAAGACTATCACATCAGTATTAAAATCTCTATCAAAAAGAGAAGTTTTTAAACCTATAGTCTAAACACTAGAAGATGTCCAACTCATTGCATAAAAATGGGTACTTGCGCGCAAGTAAAATGAAAATAATGAAATTATTTGATATAAAGTAAGGCTTGTGGCACAAGGTTTCTCACAGAAACTCAGAATTGATTGTGAGGAGACATATTCTCCCACAATGGATGGAATTATTTTCAGATTCTTAATTGGGCTAGTAGTCACTAAACGATTGAGCATGCGTCTTATGGATCATTGGATAATGAAATTTATATGAAAATACCTAAATGATTTAAATTGCTTGAAGAAAAACCTATAAATTTATATTCAATTAAACTCCAATGTTCATTATATGGATTAAATCAATCTAGACACATGTGGTACAATTGATTAAGTGAGTCCCTTGTGAAAGAGGAATTCATAAATGATTTAATTTGTCCATGCATTTTTATTAAAAGATCAGATTTTGGATTTGTTATAATTGCTATTTATGTTGATGATTTGTTTTTAGTTGGGACTCCTAAAGAACTCACTAAAGCTGCTAATTATTTAATGGTCGAATTTGAGATGAAAGATTTAGGAAGACCAAATATTGTCTCGACCTACAGATTAAACATGTAAATGATGGAATTCTTGTTCATCAATCTAAATATATCGAAAAGGTATTAAGGCAATTCTATATGGACAAAGTTCATCCTTTGGGATCTCCAATGATGGTGCGATCACTTGATGTTAAAAAGGATCCATTTTAACCTCATGATAAGGGAGATGAATTACTTGGTCCTAAAGTACCATATTTAAGTGATATCAGCTTTCTAATGTATCTGGCAAAATGTACAAGACCTGACATTACATTTTCTTTAAATCTACTAGCGAGATATAGCTCAACTCATACTTGATGACACTAGAATGGAATTAAGCACATTCTACACCATTTGAGAGGTACTAAATCTGATTTGAGTCTATTCTACTCATTTGATTCCAAATCTCAACTAGTAGGATATGTAGATGCTGGGTAAAGACCTAAACCCGGAAATAAAGGAAAATAAATAAAAAAAAGGAAAAAATAAAATTGGTTTGGAACAGGACCAAATCGTCAATGGTTTCAGAGGTCTAAAAAAAAAACCGTCGACGATTATAACAACCGAGAGCATTTTAAGTGCCAAACCATTGACGATTTCATAAAGCCCAAAAAAACTGTCCACGGTTTCCCGTGGGCCAACTTCTCTATAAATAGGTTTGAGCTCATTTTTTGTTAGAAAATTTCCTTTCCTCTTTTTCTCTCTGCTAGGGTTTTGATCCTCCATTTGATTTGTCTCTCTCGTTCATGTCTCTTGCTCTCATAAGATCTCCCACGACTCTAGTTAAATCTCTTATTGTCCCTCTCCATTCTCGATTTGCTAGCTTTCTCTCCACGGCAAGTATACGAAAGCTACTATTTTGTTCCAAGGAATTGGGTAGACAAATCTTTAGGAACATGTAAGGGGAATAAATTATGTCAATTGTTTTAAAAGATGAACCGATTAAAGTATGAAATATGAGTGTATGAATATTATGTTGGTTTCAAATATAAATATACAATTAAAATATGAGGTATATGATTATATGACTGTTATCAAAGCATGATTTATCATTTAAATGAGTGGCATGAGAATATTTCAATTATTGTTAAATTAAACCTGTTGAGATTACAACTGTTAAAAAGAATCCATGGATATTGAAATGATAAATGGTATGAATGGGCATACGGGTCAGCATGGGATTATTCCCCCCATATACAGGCTAGCCTGAGAATAAATGGATAAATAAGGATAAATGATCATGGCACCATAGTATTGTGCAATTGCATATCTAAGGGATATGTTTGGTGATGTCAAGGTAGAGGAGGATGGCAATACGTAACGCCCTGATCCTCGGGATTTCGCTCGAGGGCTTGCTTTATTAGGAAGGCTTGCTAAGTAGGTCTACCGTATGGGGTAGGGTGTGAGAAGAGGGCCCAATGTTAGTGAGTGCCTAGGTATGCACCAGATGTGGTCACCAAAGGATAGATTGCTTTATATGTGAACATGACCTACCGTATACAAAATTATTTATATGATAAACGCATTGAATGTTATTTATCTAAATGATAGACTAAAACTCATTAGCCACACACTGATGAGAATTTATTCCTTTTCTTAGTGAGAGGTGTCTCACCCCATCATTATATATCATTTTTCAAATGCCCTGTGGATTATGACAGTAATCAGAGTAGCACAGTGGAAGCGTGGGTGGGACTAAATAGAGAGGTTTAGATTAAATGTTAATCTTGTTATTTTGGGTTATTCTGAAATTCCTACGGATGTATTAAATTGATATTGGAGATATTTTTGTTTACATCTTATTTATGGTTTAATGAGTTCAAATTTATTATTGTGATATCGGGATTTTTATTGTAATAAAGGATGGTTTTAGTACTCTCGTATTTGTTATGGAAATCTTCTGCTGTGAAATTACTTGGTATCAGAGATTTATTGTAATAACCCAAACCCAGAAAATAAAAGAAAAATAAATAAAAGAAAAGATAAGAAAAAGGAAGGGAAAAAGAAGGAAAATTTAAAAGGTCAACATAACAAGGACTCCTCGACGAGTGCCGTTGGCTCATCGACGAGTGTCGTGGGCTCGTCGACGAGGAGATCTTGAGAGCAAGAAATTTCAGACTTTGTAAGGATCATCAATGAACCCCATATTCTCATCGACGAGTGTCCTTCGTTGACTCATCGATGAAACTTTTATACTTGTGGACGAGGGCCAGCTTTTAAATAGGCCTTGGATTATTTTCAGCGTGAAAATCTCTCTCCTCTCACTCTCTCTCTCTCTCTAGGGCTATGGCCCCTTTGCCTTCTCTCTTCGATTCTGGCCCCGATTTAGTCTAATTCAACGATTGAAAACCACCACGAGGTTCCTGGGGAATTCTCTCTAAGATTATCGAAGCGGAATCAGGATTTGGGGTTCCTGAGCACCATCCCAAAACTAGGGTAAGGGAGTTATTTTTAAAAATTATTAGTTATTTAATTTAAGTGTTGTGATTTGATGATTAAGGTTAAATGGGTGTTTGATGATTAATTGAGGATTTGAATATTAAACTGGTTTCTTCACTTTATAACTATGCTAGTTGTATTAAGATGTGGAATTCTAAATTTGCCTTTGTCCTATCTTCAGAATAGATTCTACAGGTAAAGATGTGGACGCTGGAGGGGATAACGAGCTAGGGGCTTCCAATAGGGATGATATTGAAATATCCAGACTGCTACGAAGTTTAGCTCGGCAAGTTAGGGAAGAGATTAAGCGAGACCCTAAGGGATCGAGTTGCCCACCTATGAAATAGGGCTATCCAATTGATGAATTCACTCTCCTGAAACCTTCTGCTTTTTCAGGTGGCACTGACCCAATCGTGGTTAAGACTTGGGTGCAGGATATTGAGAAAATACTGATAGTGCTGGATTGCACTGAGAAACAGAAGGTTCTTTTCACCACCTTCAAGCTGACAGAAGAGGCCGAGCGATGGTGGCAAGCGATGAAGCTGCTGGAAGAGCAACGGGCAATACCCATGGTAATGACCTAAGGACGTTTCAAAGAGGTCTTCTATGATCGTTATTTCCCCTCCACAACTAGGAATGCGAACGTGGAGAAATTTTTCAACTTGACTTAGGGGCACCTCACCATCTAGCAGTATGTTGCTAGGTTCATGGAGCTTTCTCTCTTCGCTCCCTTCATGGTCCTAAATGAATATCAGAAGGTAAGAAGGTTTGAAAGAGAGTTGAAACAAAGAATCCACGAGCATGTGGCATTTTTGTAGATACATGACTTCTCAGAACTGGTGGATAAAGCCACTGTAGCAGAGTCGAGTCTGCAGAGAGGTGCAGAGGTGTCAGATCGGAGGTAGAGACCCATGTCTCCTTGTTGAATCAGGTGTAATCCAAAGAGGGGGGGTGAATTGGGTATTTAAAAAAAATTCTTCAACACTTATTTACCTCTTAAACCCTTCTTATATATTTACCGATCAATTCTTGTTACTCAATTACTTATGTGTAAGGCTATCCAACCTATACATGCAATATACACAATTTAAATGCAATACTGAAAATAAAGAGTAAAGGAAAGAGAGAAGACAAACGTAGTTTTATAAGGTTCAGCCGACTTGGCCTACGTCCTCGCCTTAAGCAACCACTCAAGGATTCACTAAATCCCTGCTCCTTAAATTGGGACAGAGCTTTCCTTACAATCCGCTGCTTACAAGAGGCACAGCTCCCTCCTACTCTACTGCTTACAAGAGATACAGCCCTCTCCTCACACACCGGTTCACACACCGAACCGTGTATACAATAGAATCTGAAAAATAACACTCAAAACAATGCTTCTAACAAAAGCTTGTGAGTACAATTCAATTTCCTAATACATTAACATATGATTAAACTTGAAGCTCATGAATGTATCAAAATGATACAATCATTTTATGTATGATGTGCTTCAACACAAAAACCTTCTTTAATCAAAACTCCCAAGTAAAGATATATTTAAAATGTTTTGGAGTCTACTAGGGTTCTTGGTTCACTTTGCAAAAAATGCACAAATATATTTGATATGAACTTATTAATAAAAACTTTGTCTTGAATATTAAATCAATCGAAATCACAAAGTTTTTCTTTCAAGTATTCAATCACAAACTGAGTATATTATTTTTCAAAAAATATCCCTCAATAAAATGTATAGTTATAAGAACCAAGGATATTTAATCAAGCGTTAATATATCTAAAATATAGATCCTTTAGCAAACACACACTTGAATCAAACCTTTCAATCAATCACAACCTAAATCAAGTAATGATCTTGTTTAGAATAACTAAGTATATGTATAGGCACTTTCAAGATCAATCTTTTAATCAAAATAGGTTTTTCAATAATCAGCTCTATAAACAATATATATGTATATTTATATACTCTTGAATCAAAAACCAATCAACCGAGTTAACAAACTTTCTCAAGTAATGATCTTTTCAAAAATCAATTTTTTTACATATATGCACACTCAAGATCAAAACTTTTCTAATGATAATCAAGAACAAGTAATGAGACGAGAAGTTCTTAAGAATAATAACTTGAAAGATCAAACCTCAATACTAGATTGAAGTACAGTTGAGTAAACAAGTTCCCTTTGAGAATCTGAGTTGATTTGCCCAAACTCGAAGATTAGAGATTTGAAGTGTAGGCAATCGTATAGCAATAGGAGCAAATTTTTAATGTTCTTTCAACAAGGTATGTTCTTCTCTTTCTTGTGTGTCTAACCTCCGTCCTAGGGTTTAGATATTCAATATATATAGTGTCTTACTCTTAGAATTGATCTCAACCATTGGATCAAAGAAAAAGCTCGCAAGTCCTTTTAATAAACCCCCAACTTCAGGCAACCGAAGTGGGGTTCAGGCTCCTGAAGTGACAAGTTCAGGTGCCTGAGGTCCTCAGTTTAGGCGACTGAAGTGCCTCTGCCAGGTTCTGTGTTTCCCATTAATTCTTCAGGCTACCGAACTTAATCTTCAGGCAACCGAAGAAATTCTTCAGGCGATTGAAGTTGAGTTCAGGCTACCAAAGTGCCCTTTTTCTCAATTTTTCTTTTCTAGTTTAAAAATTCTGCTTTGCTCCTTTTCTTGGGTCTTTTATAAAAAAAATTCTCATGATTTTAAAAAAAAATTTCTAAGTCCATGGAAGTTCCCTAATGATGTGCATGAAATGCATAAATCCTAAACTCATTTTAAGTTATGTTGAGCCTCAAATTAAATCATATGACAATGTAAGTACATGAGTTCTAAATACCCATTCCCAAGATGTTCTTGAATTTTTCCACTTGCATCTTGATTCTTGTACTCTTTGAGTTCCACGGATCTTGCCAAGATTTGTAAGCTTTACTTGAAGGCTTCCATTGCTCGTTATCTTTCAATGCATGCTTAATATAGTTCTTGTTCACAAACTCCATGCACAGATCAAATACCAAGTGATTTGTCATTATCAAAAATGGGTTAGACTCGTAGAGTCAACACTCCTAGTTCCCACGAAGAATGTCAGACAGGGTTCTAGGAGGGGATATAGAGGTCTTGGGGTTCAGAGGCCAGTTAGGGGTGATCAAGGCTATCGGGGTGACCCAACACCCTCTTACTATGCGAGGTTTAATTAGAGGCATTGGGGAGAATGTTGGGGTAGGGGTCCTATGTGTTACCGGTGCAGCAAGTACGACAACATGGCTCGAGATTGCTGTGATCTACAGCGCAATGCACCTACTCCTGATCAAAACTGAAGGAATAACCTGGTGCCGTGCAGCGGATCGGCACGTGTCTACACACTTGCCCCAACTAAGGCGGACACTGCTAAAGGTGCAGGTAACATGTTATGTTTAAGATAAGCAAATAATTTCATTTGATTTTAAGTGATACAAATGTTTACATATCAGAGTATAATGATTAACAAATTTCAAAGATGAAATTTTGTAAAGAGGGGAGAATGTAATAACCCAAACCCAGAATGTAAAAGAAAAATAAATAAAAGATAAGATAAGAAAAAGGAAGGGAAAAAGAAGGAAAATTTAAAAGAGCAACATAACAGGGACTCATCGATGAGTTCCTTGGGCTCATTGATGATGAGAACACAAGAGCAGGAAATTTTTGACTTTGTAAGGATCGTCGACGAACCCGCTATTCTCGTCGATGAGTGTCCTTCGTTGACTTGTTGACGAACCTTTTATACTTGTCGATTAGGGCCAGCTTATAAATAGGCTGTAGTGACTCGAAGAAATTATGGGATTTAAATAATGAAAGAAGGAGAAAAAGGAATTATATTTGGAATACTTAAATAGGGCCTCGTCGACGAACACATGGAGTTCGTCGACGAGCACACATGAGGGGCTCGTTGACGGGGACACGTGTCTTATCGACGAGAAGATACCAAGAGGTTATATTCAGCTTTGAATTTCATCGAAGAGTAATTGGTGTTCGTCAAGAAACTACCTTCGTGGCCTCATCAACGAAGTGACGTGTCTCATCGATGAAGCCCAATGTATAAAGAGTTCTAAACTTGGATTTCAGCGCAAAACATTCAAGGAACTCAAACTTTCTCTCTCCTCTTCAGTTCCCCTCCCTTCTCTCTAAGTTTCTAGGTCCGTTCTTTGCTGGATTGATGATCCAAAGCCACCATGACACTCCTCGAGAAGTTCTCTTCAAGTCTTCTGGAGTGGATCATTGATGAGGCTGCCTTGGATTTTATCCCAAATTCAAGGTAAGACTTTTTATTCAATATTTGGCTTTTCCATAGTTATAAGAAACGTAGTACATAGAGAAATACTGAAATTTTGTAATGGGAGATGTTGTTTTCAGGGTGTTTAACAGGGAACCTTGCAGGTATAGGACCAGTCATACTAGCGGCTTTCCTGTAGTCAGATAGGGGAAATATGTTATGCCAGTTCAAATAGAGATTTCTACTAGTAAAAATATAGTATATGTTTATGAGTTTTCGGAGTAGGAACTTACACAATTTTATAAATTATGTCTAATGAGTTTTTAATATTGTGTGGCATGAGAATATAGATATAATACAGGATTCTACACAGCTTTTTACAGAATTACAATTATATAGTTTCTACAAAATCATGATATACAGATTATACAGTTTTATTACAAAGCTATGGCTACATAGTACTTACATAACCATGATTTACAGTATATATATATATACAGAAAGATATTTTCACAGTATTTTTAGGATCATGACTTATAGTATATACAGACAGGAAGATGTTTTTACAGTTTTCATAGTACCATGATTATACAATTTTACAGAACCATGATATACAGATCATAGAAGCATGACATACAGAAATACAGTTTATTATAGTGTCATGGTTAATACAGTTGATTCAGGATCATGGTAAAATAGATAGATTTTATATAGAAATGTATTATAAAGTATCATACCCTAATGGACCATTACAGATCAGTTTACAGAGCACAATACCGTATTTATTTACATTTCAGAGTACAAACACATAAGTCAGATAGTATGTGGATTTACAGTAGTTCATCGCGCCTATGTAGTGAACAGGCTCCCTGTCAGTTAGGGTTGAGGAGGCCAATCTGACTTTCGGAGTATAGTGACTTATCCTGGTAGACCAGCCAGTGATAGGTCCCACCTACTGGCCGCACAACCCAGCTATGAGGGGTTAAATCATGACATTCAATTATCCATCTAGGGAAATTTTCTCAGTTATTATTTGTATATTCATATTTACAGAAAAAAGTAGATGTATCAATGAATATTAGAAGTATTATGAATAGAAAATTCAAAAATACAATTATGTTAATTAACATAGGTATGAGATATATTGTACGTCATTTATACATGCTTTCTCAGATTCAGTTATCTATGGTATTTGTAAATCAGATTTTACGAATATGTAATTCATTTGCCACACACTAACAATAGCATATTTAATCTTACTAAGCATTGTCTCATCCCAGTGATTTAATATTTTTCAGATGATCTAGTTAAGTGAGCAGATTAAGCTCGCAAATAGAGGGGCTACAGTACTGCCCTAACAATAGGGTGAGTATTTTGGGAGGTTATTTTTGTATAGCCCTAGTTTCAGTTGAGGGTATTTATGTGAATTGTTGTGTATGTATATCTTGGGAACTATTCGAACACTCTGGTATTATAAATATATGGTTATGGTTTTTTGAATTTAGTTTTTCGCTGCTTAGGTTATTTGTTGTGTCTCAGATTCCATGGGTTCTATCTGGACTGTGATGAGGGTTTGATTTATATTTAAAGGTATTAGAGTAGTAGAAATTTTACATTTAATCTAAGTAGGAGGAAAAAAATATATAGCAAGAAAAAGCAGGTCGTTACATAGGCATTAGATCATTTTCAACGTGAAAATCTCTCTCCTCTCGCTCTCTCTCTTAGGGCTACAGCCCCTCTACCTTCTCTCTTCAATTATGGCCCAAATTTTGTCCAATTCAACGATTGAAAACCACCACAAGGTTCCTGGGGTGATTCTCTCCAATATAATTGGAGCGAAATCATGATTATGGGTTCTTGGGCACCATCCCAAAACAAGGGTAAAGGAGTTATTTTTAAGAATTATTAGTTATTTAATTTGTTTGGACTTGGAAATATTAAGATGAGGCATTCTGGGGTTGAATTGATTAAGTTAGAATTTTTGGAATATAGGGTTTTGTTTTTCATTGGTTTTAGGCTGAATTTTGAAGATCGAGTAAAGGGAATAAGTTATAACAGCTTTTTATTAATTTTTGAACTGGTTAAATTCCAGTATGTAAATTTATATATATGAGTATGATTTTTTGAATGGTTTGGGCTTTTGAAAAATAATGATTTTGAATATAAATTATAACTGGGAAAAACCATGTGGCATGAGAATAACCCTTCATAATTAACCGGTTTTGAATATTGCTTGGTTGAGAATACTGCTTGGATGGGAATACTATTTGGTGGTGAACACTGCCGGTTGTGAATATTGTCTGGTTGTGAACATATATGTATATGTGAGATTTGTTTGTGAAAGCTTACAGAGATATAGATAGTAGCCCTGTGTGGGCCACGTACAGGGTAGTATGCAGTAGCTCTATGTGGGCCACTTACTGAGATATACATAGTAGCCCTATGGGGGCCACGTACAGGGTAATACGCAGTAGCCCTATGTGGGCCAAGTACTAAGAAGTACGTAGTAGCTCTATGTGGGCCACGTACAAAGAACGATGGTGGTTGGGGAATGAAGCGAGTAAAATCCTGTGTGGATGTGTGGTGATATATGTGAATACGTGGATTTCTAGAATTTGATTGATATTGGAATGTGTATGAATACTGATGTGAATTTTATTACACGAATATTTATGGCAAAGTAAATCTCTTCACCTGAGGGCTTACTAAGTAAGGTGAGTACCCTGATTGGTATCAGTTGTAGCCGCACTCAAATTAAATGGTAAGATTACAAACAGTATCAGAGCAAAAGGGTGTTATATGTATGGGCATGCAAACTCCCCAATCCTCGAGAACTTTCGATATAAATATTGGTTATGTATATGTGAGTTCAGTTTACATATGGCTTGTCAGTTACTCTTGATTAACAAACAGCTATATTTTGTATTTACTAAAACTCAACTGCCACACACTATTATAGTTTATTCCTTCCTTACTGAGAAGTGTCTCACCACGGTGATTTATTAAACTTTTCAAGTCTTTCAGGTGATCGAGCTTAGTAAGCTCTGAGGCAAAGTTTAGTATTTTGGTAAATTTTGGGTGGTTGTAAGAGCATATAAAAGTACAGTTTATGTTTTAAATGCTAGTTATGTACTATGTAGTGTATGGGAACACTTTTTGGATCTAAAGTATAGAACTTTGGTATTTTATTCAAGGTTATTTACTTATTTCAGCAGCGTGAATGGTATCAAAGACGGAAGAATGATCTCATCACACCACAGGCCCCACCTGGTGGGTTTGGGGCGTGACATTTATATTCAAAATAGCACCCTGGGCCCCACTCTCGGGTTCGGAGGCGAGAAAAAGTTGTTTCATAGCTTAGGAAACTGATTCTATAGACTCTAGGAATAATGTTACCAGAGCATAGGTTGAATTAGGAGGAGAATAGGAATAGGAAGATAGGATGGTTCACGAGTTTAGCTTCAGGTTGTTGGATTCATGATTGATATCATTGTTTGAGGTCATATTTAGCAAATTTTCAGGACAAAATTTTTATATGGGGGGAGATTGTAAGGACTCGAACTCGGAAAATAAATAAAAGAAAAGGAAAGAAGGAAATTCGTTTGGCATAGGACCAAACCGTTGACGATTTCAGGGAGTCTCAAAAAAATCATCAATGATTTCTTAAAGTCTAGAAAAAACCATCCACGGTTTCCCGTAGGTTAGCTTCTCTATAAATAGGTTTAAGCTTTTTTTTTTTTTAGAAAATTTCCTTTCCTCTCTTTCTTTCTGCTAGGGTTTTAACCCTTTAGTTGATTTTTCTCTCTCCTTCATGTCTCTCACTCTCCTAAGGTCTCCCAGGACTCTGGTTAGCTCTCCGATCATCCCTCTCCATTCTCAGCTTGCCACATTTCTCTGCGGCATGTTTACGGAAGTTAGGGTTTTGTTCCAAGGAACTAGGTAGGCAAATCTTTAAAAGCTAGTAAGGGGAATATATTATGTCAGTTGTTTAAAAGATTAACCAATTAAAGTATGAAATATGAGTGTATGAATATTATGTTGGTTTCAAGTCTAAATATATGATTATAATATGAGGTATATGATTATATTAATGTTATCAAAGTATGATTTATCAGTTAAATGTGTGGCATGAGAATATTTTAGTTACTGTTAAATTAAACCTATTGAGATTACGACTGTTAAAAAGAATCCATGGATATTGAAATGATAAATGGTATGAATGGGCATACAGGTTAGCATGGAATTATTCCTCCTATATACAGGCCAACCTGAGAATAAATGGATAAATAAGGTAAATGAGTATGGTACCATAGTATTGTGCAATTGCATATCTAAGGGATATGTTTGGTGATATCAAGGCAGAGGAGGACGGTGATACATAATGCCATGATCCTCAGGATTTAGCCTGAGGGCTTACTGCATTGGGAAGGCTTGCTGAGTAGGCCTACCGTACGGAGTAGGGTGTGAGAAGAGGGCCCAATGTCAGTGAGTGCCTGGGTATGCACAAGATGTGGTCACCAAAGGATATATTGCTTTATATGGCAACATGACCTACAGTATACAGAGTTATTTATAAAATATACGGACTGAATGTTATTTATATAAATGCTACACTAAAACTCATTGGCCACACACTGATGATAAAGTATTTCTTCTTACTGAGAGGTGTCTCACCCCATCATTATATATCATTTTTCAGATGCCTTGTGGAGTATGACAGTAATTAGAGTAGCGCAATGGAAGCATGGGTGGGACTAGATAAAGAGGTTTAGATTAAATGTTAATCTTGTTATTTTGGGTTATTCTGAAATTCCTAAGAGGATGTATTAAATTGATATTGGAGATATTGTTGTTGATATCTTATTTATGTTTTAATGAGTTCAGATCTATTATTGTGATACTACGATTTTTATTGTAATAAAGGATTGTTTTAGTACTCTGATATTTGTTATGGAAATCTTCTACTATGAAATTACTTGGTATCAGAGATTTATATTCAAAATAACAACTCGTGTCACGACCCGAAAAACTTTAACTATTTAAAATAATAAGAAAGATAATAAAAAGAAAAGGGGAAATAGAAGAAAGGGAAAAGAAATTGTAAAAAGGTAACAAGCAGGTGCTCGTCGACGAGCAGGATTTTCTCGTCGACGAGAAATCTTCTGAGACTCATCGCCAAGTATGCATGTCTCATCGATGAGGATTAACCGAGAGGGTTTGATATGTTCTGAAACTCGTCAACGAGCTCACAACCTTGTCGAGGAGTGTTCTTCGTGGTTTGTCGACGAGTCCTGTCTTCTCGTCGACGAGTCCACGTGGCAAAGTTGAATATAAGAAGGTTTGGGGAAGCTTCCACACAAAGGAAACTTATTTTCCTTTGTTTCTTTCTCTCTCTAAAAGTTCCTCTGCCTTCTCTCTAACTTTCTGGCCCGGATTCAGCCCAAATTAATGATCGGAGACTGCTATGGTGTTCTAGGGAAGGTTCTCTACATATCTAGCGGATCAATTTTCTAAATTAGGCTTTTTGGGAAATGCTCCTAAGTTGAGGTAAGGGTTAGGATTCCTAATTTTTGGGTTTTTAAAGGTTTAATTGAAGTTTATAAATTGAGAAATTGCTGAAATAGTAGGTAGTTTGAGGTTTATCTCATTAAACTAGGGTTTTTGAACCAAAGTCTGGGTGAGAGTTATAGGCATCTTTTGGGGATTCCTGTTGACGTAGTTCAAAGATTCAGGCAAGGGAAAATTTATATATTAAATCAAGTTTTCATGAATTAAATGAAAATGGACTATGTTTTATATATATATATATATATATATATATATATATATAGATATATATGTTTTCATGTGGGTATAAAATGTCAACCATGTAAATTATGTTTTCTGAGCTTAAGGCTGCTTATTTAGCTATGTATATGTGAAAATGAACTGATGAAAGTGGAAAATATTTTCAGGATAACTATGTAAGAAATGAAGGTATATTTTCAGTATATAAACATTAAATGTTGGTTGGCTTATTTTACAAGTAATGTACGAATTTTACTGCAAAATTGTGTGGCATGAGTAGATGATAATGCAGTGTAAACATATGTTATATGTATGAGATGCAGGCTATGTAAGAAATGCATTGATAATGAAATGTTATAAGGATTATGTTGCTTATGTTTGATAATGCAACCATGTATACAATGACAGCTAAAAGGAGTTGTAGACTAATTAATGACAACAAAAGGGAGTTGTGTTAATAGATTTAGCGCATATCTATGTGGACTAAATGTTGTACGGCTAAAAGGAGCAATAGTATGAATGAATGAATTGAAAATGAAATGAAATGGAAATGTGAATGAAATGGATATGAAATGTGAAATGTGAATAATGTAAAAATATGAAAGGCTACGTAAAGTGAAATGCTATGAAATGCTAAAGTTATGAACATGAATAGATATGGAGGGTTGAATAACAACAGAGAAAATAATGTATTAGGGTATTATCAGTACTTATACTAGTAGAACATGTTATGTTAGGGTAGGGCAAACTCTTCTCCTGAGGGCTGGCTGAGAAAGGCGAGTGCGCTAGTAGTATTAGATGTAGCAGTAGGCTACATAACGCACTAGGGCAAAGGGAAACTATTTGTATGGGCAGGTAGATTTCCCTATTCTCGGGAGCCTTCATTGGTAAACTTTTGTATGAACTGTGTGAGTACGAAATTAATCTATCACTTGAGGGCTTACTGAGTAAGGTAAGTGTCCTGGTATGCTTCAGTTGTGGCCTTTAGGTTGCTTAATGTATCAGAGTAGAGGGGTGCTACTTGTATAGGCAGGTAATCACCCCTATCCTTGGGTAATCTCATGGGTAAATACTTTGCATGTGTTTGAATAGGATCAGAAAATGTTTTCAAGAATTTATGTTAATGGTTTGTGTTGATCCTATTGGTCATACTCGGCTTTAATAATGACAAATACTCTTTGTATTTGATGACTTTCAAGTTTGTGTGCAGGATCATACTAACTGGATCATTTTGATGGCATGCGGCACATAGTGGCTTGAAGCAAAAGAAGACCCAAAAGATTCATTGTTGTAATTTTATAAGTTTAATATTTGGTCTGTAATAATATATATCAGTATGTAATAATCTCTACATGTCATGCATGAAGTTAATTGTAAGCTCAACAAGACCGTAGTCTGACCATAAAGAGCCAAAGGACCTTAGGGCACACTTAGGTCGACTAACGCCGAATTTTTAGGAATATCTCAAAATGACCTTAGAAAAGACCTTAGGTCCCTGCACATATGCACAACATAGACCCCATTCACTTTCACAATCAGGGGATCAACTTGAATGAAATTTAACATAATAGGTATAATTGTGAGAGGTTGGGCGACCAAACCCAAGGTGTTCAAAACACCTTGGGTGCCCAAACCGCTGGGAAGTTAGCGAGTTGACCTGGCTTTAGGCAACCAAACCAAAAATGACCCTATCTTTCTCAGGGACTGAACCCATGTCAGAGCACTTTTCACCAACTCGGGCTACCGAACACTTTAGTTCAAAATAGGCCCCAGACGACCGAACACTTGAATTCGGTTAACTGAACTTAACTTCGGACACCCAAACTGCGGACATAATGTTTATGACTTTTGTTCAATCAACTGAACCTAGACTCGGGCTACCAAACCTTTTAAAATGTCTTTTAAAGCTAAGTCTATTAGGGCGACCGAACCATAGTTCAACCATCCGAATCATCTCGAGTTACTTAATAATTTACCATGGTTAAACAGGGTTAATTTTTCTAAATTGATTTAAAACAAATCTAATAATGCCCTACATATCCTAAACGGTTATTATTAGGCTTTGGTCTATGTATATGAGCTCATTTGGGAGGATTAGCTATGAATTAGCAAAAATCTTTTATATTTTTGAAATCCTATTTTGCCCAAATACTCTCATTTCTTCATTCCCTTGATACATTTTAGTATTGTGAGAGCATATTGATTGTGCTAGTGCTTGTTAAATATTACTAATACTCTTATTGCCTTGATTGTTTATTGATATAGATTTTGGGAGAGTTTAGTTAAGTTTATCCCACAGATTTGAACATTATAAATCTTGTGTTGGAATAAACTAACAAGTTTAAGGATCTTTGCATTGTCATCACAAGATTCCTATAACTTTATTTTTGTTATGCAAATTTTTTTTTTTTAAGATATAACATTTTTAAATTACTCTTGTGCTTATTTCATTAAAAGAAAATATTTTGGAGTTAGTTTGAATATTTGACTAGCATCTTTGAGACTCAGATTTGTTATTGAGATTTGATATAACTTGTTTCAAAGATATAGCTTGATTAAAACACTTTTGAGCATATTTGTGATTATACCTTGCTGAGTGTTGCTTGCACAAAAATTACATCACAGCGCTTACAATTTCCTATATTATTGATGTGCATTGACTGATTTGTATTGGTACATATCTGCTTATCAGAGAAGCATTATATTATACACGGTTTGTATTGTAATTCGATTATATTCCAAGCGTGGGCTTGAAGAGGGAGACTAGCCCTATGGAATAGTTCCGGATTTGCTTAGACCCGGTTAGGAAAGTTAGATGCTCCATCCTGGTAAGGTGTGGTTAGGTTGAGGCCAGTCCCGCTAATTGACCTAGTTGAGGTCAGCCCTGTGTCAATTTGGCCTAGTTGTAACCGGTACCGCTCCACCTATTAAGTGAGCATTAGTGGAATCCCCGTGCTTGCGAGTTAGAGGCAGGGACGTAGGCTTAGTTGGTCAAACCCTAATAACATATCGTGTGTGCACTCTTTATATTTTTGTAATTTATATTCCTGCATGTATTTGCTATAGTGTGAATGCGGCATATGATTTAATTTCCACTTTATATTTATCTGCGCATTTGGAAATTACATAGACAGACCTTAGGTTGTGTATATACTGTTGTTGGATGGTTTAACCTAGGACAAAATTTTAAAATTCTAATTCACCCCCCTCTTGGGCATACACCAAGGCTAATAGTTTGCAAATGATATTAATATGTTATTTATGAATCTCATGTTGGTCACACGCTATTTTAATATGTATTGTTTCTTCCCTTACTGAAATGTGTCTCACCCGAATACGAATTTATCTTTTTCAGAACCTCCACAAGATCGAACTTAGAGAGAGCTCGAGTTGGATATAACATTTTTAGGTTACAGATAGAGAAAGGATATAAATATTTTGATGATATTTGGGATATTAATATTTTATGTTTTATATTTTATGTTTTATGTTTTATATTTTACGTTTTAAGTCTTCTGAGATATGGATGATTGTGGAACATACTGGTGTTTGTGATTACTGAATGTTTTTGGTGATATGTGTATATATGAGAATACATGTGATGAGTGGTTATTGTGGATAGAAATAGTATACTCTGGCATGTATTTTTATGATTTAGAATCATAGTTATGTTTTCTGCTACGTACATGGTATTTATTTATGAATTTTCAGGATTTAATCTGGTATAACGCATCGGACCGGGTTTTAGGGTTCGGGCCGTTGCACCTCGGGTCCCACTCTTAGGTTCGGCGCGTGACATGCTGGATATCTATCTGATCCTCATAATGCTAAATCTCAAACTAGATATGTTTTTCTTTATGAAAAAACGACTATATCTTGGAAATCAGTAAAGCAAACGATTACACTAACATCTTCCAATCATTCTGAAATACTAGTTATTCATGAAGCTAGTAGAGAATGCGTGTGACTCAGATCAATGATTTTTCATATCCAAACAAATTGTGGTCTTCAATCAATCAATGATATTCCAACAGTTTTATATAAAGACAATGCTGCATGTATAGTTCAACTAAGAGGAGGATACATAAAGGGTGACAGAATAAAGCATATCTCTCCAAAATTCTTCTATACACATGAACTCTAGAAGAATAGTGATAGATGTTCAGCAAATCCGATCAAGTGATAATCTAGCAAATTTGTTCACCAAGGTTTTACCTACTACAACATTCAAGAAATTGGTTCATCTCATCAAAATGAAACATCTTAAAAATCTTAGTAGAAAGAGTTAATATATAGGTGACGTCTAAGGGGGAGTGTTGTGAAAAATATGTATGTCACCTCATCTTTCACCACTTCGTTTTTTCTACCTCAATAAATGTCTTGTTATCCATATTATCCTATAAAAGGGCACCCTACCCCTCACATTTAAAATATACATATTTGCATGCTTATATACACATTGCATGCTTGTATACTCACTTGCATGTTTGAAGTAAGTAGGATATATAGAAAGAAGATGAGAGGTAAAGAAAAGAGAGATATCATGTACAAGGGCGGAAATATTTTGTACAAGGTCGGTTTCAAATCATCTTGTAATTGCTCTTGAGATAGTGAAGTTTTTTATCTCATCTGCCCGTGGAGTAGGCATAGTCGAACCACGTAAATTCCTGTCTCATCTCTATATATTTTCTTGCAACTTTTATAACAAAATTAAGTTATACCTTAATTTTCATTAATTTACAAGGAGTATGTCGACCAAAATGAAATATCATATTTTTTAGGAAGATGTACAAGACATGATAATTATATTTTATGATACATAATCTGACGAGATGCATTGAAATAAATGCAAATACATTAATTAAAGTAATATGTTTTATTAATCATTATATTATTAAGCATTGAACTATATTAAAGAGTAATTATTGTGACATTAAAGAATACATTTATTTTGGAAGAAGGAAAACACCGTACACATATTTATGGGATATAACTATATAATGATATTTTGATTTACTTAGATAGATATATAAAAATTTATATACCACTAATTATTTTAATATTAATTTTAATTTACACTGAAGTTGCATATATGCTATTGTCACGTGAAGGAAATGTGAAATAAACTATTAAAATATATTGATTTTTAATCTGATTAACAAAAACAAAATAATAATTATAAAAATTTACACAACTTAAACCTTTAAATTTTAATTCGCAAAGATTGCCCATATTGGAGCAGTTCATAAATATATATATATAGGTAAAAAATCTAAAATTTTAAGGGTTCCTTCATTTTAGAACACAAATTTCACTTTTTTAATTTTTTTTCCCATCTAATATTTGTCTTAAAAAGGTAATAAATAAAAACTTGTTCATTCTAAATTTTTGATTCTTCAAAACATATATATAGAAATAAAGATCTAGAAAATAATAAAAAAATTTACTTTTCTGTAGAAATTTTAAAATTAAATTAAAAAGAAAGATGAATTTTTGCAATTATTTAAAAAATTAAAAATGACAAATACTAGTACTCTTATGAGTGAATAATGCCAAATTTTTCATTATTTTTCAAACTTGTGTATTAATGGTATTGCATATATAAGCTACCTTCTTTGCAAATATTTTGAATAACAAAATAAAATGATAATTTTTTCATAACTAAAATAAATTTTAAAATTTTTCAATTGAATTAATGCTTGCCTATTTGTAATCTCTATCTCAATCTGGCCATTTCATCTCCATATCTCCCTCGGGGCTCACGCTCACAACAACGAGGAGCAGCGATCCAGCAGAAGCCTCTCCCTCGCACCGTCACGACCTCTTAGCAGCCGTCGACCGCCGCCCGTCGCAGACTCACAGCTCGTAGGCTCGCATTGTCACCCCACCCCCCCGACGCAGCCGCGCAATAGAATCAAGTGAGGATCTTAGTGTTAGAGGACGTGAGGTGGTTCTTATGTTCTAGGCAAAAATTCTGCTTCTAGGAAAGAAGCAGATCTGTGCTTGTTAGATCTGCCTAAATGAAGGAGTTTTTAAATATATATATATATATATATATATATATGAAAAAATTTTAAAGTAAATAAATAGTATTTTTTAAACGATGACTCATCTATCACCCGTTTATTACTGTTTATTAAATGGACGAGTTTGAGTTTATATAATAGTTACGGGTCTATTCAAATCCGAACCCGTTTAATCCTAATCCGACTCGCCCAAATATAGTCTATTAACCTGTTTTGCCATCCCTATTGAAGTTGAATCTAAAATACCAAATTTTAAAAAATCAACACATTAAATGTTATAACTTACACATTTTTATATATAAAAAGACACTCTTTTTCTACGGTTTCAATTTAGACTTTTGCATTTTGGGTAGGTGATTTTAAAATTAGTCTTGACTACAATATTTTACTACATGTTTATATAAACGAATATCATAATATGAGTTAATTTAGCATTGAATCTTAACTTTTTAAAATAGCTGACAGAGCTGGGTCATTAAAATAATTTATTCTTACATCTATATTTTATCCTTAATGCACCCAATAAAATATTTAAAAAATACATAAAATTTTGACTTATTATTTTTGACTTTTCAAAGTCAAATCTTTAATTCCCAAGAATCAAAATTTAATAAGCCAAAAGCTAGAAAAACGTAAAATGCCATAAAGTCCCGAAATTGGGTCCCACGTCTCTGGAATCTTCAAACATCCAGAAGATCAAGTTTGATACGGATGCATAATGCACCAAAGAAGATTCCCACAATCTTTGGAAACGTCTCCCTCCAAGCCAAAGCCAAGGACTGGATCCTCCTTGGCCGCTTAAAAATATTGACGGGTTGCATGTGAGGACAATTTCTTATGCTTTGAAGTTTGTATTATTATTAGACGGTTTAAAAGTTTTTTTTTTTAATTATTATATATCTCTAATTTAGTTATTTAAAAAATAATTAAAATAAAAAAAAATTAAGATAAATTTTTTTTCATTATAGCTACTTCAAAATAAATGGATGTCATATTACATTTTTTTTTGCTCCAACAAACACATGGTCTATGATAAAAGAACGAGATCATAGAGTAGAGAGTAGAGAGAAAAGAGCAAAAGTGAATGGGAGAAAAGAGAGAGAAAGGAGGAAACAACGGATTTTATACTTAAGGTTAGTAGGACACGTGTCACTGCACAGGTGGTGACATGTGTCACAACCCTGTCCAAGTATTTTGAGGCGATATGAAGCAATCGTAGCCATCCAATTTGTGTTTTCTCTTGATGGTCGAATTATTGCCATGTTTGTGATCCTCGTCAAAATTTTGGAACCAATTAGGAGGTGACACATGACAGGTGACGTCGCCTTATTACAGTAAATTCAAAAAAAGGGGGGGAAAAGCATTGAAGGCTGACACGTGGCAAGTGACATTATGCTGATGTCACCATGCTACAGTAAATTAAAAAAAAATAAATAAATAAATTAAGATGACGTCACCATGTTACAGTAAATTTAAAAAAAAATAATAATCAAAAGCTGCCACGTGACAGGTGACGTCCTATTGACATCACCCTGGTACAATGAATTCCAAAAAGAAAAAAAAAACAGCCATGTGTCCCCATTGTGGGTGAACACTTTGCCCACCAAGCCAATTGGACTTAGCCTGGTCAAGACCGATTCAATCCAGTCTAGTTTTTTTTTTTTTTTAAAGAATCGTTCCTTTATTCATTTATTTATTTTTAATTTTAATTTTAATTATATTTTTAAATTTTAAAAATGGGAAAAATTAGAGAAAATTGGGAAAATTAGGAAAATTATTTTCGAAGTCATATATATATATAAAGTGTTTTAAGTCAAAATAAAGGGGAAAAGTCTTTAAAAATCTCAAAAAATTTTAGAAAAATACTAAAAATGCTAAGAAATTTTTTATAAATTTTTGAAAATATATTTTTAAAGAGTCTTTTACTCAAAATTCGACAGCTTTTCCTGATTTTTGCGTGGGTGTGTCCCAATGATTTTAAAAAGGGTAAATAGATATTTTAGATCTCACATGTATTAGCTCTGAGAGAGAGTTTATCTAACAAGATACCCTCATTGGGAGTTCTTATTAGACATTCCTGAATCGCACTTTAATTCTCATTCCCCTTTTTAGTTTTATTCAAGTATTCACTTGTTCATTTTATTTTAAAGGAGTTAATTAAACAAATTACATTCAATTTAAGGATAATTCATAATTAATTAGACACCGTTCGTAGAACAGGTGTGTAAGGGATGCTAATACCTTCCTCTTCCATAATTGAACTTCTGATCCCAACTCTAGTAAAAACAGACCGAGACTATTAGTTCCTTGGCCTAAGATTAGTCTACATACCAGTTATATAAATAGTAATTAGGTGTCCTAACCGCACCTAGGTAAATAACAGGCTAATGGCAACTCCACTATAATTTCCAAACATTTATTACCCCTCGCTTGTCCTAAGGACACCATTTGCTCCTCCAGGGAACACATCACGACAATCATGATATGCATCAAGCATCTCCCTACATTGGCATATGGTTCCCTCGACTGCCTCTACACTTTTGGGAGGATAACTTGTATTTCACTATATATTGTTCACCCCAAATACTTGCAAAAATAAACTCAACGCTCCTTATATCCTTTTAGCAACTTCCTCTTATGGAGTTCCATTATACCTCGCTCACTTTTTTGTCCTAAGCTCATATGCTAGAGTATAGTATCAATTATGTAGGTATCCAATGAAATAAATGTTGCACTACCCACAACTATATGGCCTAATAATTTCTTATACAAATTTTTATTAACTCGGTTATCCTTCATAACAACCATAGAACTATTTGACACATAGAATTCCTCTTCTTGGAGTCATTAAAAGCTCATGCAAAGTCTTTTTTAAGTAACATAGAGAAAGCATGTTCTTTCTAAGTTCTAGAATATGTTTAACATTTTTTGATATTCTAAATATGTCCTCATACATTTTAAATTTCATAGTGCCAATGCCAATTATAGGATAAGGATGATCATCCCCAAGAACTATTAACCCACTCTCATATCACTACAAAAAAGAATACTTTTAGTGTCAATTTTAAATCATCACTAATAATAGAAAATCGTCACTATTAATTATTAGTTACGACTTAGTGACACTTACAAATTAGTGACTATAACGGTCATCTCAGCTTACTATTAGTGACGATTTTGGAAATCATTACTAATAATGAACTATTAGTGATGGAGACGGACCGTCACTAAAAGTACAATACTATCACTATAACTGACACTATTTTGAACTAAAAATCGTCATAAACCTACTATTAGTGAAGATTTCTAAGCCGTCATTATTGTTAACTATTAGTAGGGTTGCCAACCTCACTAAAAGTGGGCCAATAAAAACCTACTATTAGTGACGATTTCTAAGCCGTCATTATTGTTAACTATTAGTGACGATTTGAGAATCGTCATTATTGGCCCACTTTTAGTGAGGTTAGCAACCCTCACTATATATGCATATATACAGTACAAAGTATAGATTAAGAAACCATGTACTTAATATATGGAATAACTTCATCACAATTATTAAGCACATAAAAATGCACCTTTTCTAGGTCCTCCATATCAATGAAATCATATATCTTTCCACCCAATGGTCAAACATTTGCTCGAAATACAAAACTGATGGGTTCTTCATCTTCATCAGTAACATTAATGTATGCATTTCACTCATTGGGAGTGAATCTTATGTCAATATCATGTAGATACATTCAGAAAAATTCAAGACATTCACTATCAATGTATGACTTAATGATTGAGTCTTCCGGTCGTGCCTTATTGCGAACATAGTTCTTTAAAGTGCACAAGAACCTATGCATTTTACATAGTATTAGTGACATCTACAAATAGAGAGAAGAAATAATGTAAAAATTGTTGCACATCGTAAAACTTACCTCTTAATTGGATACATCCAACAACATTGCACTAGTCCTACAATTATGACCTCCCTTGTTAATGCATAGCTAGGTAGAGCATAACATCAAAAAATGTTGGTGGAAATATTTTCGCAAGCTTACATAGTATGATTATAATGTCCTCCTCTAACCATTCAAGTACATTTATGGTCAATTTTTTTACCACAACTCTCGAAAAAGAATTCCCAACTCAATCAACACTGAGCGAACATCGTCTGTAATGATCCTATATATATATATATATAGAAAAAAATGATAAGGAGACATGTGTCCACTTGGTTGAGGGATGTGCGACACATGTCCCCTCACTAATGTGCCTTATCCTATCATTAATGTGTCTTATCCTATCATTAATGTACCTTATTCCCTCACAAATGTGTCTTATCCCCTCATTAATGTGCCTTAGCACATTTATATAAAGAGGGGAGGGGTTCTATACGTAGCAATTGCAAGATGGAGAGAAGGAGAAAAAGAAGGAGAGAAAGATAAAGAGAAAGAGAAAGAGAGGAGGAGAAAGAGAGAGAGAAAATAAAAGAGTCTAAATTTTTTAGGATTAGAATTTTGGGTTCCGAGAAATTATAGCGTGAAGGGTTAAATCAAGGTATGTTTCTAAATCAAATTCTGGTGGTATACTTTGATTTTTATTATGGTATAAGCATTTTCTTAGCTATTCAATTTAAAAATTTTGAAGGTATCCTAGTATGGTCTTTAGAATTTTCAAGATTTATATTTTGAACCTTGTTGAAATATTGAATGTCTAAATGATCAGGATTTTTCTGGAGCCGAGGTTATGCCCAAAAGTTGTGAAATATGGTGGTTTGCTAGTTAATATATCAATATTCTTGAGGATGAAATTTTAGAATTTTATGAAGTCATTTGATATGGTTTTTGATTTTTTGAAACAACAGTCAGTATTCTATCAGTATGCTATTATAGATACAACTAGACTTAGGTTCCAAATTTATTTTATAACTTTTACTTTGCATCCAACTATGAAATTTGGTAGACTTATATATAACACATATGAACATATTGATTTAACGTGGTGAGTTTTGAAGCTTGAGAAGATGGTTTTTTTTATTTTTCAAAGTAAGGGCTGAATTTTTGGATACCTAGTTCAATTAGCAGAACTAAAAGTCGATTTAAAAAGAATCAATTTTAGTGACCAAATGATGTTGTATAGATACAAATTTTATCTCTAAATTCCAAGCATAAAAAGAAGATCATTTCATGTTAAACCTCATATTTTTTCTAAATAGTGGTTTATTAAATACAATCAAATTGAAAATTAGACCCTTGAGGGGGTTTAAAGCGAAATTATAATTCATTTTCTAAGTCATGAATTTATGGTTATCTTATGATAGGTTAAGGATTTACTAAAAGGTTTTCAATTCCTGAGGAGATCAAGGTAAGTTGGTTTGATTATGTTAGTTTTTTTTATAAAAAATGCCCGAATTTTTTTTTTAAAGAAAATAGTTTAATTTTTTTGGGTAATTTACAGCATTATGATGTTTTATTAGGAATAAATGTTTTTAGCACAAAAATCGTGTGGCATGAGCTTATTTTTATTAAAGTATATTGTATGTTTTATGAAACAATGAGCAATGATGATATTTTTTATGATGCTATTTTTATAACATAATTTATATATTAGTATGTTTTAAAAATCCTTACGGCTAAGAGATTATAGAGTTACAGATGCTCATTACCATAGCTTACAGTTTACAATTATAGAGAGTACACCCACACTATTCTACAGAGTGGTTTTCAATGTAGTGTATTCTCATGAATGCACACCTAGTTACGGACTAACACATAATGGGGAAAAATTTCACTTACAGTTATAGTTTGACTTAGTTTGGTTGGCTACCAGTTAAGTTCAGTCTTCAGACCGCACAACCCTGCCACGGAAATAAACATGACCCATAGTTTACAAGCTTAAGAGATCTTTTACAGAACAAGTATCAGAGAAAGTATATATATATATATATATATATATATATATATATATATGTATTATAGTTATCGGTCACAATTTTAAGAAGTAGTTACAGTTTACAACTAACAGTTATAGCATACAGTTACAAAAGTTACAGCTATAACTTAACAACAAAAAATTTTTGCAAAAATTTGTAAATATTTTATAGTTTTAAAAATGCAGTTTTGAAACTACAGTATTAAATGTTAACTTTTACAGAATTATGGTACAGTAAAACTCATCATAGCTACACACTGATATAATTTTTCTTACTTACTGAGCATCGTCTCACCCATTTATTCTCCTACCTTACAGACAACTTTAAGAAGCGTATTGTGAATCAAGCATAGCAAGCACATGGGCTCGATTAGAGAGAGCAGTTTAGAATAAATACTAGTATAGTACCAGCTGCATTTGTTTTTATGTTTTGAAATTTTTAAGAATGTTAATTTTGATGTTGAAGATACTCTTGTAATGCAATTATTTAGCACTCTAGGATAAAAGTTTATGAGGTTTTATTTATTTTAGCTATTTCTATTTCTTATGTCGCCTACGCAATTATTATAGGAAGTCACACCTTAGATCCTACAGGTTTGGGGCGTGACAATTATGGTATCAAAGCATTGGTTATAGATTCTGCAGACTTTAGTGAATGTTTTTTACCAAAGTACAAACATGAGTCATGATGAGGGTAGGACTGGGTAGGCTATGATGTTTTAACCTATTATTTTGTTATGCTCTAACAATGGATTTTTGATTTTGAAATAACTTTGGTCATTGTGTCAGAATGGACCCCAAAGATAGTAATGGGAACATTGGAGGGAATGAGAATAATGTGGTGACAAGTAATATTCTCGTGTTCTCTAAGAAAGTAGTATTATTATTCAATTCTGGAGTCACACATTCCTTTATATCTATGGCTTATGTTAAAATGTGTGGGGCTTGGACCCAACCATAAGATACTGAGTTATCTATGGTTACACCAATAGAAACCTCGATAGCATGTATAAAGATACTTAAGGTTTGCCTAATTTGTATAGAGGGAAGAGTACCACCTACCAACCTAGTAGTGTTTAATATGCATAGGTTCGATGTAATTTTTGGGATGGACTAGCTCGCTTCTAGCTACGCTAGTGTAGATTGCTACAATAAAGAGGTAGTATTCAAATCTCCTGGAGAGCAAGAGTACAAGTTCGTTGGATCCCATGTACGGCCTTCACCGCTAATATTGTCGGCTATTCAAGTGAATAGGCTACTCCTGGATGGATGTCAAGGATACCTAAGGAAGAATTGAAACTAGAGGATATTCCAATAGTAAGGGAATTTTTGGATGTATTCCCTGAGGACTTACCTGGGTTGCCCCCCGATCGCGAAATCGAGTTTGCTATCGACCTACTTCCACGAATGACATCGGTATCTAATGCTCCATATTTAATAGCATCAGTAGAATTGAAAGAACTAAAGGAGCAGTTATAGGAGCTATTAGACAAAAGTTTCATTAGAGCCAGTGTGTCACAATGGGGAGCGCCAATTCTATTTTTTAAAATGAAGGACAGGTCGATGAGGATGTGTATTTATTATTGGAAGTTAAACAAGGTGATGATTAATGTTGGAATTGGTGTGATCCCAAGAGGGGGTGAATTGGACATTTAAAATTTTTTCACTAATTTAAACAATTACGCTGATTCACCACATCTCATATGCCCATTCGAAATAAAACATGTATGTAAAGTAAGTGAGCAATGTGTGCATACATACACGTGTGCTACATATCTCATTTAAATTAATTCTATGTGCATGCAAGATGGTTATAACAAAACATGAACAAGCATACACAACTGAAATTAAAAGTGTGACAAGTAAATGAGAGAGAGAGAGAGAGAGAGAGAGAGAGAGAGAGAGAGAGAGAGATGATCTTTTTTATTGACGTTTGGCCAAACTAGCCTACGTCCCTACCTTGGGCATACCCCCCAAGGATTACACTAAACCTACTCACTTAAACAAGTGGAGTAGAAGCCATTTACATCCTTTCCTTACGAGGCAAGGAAAATCTCAGCTCAATTACAAGGCTGAACCCAACTTGTCGCACTTACAGGGCTGAGACTCCCTAGTTCAATTTCGGACTGAACCAAACCGGTCTCACTTACAAGGCTTAGATTCCCTAGTTCAATTAACGGGTTGAATCCAACCAGTACAATAAAAGCATTTTCGTACATATTACATGCTTCAACAATAAGCTGAGATATACACATTTAATCTCATAAAATATATACACTCTCTAATGATATGCATTATGCTCGGTAGAGTAAGTGTGCTATCAAATAATTTTGCGCAAGTAAAATATATGTGAAAAATGAGTATTATTGTTCTCCTATAAATATCTTTGCAAATAAAGAATATTTGGAGAATCTAGGAATTTAAGCTCAATAAAATATTTGTGCTGTAAATAATTTTCTCCCAAAAATATTTGTCAAAGAAATAACTGGGAGAAAACGAAAGCAGTACTCCCAAAAATGTTTTTCAAAGATTAAGTGCTAAGTGAGAGTATATACAAATAAAAAGCCCTAAATGAAATAATATTCTCAAAAATGATTTTGAAATAAAAGCATGAAAGAGAGTTTGAGAGATTTGTATAATAGATTTTGCGTCAAAAAGAAAGATTTTGACAATAAAAAACATTTTGGGGGAACTTTGATTAACAATGGAGTAGAGAGAAATTTTGGGTTAATCAAAGTTGCTAATATGAGTTATGGAGGGGCTATTTATAGATTTCCAGGAAATTTGACAGTTGAGGGACACGCTCGGTATTTTGAAAAAGTTTAATTAAAAAGTTAATGACATTTTAGTCCTTAAAAAATTTCCAACCCGAGAGGTTTGGTCAACTGTATTTTAAGTTTGGTCAACTATATTGATAAGTACGGGCAACCGAGGCACTTTTGAACTACAGATATAGTCGACTGAATTAAGGCGATTTTGAAAATGTTCGAGGTTCTGTCGATTATATCTGAAATTCAGTCTGCTATTCATATGGTTCGATCGACTCAATCACAAATGAACTAGAAGTTCGGTCGACTAAGTTGTTGGGGGTCAGACACGTGCCAGTTCAGTCGACTATGGAAGATACGTTCATAATACGTTCGGTCCACTGAACCTTGGTCAAACCGTTGACCTCTAAATGGTTTGGTCGACTAAGCTGAATATAACTAGCTGGGTACAGTCGACTGAGTGACTTTCAATTATTATTTTAGGTCATGATTCTAGTTAGAATCCACCCCTATTACTCATAGTATAACTTTTAAGTTAAAGGGGATTTTTTTATGAAGTGTTTATGGGGACCTAAAGTCAATCTATTGTCTTGAAAGTTAACCCCAAAAATCCGACGTCGATCGAATCCCTAAAGTCACTCTACCATCCTATGGCTCCCTATGGTCAATCTATGGTCATGTCTGAGCAAATAACCATATCATGCAGATGCATGCATTATTACTGACCAAATAATAAAAATAAATGCAATTACAATTCAAAACATGTCTTATTCTTCTTCTTTACTCTTTGACATCATGGAATGCACTAGATTTGTGCCTTCAGATCTGCATTGGCTTTCATGTTCTCTTGATCTTATGTGTGACCTAAATAATACATGTTCACGCACTAAAACACACACATAAGAAACACTTGTGTTTGTTAGCATCAAAATAGATATCAGATTCAAAAGGCCAACAATCTCCCCTTTTTGATGATAACAAACATATAAGAGCAAAATGGGTACAGCCTAAAAAGGCTCCCCCCAACGATATGGATAGAAAATATAAATAGTAAAGTTGAGGCATATTCACGAAAGAAGACATTACAAATGATTATGCATTTAATTTTAGCATTCAAACACAAGCTCAAAAATTTTCCCCTATGTTATTTGCCCTCAATAAATTTCCCCCTTTTGGTCATAAACATTTTGCTCATAAAAATTCTCCCCCTTTTGGTATCAGTAAAAATGGTTAAGTTAAGTAGAAAATGTTTGAATATTTAAAAACACACTTAGCAAAAGAACTCCCCCTTTTTAAAATAATTTTTAAAGAAAACTCTCCCTCTTTTTAGTATAGATTATGGGCATAAAAATTTGAACTGTTTTAAAGATATAGCCTTTAAGCATACAAAACTGTTTAACTGGTCATTTAAAAGATTAAAATGACATGTTAACAAGATTAGACCAGAAATACCCTCAAACCAAGGCAATTTAAATCGTATCATAAGAACCGTAAAAGAATTGAGTTTAAAACATACGCCATATAATAACAGCTATAGGTTTGAGCATAAAGATAGAATTACTTCATATGCATTTTATGTATAACCAATGGACCAGTCATGCAACAGCCTTTGTAAATTTGTAAACTATAAAAATATAATTTCATGACATAAAATTTTAAAGCAGAGATAGCTCAAGTCATGAAAGCATTTAGCACACAAGCAAGAAATAAAGTATGTATTCTATATAAGTTCAATTCTTGCTTTTAAAGATGTGTGTCTATATATATATATATATATATATATATATATATATGTATATGTATAAAAATGTATCCCCTTAAAATTTTTGATAAATGTTGGGGGCTTATGCTAGTTGAAAAAGAAACTTTAATTTAAAACTTAAGCAAGCATTACCTTTCTAATTTATCATTTAAGCACAAATCACAAAGTACCAAAAAAGTGCAACCATATAGATCCAAAGATATTAAATAAATTTTAAAAATAGGGATCATATGTCAAAACAAAGGACTGTGGCCAAGCAACATTTTAATTCAAAAATTTTCAATATAAACATCATATTTAAGCACAAGCCACATAAAATACAAAAACATATCTAAGCCTAAAATGTTGGTGAGCATAACAAGATGGACAATTAATTTTAGATGCTCCCCCTATCAATTTTAGTTTGTGCTTAGATACTATGGATAACACATGCACCAGAAAATGCAAACATTAAGTTAAGTGCAGTGTCCGTGCGTACTAGGAACAATCCATATTAAAGATGATTCAATAAAGACAAGATATGATGTTTAAGGTACTTGAAAAGCTTCGGACTCAAAAAGTAGAAACAATAATAGCGTGAGTCCATGGGGCAGGTGAATTAAATCCTTTTCTTAATGATGGAGCTTAAACTCCCCGATATAATCTCAAGCACACATAAGTGCATTTAAGGGCAAGGATGAATGTTCATTTAGGCACATGTAACATATGGTCATCCTTTATGACAAAACTCAGTATGCAAGAGACTATAGGCATTAAGCTCATGTTAATTTTTCCTAAGAGTGGGGCTTAAACTCCCCCTGTATATTTGCATGTATATATACTTGTTTTAAGTTCAAGGATGATGGTCATTTAAAAGCATTCATCAAAAATTCATCCTTTCAAAGAATTTCAGCATGCAGCAAATGATAGTCATTCAGCACATATGCATGACAAATTGCACTTCAATTTTAAGGCATGATAGCTAGTTAAGGCTATATTCATAAGTAATGTAGTATAGGTTCAAAAAGGATGACACTACTCAAAATGCAATGAGTGTGTGCAAAATAACAAGTTCCCCCTAAGTCATGCAATTGTTCGTAGTTACATGGACTTAAATATAATAACATGATGATTAACCATTTGGGTCCTTCATGAAGTTCATATCCCAAGGTTAGGACTGAATGGTGTCCATGAACTAAGTTCATCCTAAGACACACAAAAAATGTGAACATGTCTTCAAAATATCTAGCAGTTTGGATTTTACATGTACTAACCTATTCAATTACTGTGCATCCTAGAAAGGGAAATGTGTTACTTATACTAATTAAAAATTAATTTTACTAGGTATACCAAATAGTATAAGTACTCCTTTTAATGCAACCACACTAGTTAGCTATAAAAGCGTTTTATCATGTGAAGTCTTCCCTATATGTTCATGTGCATGCATCTTCTACTAAGGATGAATAGTTAATATTCTTTTATAATTCACTCATACTTTTAAAAATATTTTAGCATGCATCAAATTATTATCATAATACATGGTTTTATTTTTGGGAAAAATTCTACTGAAATTTCGACAGCATTTCGTCTATAAATTGAACATTTTTCCTATTTTTCCATGTATGTAAAACCTGATAGATTCACACAATCAATTTATAATTCAGTTTAAGCATGTGAGAACCTATTTCCACTACTAGCATGCAATTCAGCTCAAACATTTCATTTTCATGTTTGGGAAACTATGCATTTAAAAACATTTTAATGTAGGATATGATTTCCTTTGACAAACACTTTCCAAATCCTACAATCATTTGATTTTACAAGAACATTTTCAATAACATATGGTAAAATCTCTACAGTGAACACAGTGGAGGATTTACAAAAGGTTTGACCTTCAAACAGGGAAACACTAAAAATGAGCCATTACAATCTTTATGCAAATAGAGGTTAAACTTATTGCAACCGGGCTCTGATACAAATTATTGGAATTAGTGTAATCCCAAGAGGGGGGTGAATTGGACATTTAAAAAATTTTCCCTAATTTAAACAATTATGTCGATTCACCACATCTCATATCTCATTCGAAATAAAACATGTATGTAAAGTAAGTGAGCAATGTGTGCATACATACACGTGTGCTGCATATCTCATTAAAATTAATTCTGTGTGCATACAAGATGGTTATAAAAAAACATAAAAGACATACACATACTGAAATTAAAGTGCAGAAAGTAAATGAGATAGGGAGAGAAAGAGAGAGACACACACAATATTTGTTATCAAGGTTCAGTCAAACTAGCCTACGTCCCCGCCTTGGGCATACCCTCCAAGGATTACACTAAACCAACTCACTTAAATGGGAGAAGCAGAAGCCGATTACATCCTCTCCTTACGGGTAAGGAAAAAACCAACTCAATGACAAGGCTGAACCCAACTTGTCTCACTTACGGGGCTGAGACTCCCCAATTCAATTTTCAAGCTGAACTAAACCGATCTCACTTACGAGGTTAAGAATCCCTAGTTCAATTAACAAGCTAAACCCAACCAGTACAATAAAAATATTTTTGTACATATTACATGCTTCAAACAATAAGATGAGATGTATACATTTAAGCTTATAAAATATATGCACTCTCTAATGATATGCATTATACTCAGTAGAGTAAGGGTGCTATCAAATAATTTTGCACAAGTAAAATATATGTGAAAAATGAGTATTATTGTTCTCCTATAAATATTTTTACAAATAAGAATGTTTGGAGAATTCTCCTCAAAAATGATTTTGAAATAAAAGCATGAAAGAGAGTTGGAGAGATTTGTATAAAAGATTTTTTTCTTAAAAGAAAGATTTTGACAATAAAAAATGTTTTAGGGGAACTTTGATTAACAATGGATTAGAGAGAAAATTTGGATTAATCAAAGTTGTTAATTTGAGTTATGGAGGGGGTATTTATAGACTTCAAGGAAATTTGACCATTGAGGGACACACTCGATAATTTGAAAAAGTTTAATTAAAAAGTTAACGACGTTGTAGTCATTAAAAAATTTCCAACCCAAGAGGTTCAATTGACTGTATTTTAAGTTCGGTCGACTATATTTGAAATTCAGTTTGCTATTCATATGGTTCGGTTGACTCAATCACAAATGAACTATAAGTTCGGTCAACTAAATTGTTGAGGATCAGACACATGCCAGTTCGGTTGACTGTGGAAGATACGTTTATAATACGTTCGGTTGACTGAACCTTGGTCAAACTATTGACCTTTAAATGGTTTGGCCAACTAAGTTGAATATAACCAGCTGGGTTCAGCCAACTGAGTGACTTTTAATTATTATTTTAGGTTCTGATTCTTATTATTCACCCATGTTACTCATAATATAACTTTTAAGTTAAAGGGGATTTTTTATGAAGTGTTTATGGGGACCTAAAGTCAATTTATGGTTTTAAGAGTTAACCCCAAAAATCTGACGTCGGTCGAATCCCTAAGGTCACTCTAGCGTCCTCCCTATGGTCAATTTATGGTCCTGTCTAAGCAAATAACCATATCATTCAGATGCATGCATTATTACAGACCAAATAATAAAAATAAATGCAATTACAATTCAAAACATGTCTTCTTCTTCTCCTTTGTTCATTAACATCTTGGAATGCGCTAGATTTGTGCTTTAAGACCTGCCTTGGCTTCCATGTTCCCTTGATTTTATGTGTGACTTGAATAATACTTGTTCATGCACTAAAACACACACATAAGAGACACTTGTGTTTGTTAGCATCAAAACAGAGATCGGTCTCAAAAAACCAACAATTAAGAACAAGTACCCACTACCTTGCATATATGACTTATTTGATTAACTCCAAGGAACACAAGTTTTTTCTAGGATCGATCTTTGATCAAGGTACCATCAGCTAAAAATCAAGTTAGAGGACGTTCCAAAGACTACATTCGGGGCTAGATATGGCCATTACGAATTTTTAGTCATGCCATTTGGGTTGACTAATGCCCCTACTATATTCATGGACCTTATGAACATGGTCTTCCATGAATATTTGGATCAATTATTTGTGGTCTTTATTGATGATATCTTGATCTATTCAAGGAGTCCAGAAGAACATGAGAACCATTTGAGGCTAATACTCTAAGTTCTAAGAGAAAATAAAATCTATGCCAAACTTAAGAAGTGTGAGTTTTGGCTAGAGAAATTTGCATTCTTGGGACATGTGGTATCCAAAGATGGCATTTCAGTGGATCCAAGTAAGATAAAGGCGGTAGCAAATTGGGTGAGGCCGAACAATATTTATGATATCAGGAGTTTCTTAAGTCTTGTCGGATACTATTTGTAACACCTCAGTCTTTTTCACGAACCAAGAGTGCTACTACACAAACTATGTTATACCTGTATCTGATAAGCATATATAAACAACTCCCCTTAAACAAGGAAAAATGGGTGTATCTCATACATATATGTATTCATGCTAAGCGCAAAACATAATTCGGGGTTCTATTAGACATATACCAGAGTTCTATCTATATTCCTCAGTACAAAAGTTCCATGTTTAAAACATAAACATATTATACTCACTTACATTCTACTAGGCTAACTACCCAATACTAATACAAAAACTTATGTCTACTAACAAAACTATATGCACCAAAGTCCCTCTAGGAGAACTAGGACCGATGTCTTGCAGGATTTGAAATAAAGGTTGGAAGATTGGGGTGAGACACTTCTCAGTAAGCTAAAAGATATTACATCAACACGTGACTACATAAATTTATTCTAGTTAAAAATAGTTGCACAGTATTACATACACAGTACAGTACTATCAGAGATATATAAACATAATACGGCATCATTACAAGTGAGAGTCCGTGAGGTTAGGGTAGGGTACAGGCTCATACACTGTATGATTCCCTCCAAATGATACTTAACCCTATGACTTTGCCCATTTCAGTTTTTAAATCATGTATATGAAATTTAAGATAATGACTAACTTTGGAACTTTCATAAATATGCCTAATTACCCCATGGCACGGGTTGTGCACTGATAACTCTGACAGAGTCCTATTCGTGCAGGCACTATTAAGCATCATAGATATAGTCAGGCTGCCGCACTTGGTCTATTATTTCATCAGTGGCTGCATACACTCATGCAAGCTGACTATCTCGATACCCACACTAATTCACATGTGTGGTTGCACTATATCTCAGTAAGCAACGGAACCATGCCTCTAGCTATTTAAAGCCTCAGATATCCCGGAGTATCTTTCAACTCCTCTAGTAACAAGCTATGGTCCCAATCAATCATATATATAATTTACAATAAAACATAACAACCTGTGCAGTTCTAGTATTTTCACAATCATAATCATGCAATCTTTCGTGCTTTCATTCTTTCTGTCAGACAGTGGTGTTAACCGGCACAAACGCTCTCGATTCAACCCTTTTTACAAATTAACCTCAATGATTAACCGACACCTATTTTCCACATTTTTAGATAACAAAATGGAATTTCAGTTTTCACTGTTCATTTACCAGTATACAGTTCATAATGTTCCATTTCATATCATATGTCATGTTTGTTTCATCAAAATCCGCTATAAACAGTGTATAACTTGAAAAATACCATTTGGACCGCAAACATGGGTATCAAGCAGTTCCTACTCTAGTTTTAAAGCAGATAGAATAGTTTTGAAAAATTTGGAGTTCATATACCAAAACCCCTATTTTTGCCAAAAACTGTAAAATTGTAAAATCATAGAAACAACATTTATACCTGATAAAATTTTGTAGATAAGTAGTCAAAATGTGCATAAAGGCATAAGCCAACTTTCTAACAGTTCAGTTTTCTAAAAATACTGATATAAACAAATCCCCTTACCTTAATCCTGAAAATAGAAATACGAACAAATCGGTCCAAAACAACAACCCAGGATCCCCGAAACCTAAAAACCAAAAGACATTGCTTCACTATAGTCTCAACTACTACATATATACCGAACTAAAAAACAAAATTAGATCCTTACCTCGATTTTAGGGAAAAACTCAAAAATCCTCAGAACGAAAATCTAATCCGCTATAACTGTAGAGATTCTCCTCCTAATCCACGTAGTGATGTCGGATTGTTGATTCTAGCAACAGACGGCGCGAAATCCTAGAGAGAGAGAGGGTTGGTTCGTGTTCTAAAGAGAGAGAGAGAGAGAGAGCTTTTAGGTTTTCTTCACACTTAACCAACCAAAAATGATATTTATAGAGCCTTTGACCGAGTCATATTCGTCGATGAACCAGCCATTCAGTTTGTGGACTAAGCTCTATGTTCTTCGACAAACCCCATCTAGATATTTTCTTTGGTTTCGCTCGGTATCTCTTCGTAGACGACTCTCTAAATTTTGGCGACGAAGAACTGAAGGGGCTTTGTCGACAAACATACTACCTTCGTCGACGAACCCTACTATAATTCTATTTTTACCTTTTTCTTATTTATTTTCCTTATTTACGAGTTTGGGTCTCTACACTATTGCTAATTTGTAGAAGGATTTTCCAAGATATCGGTAAGCATAATACAATTTATTGATTATTGGATGAATTTTAAATAAAGCTGCTCCCCGTCAATTATGCAGCCTAAGCATTACTATCTTTTTCATCTTTTATGCCTCAAAGACTTAGCCAAATATTCTAGATTTTTCAATAACTTAATTTTGGCTTCAAAAATTTTGCTTATTGGACCATTTTAAGCTAGTCGGTCGAGTAGGGACACAAGTCCAGTCAACCGAACCTCAAACATAAGGCTCTAGTTTATGGTCCGGTAGTCTAGTGGTAAACTGGGTAGGCTCAATAGGGCACATCTGAAGGCCGAATAATTGGTCCTAATGCATCGATTGATTAGGCTGTGAAAAATATTGTGCCCAAAAGGGGTCCAGTCGATTGGACATTATGGTCTGGTCGACTGGACATTCCAAATTCTTAAGTTTAGGCCTATTTTTCACCCCTTTCTTTATCTAACTCATTTTCCAAAATAACTAAATGTTCAATATGAAACATTTGGCTTCTTTTTTGTACTTGACTTGATTGATCAAAAATAACCTTTTAGAAATATGAACATAATTTTCTTATTTTTTATCTTCTAAATGCATTTAAATATGATTAAACATTTAAGAGCATTATAAGTTTATGTTATATGATACGTGTAGTATTATGATAAATTTTCGTAAACCCAATTCTTATGAGACGGATAAGATATGTTAGATTTAAAATTTTCAGCCTTAAGCACGTATATAGCATTAAGAATCATTTTAAAAAATTTGTCCATATGGACAGGATTTTACATATGCAATAGCCAATATTTTCCTACGTAAACCAATCATAAAGACATATGTGCATTAAGATTTTGGATTGGAAATATCACATTAATTTTCATATTGGCTTGCTTATCTTAGTACAACAAAAGAGTATACTAAATTTTTGACAATTTTGTTGATCTTTTGAGTCCAATCCTTGGTTTTGATAATGACAAACCGCAAGTTACTTACGTGTGTATTCAATGCTTGAGTAGGCTTAATATTTTAGCGCACACATAAGGAAGAGATGGAAGGAAAGAGGAACATAAAAGACCATATCATCCAGCGTATTCTATAACGAATCAGAGGAGCAAAAGAAGAAGAAGAAGAAGACATTTGTTCTTATTGTAAATGCATTTTGTTTTATATTTTGGGTCCGTATTATAATGGTATGTATTACAATATTTGCATATCATGCATAATAGGTATTTATGCTCAAGAGGCCTTAGAATGACCATAGGAACCATCACCCTTCAAACTTAAAAGCCATATGCTTGTTCACACAGGATTAATGAAGCACAGAAACCAAACAGGACTTAAATACACACTTTTAAGTGGTCTCGGGCAACCGAACCTTTGGCATTTTAAATGCCTCGGTTAACCAAAAAGGTTAGAGGTCAAGAGTTTGACCAGGTCTCAATCGACCGAACATGATTTGAGCATATCGTCCACAGTCAACCGAAGCTAAGATGTCACCATCTCCACCTTCCTCAGCCAACTGAACTGTTGGTTCAAATTGACCTTGATCAACAAAAACTCAATACTAAGCTAACTGAAACCCTCACTAGGTGACCGAAAGCACGTAGTCTTGAAAAATTGTCTGGCTCAGCCAACTGAGTTTGTCCACATTCGACTGAACTAAAAAATTGTCTGTGAGATATTGTGAGTATTCAGGCGACCGACCCTAGGCATCGAGCCACCAAAACTCTCAGGTTGGAAAATTTTTACAGTAAATAAATGAGGTTAATTTTAATTAAACATCATTAATCTTTTTTCAAAAAGACCTTTGTATCCCTAATGGCTATTTTTTTTATGAATATCTATATATACTCTTTTATTTGTCTTAATTAGAAAGTAATTAGCAAATATCATTAGCAAAAGTTCTCTAAATTTTTTATACTCATTTTGCTCATATTCTTTCAATCTTTCAAAGCATACTACTCATTCTCCTTACACTTTGATTTGAAAAATCATTTTTGAGGAGAATCATTTGTTATACTCCTTGGTTGCAAACTAATTGCAACTTGAAAGGGAGTTCAATTTTTTGATTTTTGTGCACATTTCATACATCTTCTTGAAGCTTACAACTCTCTCATTTTGTATTATCGGAAATTGATTTTTAGAGAGTAAGCTAAAGTTATTCCCATTGTATTTGATTGATAAATATCATTTGGGAAAAACTCATTCTTGCTTCTGAGTCTTGGCATCCTTATTGCTAGATTCAAGGGCTTGCTTGTGCTTTGCAAGCTTGATCCTAATCTCTCTTATGTTTAATACTAAAAATATATTTGCTGAGATATTTGCATAGAAGTTCAAGGTCCTTTGATTATTTGTTTGTTGAATATATTATCTTAAATCAAAGGTATCACTCTCACGTATATACAATATTACACATTGGTTGAGAGTTGACATATAGCTTGACCTTATCTCACTTGAGCATAAATTACTATTATCTGTGAGTGCATTGATTGTGCGTATTGGTACATATTTGCTTATTGGAGAAGCACATTTGTTTGTAAAGAAAAAATATTTGATTATCTGTTGTATTCCCGATGCGTGGTTGGAAGAGGGAGACTTGTGCTGTGAAGAGTCTCGAATTGCTCTGACTCGGTTAGAAGAGCACCGGACTGGTTCAAACTCGGTTAGGAGAATTAGGCGTACCATCCTGTAAGGTGCCCGCAAGTGAGCTTTAGTGGAACCCTCTAGCTTGTGAGCTTGAGGCAGATACGTAGGCTGTATTGGTTGAACCCCGATAACAAATCTTGTGCATACTCTTTAATTTTCACACTTTATTTACTACACATGTATGTTATTATTTATTACTCTGATTGATTTATATACTAAGTTTGTTTTATATGTTTAAATATCTACTTAGTAGAATATTTGGGATATTGGGAAATACTTAGATAGACCCTAGATTTGAACTTAACCTAGGAAAAATTTTAAAATTCCAATTCATCCCCCCCCCCCCCCTCTTCTTAGGAATACACCAAAGTCAACAATTGATATTAGAGCCTCGTTGCACTAGACTTAAACGTTTTTTTAAAAGATTGCGATGGCTCGGGTTGGTGTATCCCCTTCTTGTGTGGGAAGATTATCTACAAACCCTCCAATGTTTTTTGGTGAAAATTTCACTGAGTGGAAATTTAGAATGACTACTTTTATTAAAGCTTTAAATTGGAGAATTTGTAAAGTTATTGCTCAGGGAAATGTTGTGCCGATGAAAACCATTTATTTTGCTGAAGTTCCCAAATTAGAAAATGAGTTGAATGAGAATGACATGAATATAATGCAAATAAATTTTGATGCCATGAACACTTTGTTGTTTGTTTTAGATACTAACATCCTTCATAAAGTTTCGGCATGTCAAAGTGCTAAAGAAATATGGGAAGAACTCAAAAAGAGGAATGGTGATATTAAGCAAGAAAAGGCTATCACTCCAAGCGATTCAAGCTCAAAAGATCATGGAAGAGAAAATCGGTGCCTTATAGCCTTAACCGACGAAGAGGTAAATTCCTCTCCTTCTACTTTTTTAAATGATTCATGCAATGATTCTTACAATAAATCCTATGATACTTCGTGTAGTGAATCTTGTAGTGAATCTGATGGTGATTGCATGCCCACATATGAGGTACTCAAACTAGAATACACTAAAACTCATAAGTCTCTTGTTAAAGCACTTAAACGCTATTGAAAAACAAGAATGAGGCATCATTTAAAGAACTTGAATCTAAAATTCTTAATGAAAAGGAAAATGAGTTGAAAATAAAAAATTTAGTAAACAAGAATGAAAAATTGAAAAAAGAGCTAAATGTCGTAAGATCCCAAATATTTAGTTATAACAAAAAGGATCTTCTCATTTCATAACTTGAGTGTAAAGCAAACACAATGTCCAAAGAATTCATAAAACTACAAAGTGTTTGTAAGATCTTAAAAGATTCAAAAACTCAAGGCCTAGAAAGAAAAATTGATGAACAAGCCAAAATTATTCATACATTTACTAGGGGCAAAGAAAACTTAGACAAGCTTCTAGGTTCACAAAATATGACCTTAGACAAATAAGGTATAGGTTATAATAGGATTGAAAATAGGAAAAGAAAGAACCTATACATGGGGTACTTTGTAAGAGTATCAAAACACTATGCTAGTACCTCCTCCAGTCTGTATACTCACACCACCTGCATCTTGTGTAAAAGGAAGGGACACATAAAATTTGATTGCCCATTTAAAAGGAAAGGTATGAAACCCAAATAGGTCTAGAGAGTCAAAGTACCACCAGGTCCTAACCTATCGAGACTCAAAAATAGAAAAATGACTTGGGTTGTCAAGGAAGCAAACTACTTAGGATTATAGGGGGAACATATTCCAATAGGAGTTACATAATCACATATTTCTTCCTTAGTTCTAGGATTAGTTTTAGGGGTAGTGATGGTTGTAGGCTCGAGAAGTGGTGTGTGCTTAAAAATTTTAAAATCTTAGTTCATGCCTTCGCTATACACTATTATGTTACTAAGAGCCATTTGAAAAGCAAGTCAATACAAAATTTTAGTTAAATTATCCAATCTTTTTTGTTGAACTATATATATCATTATGTTTGGATAATTTATATTAGTTATAGCATTATTGACTTCATAAATCCACTTCCAAATGGAGAGGGCATCTATGCCTGGTAAATAATTATTTATGCTTAACTCATACTTAAATATGAAAATATAACGTTAAGCATACTCTGTCCATTATGTAAGATTGAGCTTTAGGAAATGAATCATATAGTAAGCATCATCTAATCCTAAACTCATCTTGGAGCCTTAAAAACCTAATAAAATTTTAGTCATCTCTCTATGCTTAAGTACCGTTGATCATAATTCATCCGGTGCTTATTAATAGACATCCCTCTTGTAATAAAAAATTAAAGGCATTTACTAAGGGAATCAAATCTTCATCCATTTATAATAAAATCTTCCCTATGTGCTTAAATTATAAAAACTCTCTAATGTTGGTTCACCTTCTCCTACATAGGAACTCTTTACCAACCATGATCACATTTGGTAAACTTTCATCCTATTCCATGGTTTGTATCCTTACTCAAAATAGTGATCATGCTTAAATGATACTTTCCAATCACCAAAGAGCTACAATCAAAATTCATATACTCTTTAATGCTCTTTGCCAAAACATTTAGGACAATATCTTTAAACTGGTTATCCTGAAAAATGTCTCGCCTATCCTAAATACTCTTCTGTACCCATTAGGGATTTAATTTTCAAAGAATATTTATTCAAACTTCCTTCACAGGCTCTCATAATTTAAGTCGAAACTTTTAGAGTTTCATATCCTTTAATGAAGTTGAATGGCTAAAATGATTGCCTACGTTTCAATCTAGATAAATGAGTAAATTTCAAGAAAACCTATGCACGAACAGTTAAATTCAAGGTCATTCGAACTTGGGCCTCTCACACGTATTGAAATTCATAAGAAAAGAGGCAAATAGACTTAGTTCATCTAAAGAAATATTCATTGTGACTTTTTGATCCTTTAAGCCTAATCATCCAAAGCCAAGCATATATCATTCAAAAATCTTAAAAATCTTGGGTAATGGAATTAGAAAATTAAGAAAAGGCATAAAATAGATTAGTGCATAACTCAGGGGGAGCATTACACTTTCATGTTTATAAAAATTAAATGCTCTCATTATCTCATAACATTCATACCCATATGCCTTAATGAATAACAATACTACACTAAAATCAAAACTATCCTCCGTTCTCTACTATTTATATTCTTTGATGTATAGACTATATTTTATGAATTATTGATTGCTACCTGATTGCATGCGTAGTCTAGAATGCCTCCTGCATGGCAGATGCAGTGATGTGTATTGCATACTGGTAGTGAATATAGGTTCTTGCTTGCTTAAACTGAATTATATATTGCTTGCTTAAATCTATTAAATACAAGTTTTATGGGAAAATGGCCAATTTACAGACGGCATGTTGCAGAAATTTTGAAAAATTTTCCCAAAATAAAATCGTGTACAAAGATGATTATGATAAAAATTAAAGATAAAATATTTTTGAAATGATGAATGAAAACTAAGAATATTAAACTTCATCCTTACATAATCATCACATATTTAGAACGGCTAACATCCATCCTTATAGTAAGAGCATAAATGACTTACATGCATCACTTTTGTCTATTGAAATATTCAGGCTCTTCTGAAAACTATGAATATTATATCTTGCGCTTAAAGCTTTATGATTTGATATGGAATGTTTTTGGGTCATGAACTCTATAGAATGTCTTAATATACATTCTCTGATGCATTTATGGTCTATAGGGACAACTATATTGATTAGGTGAAAAATACAGTTGAAAAATAATCAATATAGTTGGTTTAAGGGATGCAAAATAGTTGTTTATACTACTTGATGTTCTCAATGAGATTAATCTTGTTTAGTATAAGCAGTTCATTGCATCTCAACTATAATTCAAATTCATAAGGAAAGCATATAAAATCAATTTTATCCAATTAAGCTCTCCAACATGTCTAGCTTAGATATGTTTTAAATGTATTGTGTCATGTGCTTAACTGTGTTGTTCTTATTGCAAATCATAATTTGAAATATGTTGTTTTTGCCACAGTCATCTGTTTTACCATATGATCCTTGTTTTTGAATTGTCTGATATAGTTAGGATCTTTGTGGTCTATTTTTCTTGTTATTTTATGAATTGTGCTTAAATGCCCAACCAGAAAAATGTTGCCTGTTTGCATGATCTTCATAGTTTATTTTCTAGAAAGCATCGCCCCTAGCACTTCATGATAATATCAAAAGGGGGATATATATATATATATATATATATATATATATATATATATATGCCTAACTACTATTTTAAAAAGGAGAGAATTTTTATTTTATTTATTTATTTATTTTTTGTGTGCTTAAATGCCAAAAAGGGGGTAAGTGTTTTTCAAAAAGGGGGAGTTCTTTTTCGCTAAGTTTGTTTTAAATGACCAATTTTTATACTTAGCCCTTTTTGCTGATGCCAAAAGGGAGAGAACTTTTATGAGCAAAATGTTTTACCAAAAGGGGGAATTTTTTTTTAATAACAATATTTTAAATGGGGTAATTATCTGAGCTGCATGCATGTGTGCCTGTGCTTTATTCTAAAAACTAAATACATATTATTTGAGATGTCTTCTTTTGTGAATATGCTTGATTTATATTGTTTATTTTTAAATTATGCATATTCTTAGGAGGAGCCTTTTCAGACTTTTCCTATTTTGCTCTTGGGTGTTTGTCATCATCAAAAAGGGGGAGATTGTTGACTTTTTGAGTCTGATCCCTAGTTTTGATAATAAAAAACTGCAAGTTACTTATGCGTATATTCAATGCTAGACATTTGTTCTTATTGTAAATGCATTTGTTTTATATTTTGGGTCTGTATTATAATGGTACGTATTATAATATTTGCATATTATGCAAAATAGGTATTTATGTTCAAGAAGCCTTAGAATGACCATAGGAACCATCACCTTTCAAACTTAAAAGTCATATGCTTGTTCACACAGGGTTGGTGAAGCACAAAGACCAAACAGGACTTAAATGCACACTTTTACATGGTCTCGGGCGATCGAACCTTTGGCATTTTAAATGCCTCGGTTGACCAAAAAGGTTAGAGTTCAACAGTTTGACTAGGCCTCACCCGACCGATCATGATTTGAGCATATCGTCCACAGTCAACCAAAGCTAAGATGTGACCATCTCCACCTTCCTGAGCCTGTACAGACCCAAGAAACTAAAATAATAAAAGAAACGGAAAAAATATGATTTTTGGCTAGAAAAAGAGGAAACTGGCGACAGTTTTCTGGAGGAGCCAGAAAACCAACGACGATTTTGGTTTTTACCGTGGAGCGATAACGGGTAAATAGTTAAAACCAAGTCGTTTAAATACAAAATCGGCAATAGTTTTCCGAGGGTTAGAGAAAACCAATGATGGTTTTCTCTACAATGAGGGTTATATGTAAGTCCTGCGAGCCATTCCATTTTATGAAATCAAAATGCACACACACACACGCACGCACACACACACACACACACACACTCTCTCTCTCTCTCTCTCTCTCTCTCTCTCTCTCTCTCTCTCTCTCTCTCTCTCTCTCTCTCTCTCACTCATCCACGAAGCTCCTTCCTTCTCTCTTTGAATTTGGCCTCATTTAAGCCTGGATTAACGATCAGAAACCACCACGGGATTCTTGGGAAGATTCTATGCAACGTACACAGAGCAAATTTTCAAGTTGGGGTTTCAAGGCACCATCCCAAAACTAGGGTATGTGGTGTATGGTAGGGTTTTTAAGTTAATTTGGAGTATATAAAATGTAGGAAGTGTTAAATGGAAGTTATTTTGGGAGTTGTGTTGAATAATTTGGGGAAAATGTGAATTGTAGGTTTTTGGGTTGCGAACACCGAAGGGCGTAGAAATTAGGTGTTTTTAGCGAAATCTCAGTAAGTCAAGTAAGGGGAATGAATTATAACAGCTTTTTTTATGAAAATTATGGGTTGATAAATATGTGAAAATGGCGTATATTATTTTACCTGAAATTTATTATGATATAAATATCAAATGAAAATTTGTGTGGCATATGATTTATATTAAGAAATGTGTAAAGTAGGTTAAATGATTTACCCTGTGAAATATGTGATACTAAAATGTGTTTTTGATATGAGAATTGAAATGTGGGAAAATGATGAAAATGAAATGTGCAGGAAATGTTTCTTCTGAGAAAATGAAGAAAGTTGAAATATGAAAATGTGTTTTGAGAAATATTGAGTAATTGTGAAACGAGATATGTATATGATAGTATGAGATGGAATGAATTATGAACTGAGGAAATATCATTGAAATGATGAAATGTGTTGAGAACACTGATATTGAAATGTGAATATGAGAAATAAGAATATTGCAATGTAAAATTTTGCAATACTGATATTGAAGTGTGAATATATGAAATGAAAATATTGTAATGTTAAATCTACAATATGAATATGATAATGTGAATACAAGATATATGATTATGAGAAATATGATTATAAGAAATGTGAATTTGTGAAATATAAATATTGTAATGTAAAATTCTGTAAAATGAATACTGAATGAGGAGACTTGAATTGTGAAATTCCAAAATAGGAATATAGACATGTGATTGATGAAATGCCAATACCACATAATGATTGTTGGTATGTGGCAATGATAAACCTGGTGGATGGATATGGAAACTCTAATGATGGGTAGTGATATTAAGCACAGTATCGTTGTTAGTGGTGTTAGTGCAACCACACGAGCTCGTGGAGCATGTGGCGTGACAGTCGACTGAGCTATATAGTAGAGTTGTTGTGCCCCCTGAGTCCAAATCAAGGCTATTGGCCGGCCAGTCGTACTACAGATACGAGATATATGATGATATTTTACCTAACCAGGTTTTCCAATCGCAGTTAGGTCCAGCCTTCAGGCTACACAACCCTATTCATAGGGGAAGCATGATGTGGAAAGATATCCTCAGGGCGGCCATAAGTACAGACACGGATGTATTGGTAACTAGTGACACTCATGAGCTTGATATGGAAATGGAAATGGAAAGGAAATGAAAATGGAAATGAAATGGAAATGGAAATGAAATGAGAATGGAAACAAGAAAGAAAATGAGAAATGAAATTGCATGAGTTAATAAATAATTAAAGCGAAGTAAAACACACCATCTGAGGGCTTACTGAGTAAGGTGAGTACTCTAATAAGAATCAGTTGTAGCTGAACCCGAGTTAATCGGGAAAAGCTGCTAACGATATCAGGGTAGAGGGAAGTTGCTTATATAGGCAGGTAAGCTTCCCTATTCTCAGGAATTTCGCCGGTAAACTTGGGATACGAATTAATGATTTTGGAAATGGAAGTAAAAGCTTAATAAAGCTTGTGTTATATATCTATATGATTATGATTATGGAATTGACATATTTTCTCAGAAAATATTATCATTATTGATATGAATATATGTTATGATATAATGAATCTCATACTGCCACACACTGTAGATAATTTATTCTGTTTTACTGAGATGTGTCTCACCCAATCATTTAAATATTTCAAGAAACCGAGATAGACCTAGTGATAGAGCTCCAAGGTAGAGGGAAGCAGATACCCTGGGTAGACAGGGTGAGTATTTTGTGCTAAGGAGGTTTGATTCCCCTAGAGTTTTTGTGTTGGACTTGTATTTATTGATGGTAGTACTCTGGTATGTGTATTCGTTGTGGTATGTATGTATATATATGAAATGACTTCTACTATTAGGTGTATGTATTTGAGTATGATTGTATACCCGATACCCACTTTCGGGTCAGGTTATGTGTTATGGTATCAGTGGTTGACGTGGCCAATATATGGTATATGTGCTAGAAAAAAAAATTCGCACGAAAATCAGGGCGTCACACAGCCAATTGGACTGTTTGTTCAAATTGACCTCAGTCGACCGAAACTCAATACTCAGCGAACCGAAACCCTCACCGGGCAATCGAAACCATGTATCCTTGGAAAATTTCCTGGCTCAGCTGACCGAGTTTGTCTATGGTCGACCAAATTGTAAAATTGCCTATGAGCTATTGCTAGTGTTCGAGCGACCGAGTCTAGGCATCGGGCGACCAAAACTCTTAGGTTGGAAAATTTTTACCGCAAATAAATGAAGTTAATTTTAATTAAATACCATTAATCTTTTTTCCAAAAAGACCTTCATATCCCCAATGGCTATTTTTTTTTATGAATATCTATATATACTCTCTTATTTGTCTTAATTAGAAAGTGATTAGCAAATATCATTAGTAAAAATTCTTTAAATTTTTTATACTCATTTTGGTCATATTCTTTCAATCTTTCAAGGCATACTTGTAATGATCCCAAAAATTATAGGCATGGAAGTGTAATAAACAAATAAATAAATAAAATTAAAATAATTAATTAATTATTAATTATATAATATAATAATATAACAATATAATATTTTATATATATATATATATATATATATATATATATAAAGAAGCATCCAAATTCAATTGAATGAAATTTCAATTGAACCCCCACTCTCACGCTCTCAACTCTCTCTCTGCACCCTCTTCGTTCTCTCTCCTCAACCCCTCTCCCTCTCCTCGATTTCCTCGGCCAAGCAAGCGCCGATCGAAGAACGGAAAATACCCTTGGTTTCTAAATTCGACCACCAACATTTTAACCGGAGTGGATTTATCGTAGGGTCTTCGTAAGCACCACTCCAGGGTCAAAGTAAGGGAAATAAATTATGTGAATACTTTTATAATTTAACCGATTAAATTGTAATATGAGATTATAGGAATTATATATACATTTTTCTGAATATTCTGGCATATGAAAATTGGATTTTGAATTATTATTATTATTATTATTATTATTATTATTATTATTATGAGTTAATTAAATTGGTGTTTGTGAGCCTAGGGATTTTATAATAATTGTTATTTTAAAGTTGAACCAACTGAATTAAAGTATTTGATTTTTGGATTATTGTAGTAGATTTTCTGAATAATTTAACCGGTTAAAATTATTGGTTTGATTTATTATACATATTTTGTAAAGAATTAAAGTGAATAGGGTTGGTTATCTCCTTTTTTCCTTTAAATACATATTTTGAGTTAAATAATGGTGGAGATAATTAAACCTATATTTTCGGTAAAACAGATATTGGGTATAAAATGACATGTTTTCCAATAGTTTATATAATTATGAGAAACACTCAAATCGTGTTGCATGAGAAAGAATTTTATTGCTTAATTAAAGTTATGAGTTTATGGTTTGATATAATGATATACTGGAAATGTGTTGATAATATATTATTTTCTGAAATGGTTGAAAAGAATGCATGTATAGTAAATAATTATGGTGGTGTATAAACCACGAGAATTGTAAATTGCAATGTATGGCTTAAGAACTCAGATGGACCATAGATCGCTCGGTACCACGTTACAATAATGAAGAGTTTAGTGCAACCACGCTTCTTGGGGAGAGTGTTGGTATTGAATAGTCAAGTGGGCTAGTGAAGTGTAAAGCTCCGACCTGGAGTCTAGACCAGCTATGGGATGGTCATTTGTACTAGTAGACATACAGTATAGTTGACTTAGCCTGGTGGCAGGCCGGCCAGGGCTAAGTCTAGCCTATGGGCCGCACAACTCGTCATAGGGGGAAGCATGTCGTTTATCCATTCAGAAGTGAATTCTTATATTTATATTTGTAGATAAAACCAAAGTATAACAAAGTAGAGTATATGAAAATAGAGCATATTTAACAGAGTATAACAGAGCAAAGTATTCCGAAGATTAAAATTCATAGAGTATAGTTACAAAATATTTACAGTATATAACTTATAGTTGCAAAAATATTAACACCTTACATTTTATAGTATTTGTCACGCCCCGAACCCAGTAATGGGACCTAGGGGTGAATTAGTAACCTAACATGTCCCTGTATCATACAAAACATCAATGATACAATAATGAATTAGGGTCCAACCCCATGGGGTTCCTGTACACCCTATACACGTTCACATGCATGACATATACGCAGTGAAAATTATTCTTTCTATACATATATGCTACCATACCAGAGTCTATACAAAAAAAGTCTAAGCTCCATAATACAAAACGTAAACCTGAGTGCCAGCCAAAACCCAAAAGACAACTCGATATAGTCCTAGTACTTAAACAAGTACTTCACGCAGTACACCGACCACTACGCTCCCAACACAAGAACGCTAGTTCTGGTTACTCAAGGACCTGAAAACATGTACGTACGATAGGGGTGAGACACCTCTCAGTAAGAAAGATACAAGTTATATCGGTGTGTGGCATATGAGTATTATTATGACATAAAACATACACAGTTCAATACAGTTCCAGTATTTTCACAAAACAGTTCTAGTATAGTGCTCATCACCCACACACACATGATCAAGTAACTGATGTCATCACACTCTTCAGCCTGAAGCCGGCCCACATTACACGGCGTCCCCAGCACATGGCGTAGCCCCAAGCTCCCATGGCATCATACCGGTACAACTGGTGGATCCACACCCTTCGATGATCAGCCGAAAAGGCGGTATTGCACGCCCTCGGATATAGATTCGGACACTCTTGCCAGTCACTGGCAGGTGATATTTCACACCCTCGGATATAGAGTCGGACACTCTTTCACAACATGGAACAATTTGGAACCCTGTTCCTATATCTCACTTCAGAAAATCACAACTCATGCATGTTCATATAACAATTCAATACACACCCATTTGGTAATCTAAAAATCATGATTTTCCAAAAATAAATTTTTAACAAGTCAAGGCACGATCATCTCCATAACACAATATATCCATGGTTTTCCAACGAAACCATAGATGCAACCCAATGCCCTCTTTTTCCCAAAACTTTAATATGAAAATCCCGTAATTTTCACCCATTATATTTCCCTAAATGAGTAGTCAAAATACACATAGGACCGTGAACCACAAATCTACCGAATTCAATTTAGAAAATAATTGATATAAATAGAATCCCCTTACCTTTCCCCTAAAAATCTAAACCCGAACTCTACGGCTCTTAAACAACGAATCGAGTTCCCAAAACCTATAAACCACAGTACAAAACATACTTACAATTTCATTCCTTACAGAACTACCATAACAGAATTAAAAATCGAGCCTTACCTCGACTTTGGGTCAAATCCCCAAAATGCTCGAAACGAAGATCCGTTCAACAAATCTCGAAGAGAATCCTTTCCTGATCCTCGTAGTAATGTCGGATCGTCAATTCTAACAACGTATGGTGAAGAAATCTAGAGAGAGAGAGAATTTTGAATTCCTAGAGAGAGAGAGAAAGAGAGAGAGAGAACTCGATTACTTAGCTAAGAAGCAACCCAAATGGATATTTATAGCACCTTTGACTTGGTCAACCTCGTCGACGAGGAGGCATCTTCGTTGACGAGTCAACGAAGGGACTTCATCGACGAAGCGGTGGCCTCGTCGACGAGCCTGATATTTTCGAATTTTCCAAAACCCCTCGACTTCTCCTCTTTGACAAGCACCTGCATTTTGTCGCCTAGCAATAGAAAGGCCTTCTTCGACGAACTCTGGCTTTGTCGACGAACTCTGGCTTCGTCGACAAAGCCTGCTTTCGTTGACGAAGCCTGCTCCATTTACCATTTTACCCTTCTTTTATTTATTAATTCCATATCTCACAGTTCGGGTTCTTACAGTATTTATATAGGCATGAGTTATAGTTTGCATGTGAAAGTTATTTTTAGCAAAGTATTATATGTATTTTATGTTGTGGCATTACATGTGATTGGGGCGAAGTAAACTCTCCGCCCGAAGGCTTACTAAGTAAAGTGAGTGCCCTGATAGGTATCAGTTGTAGTCATGCCCAAGATAAATGGGTAAGGTTACAAAAGGTATCAGAGCAAAGGGGCATTACATGTTATAGGCTTGTAATCTCCCCAATCCGGAACTCTCGCTTTTAAATGATGTTGCATGTGTGAATACAGTTTATAAGTGCTTTAACAGTTGTTGTCATTTAACAAATGATTATATTTTATATACACAAAAACTCATGTTACCACACTCTGATAGTAATTTATTTCGTCCTTACTGAGAGGTGTCTCGCCCAATCATTATCATATCATTTTTCAGAGGCCATGAGAAGTATAGCAATAATCAGAGTGCGCAGTGGAAGCGTGGGTGAGATAGAAGATCTTGTCTAGAATTGTTATTGTTATTATCTGTTTGTGTTTTGATGAGTTTAGTATTGACTTTATAGGTCATACTCGGTTTTGATAATGACAAATACTCAGGTATTTAATGTCTATCAAGTTTGTGTGCAGGTCCATATGAGCATATCACTTGATGGCATATGAAGACTCCAAGTCTAAAGACCCAAAAGAATTTATTTTTTATTGTAAGCTATATTATTGCTCTATTCAGGTCTGTAATAGTAATATAGGAAATTTTCTGTAATAATTTATGTGCATCATGCATTAGGAACTACAAGTTCAAGACCTTATAAAAACCTTAGGGATCACCCTTCGTTCGACCAATGCCAGGTTTTTTAGGCCAAGTTCAAATGCCTAAAACCTTAGAATGACCCTAGGTCCTTGCACCTACATGTGAAATAGTCCCCAAGATCACATATAATATTAGGGGATCAATTGGCTTAAAAAAGGACTTAAAAGGCTAATTCGGGCAACCGAACCTTCATGTTCAAAAACATATCGGGCGACCGAACTGTTGAATGGTCAAAGTGTTGACCAGACTTCGGGCGACCGAACCAAAGAGGGCACCACCATCCTCGGTCGACCGAATGTCCATTCCCACCTTTTTCACCAACTCAACAGCCCGAACCCTCACGTTCAATTTTGCCTCAGGCTACCGAATATTTAGGTTCAGTAAACCAAACTTGTCACTGGGCAACCGAACAGCAGTCTTTTGAAATCACCTTCGATTCAGCAAATTGAACCAAAATTCAAGCACCTGAATGTTCAAAAATAACTTTTTCTGTTGTGTCTATTCGGGCGACCGAACTTCAGGTCAAGCACCTGAAACTCTCGGGTTGCACAATTTTTCACCGCGGTTAAGAAGGGTTAAACGGGGTTAATTTTCCTAAACATTTTTAGAACAAATTTAATAATTACCCTTGAGTCCCCAACGGCTATATTTTAACCCTTCTCTATACATACACATTCATTTGTCAAATTAAGGGTAGATTAGCATTGTGATTAGGGCAAAAATTCTCTAAAATTTTTCAAGTTCATTTTTCAAATACAAACCTTTATACTCTCACTCTTCGCTATTCCCTTGCAAAATCAAGCTTAGTAAGAGTGCCTTGAGTGATTCCTTATTGTTCCTACTTAGCCAAAACTCTCATTGTGTTGATTGTGTGTTTATTTTTATTGAGAGTTTTAGCCAAGAGTTTTTCCCCCGGTTTAAATCAATAAATATTTTGTGGGGAAAACCTTGTAACTTATGAGTCTTGGCACTTGTATTGCAAGACTTATAAGCTTATATTTGATTGTGCAAAAAAAAAAAAATTTTCACAAGCTTATTTTTCAAATATCTTATGTGCTAGAATCTTGAGAAAATCATCTTAGAGATATTTTGATTAAACTATTTGGATATCTTTGAAACCCTACGTGTGATTGAGATATTGTGATTGATTGTTTCAAAGATTGTTTGAAAAATACACTCATTGCTTTGATTGCCTATTGACGTTAGTAAGAGTGTAGTTGGACACATTTAGCACTGAGCTTATAGTTCCTATCTGTTTGAGGTGCATTGATTAGTGCTTGTTCTAAATCAATACATAGTTTTCTTAGTTAAGTAGCATTTATTTGTACGTAAATTTTTATATCTGTTGCATTCCAGGCATGAGCCTGAAGAGGGAGACTAGCTCTGTTGAATAGTCCCGGATTGGCTTAGACCCGGTTAGAAAAGTTAGGTGCACCATCCTGGTAAGGTGTATTTGTAGGTTGAGGTCAGCTCCGTTAATTGACTAGGTTATAAACGGTGCTGCTCCACTTGTTAAGTGATCAATAGTGGTAATCCTTGGGCTTGCGAGCTAAGGCGGGGATGTAGGCATAGTTGGCCGAATCTCAATAACATATCGTGTGTGCACTTTACATTTTCGTAATTTATTTACTACACGTGTATGTTATATTATGAATGTTGCGCATGATTTAATTTATGCACATTTCATTTATCTGCGCATTCAAGATTATATAAATAGACCTTAGGTTGTGTATTACTGCTTGTGAAATTGAAATCGACCTAGGAAGTTTTAAATACCCAATTCACCACCCCTCTTAGGATTGCACCAAGGCTAACATTTAGATATTTATTGTTAATATTGAGATGGATATCGTAATGTATTAGGATAAACTAGTACTCTGGTAATTTATTATGGAGATCTTCCGCTGTTTTATGTTATGGTATCAGAGATTTATTTAGAATAACCCTTCGTACCCCACTTTCGGGTTCGAGGCAGTACAAGTGGTATCAAAGCTTTAGGTTATTAGGTTCTGCAAACTCTAGGATGGATTAATATTAGAGTATAGATTCGAGTTAGGACAAGGATAGGAACGGGTAGATTAGGATACTGGTAGGAAATTTTGAGTTTTGTTTTGTAGCCTGGAGGCAGAAACCCCTTTATGGTCTTTTGTGATTTTCTAAATTAGTCGCGAGTTTTAGAAAATCATGGTAAATCCATCGACGGTGATGCTTTAGAGCAAAGAGACTGGAACTTGAAATTTGAACTCAAAGGTTAGGTTGGTTGATTTGTGGAGAAAAGTCTTTGAAAAAGAATCTTGGTAATTTAGGTGTTGTGATTTGATAGTTTGTGGTTAAGTTGAGTGTTTTATCTTTTTAAATGAGGAGTTGAATGTTAAGCAACATATTTATGCAAATATGTGGAGTATATTGAATTTGTGGTATGATGATGGTCAAGTAATTTTAGGGTTACGTAAAATGATTGATTAGAAAATTTTGAGGACAAAATTTTTATAAGAAGGAGAGAATGTAAAGACCCCAAAAATTATAGACAATGAAGTGTAAAATTAATTAATTAATTAATTAATTAAATTAAATTAATTAATTAACTAAATAATAATTATTAATTCAATAATATAATATAATAATATATTAATATAATTTATTATAATATAAATATAATAATATAATATCATAATATTATATATATATATATATATATATATATATATATATAATCTAGATGCTTAACGAAGCATCTAGATTCAATTGAATCGAATTTCAAATGAACCCCCCCCCTCTCACGCTCCCAACTCTCTCTCTGCACTCTCTCCATTCTCTCTCCTTAACCCCTCTCCCTCTCTCCTCGATTTTCCTCGGCCAAACGTGCGCCGATCGAAGAACGAAAAATACCCTTGGGTTCTAAATTCAACCACCAACATTTTAACCGAAGTGGATTTGTCATAGGGTCATCATAGGCACCACTCTAGGGTCAAGGTAAAGGGAATCAATTATGTCAGAAATTTTAATAATTTAACTGATTAAATTGTAAGAGGAGATTACATGAATTATATACACGTTTTTATGAATATTCTGGCATATAGAAATTGGATTTTGGATTATATAAAAATTTTGAAGAACAAATGGGGTATGAGAATGAGAGAGAATCAAGAAAATATTTAACTAAGCTTCCAACATGATTCTCTAGCTACTTCCAAGTTGTTTAGGCGAGTATATATAGGAAAAAACCCAAAATAGTCGTTATATGGCCGTTGGGGGATCAAAACATTATTTTATTTTGAAAACTAGTTGTTTTCCAACCGTTATCATCAGTTCTGCTATAGGACTCATCGACTAGTCCATTGCACTCGTCGACGAGTGGCCTAGGCTGAGAAAAAATTTAGTTACTAGTTCTTCTCGTCTACTAGTTGAGACTCATCGACGAGTGACATGGGTTTTTTGCACGGATACCTTTTAGTATTTTAGACATAACTTTTTTTAAACTACTCTAAATTGAACGTTCTAGATATCAACAGAAAGTTAAGAGAAAATCCTACAACTTTCATGTTAAATACTTTTTAAGATAAGGAGTGATTTATAGAGAAAAGCTCTCATCAATGTGACGGAAGAAACATAAAGGGGTTTTTTAAAAAAAAAAACTTGTTTTGGAAAAATATTTTCATGAAAGGTTCAGGCCCCTAAGGTCAATATAAGGTCATATGAGAGCTTCAATTCAAATCATATAAAGCAAGCATGCACATTCAACCCTAATTACTATTACAACTCAAAAATGAATGAAATCTTCAGTCTTCTGCTCCATGGAATACGCCAAGGTATGATCGTTGAGGTGCTCTTACGACATGCATTTTGCTTACGTCACTTGTGCTTACAGAGATATAAACATGTTCAAACACTCAATGTACAAATGAGATGTTGTGGTTTGTCATAATCAAAATAGGGATCGGACTCAAAAAGTCAACAAAGCCTTCACCATCCCTTGCTGCACTAGCAAGTCTTTCACTCTTCATTGCCAAAGCCCAAAATTACTAGTTCCATCAAACTTGTTCACATTGAACTTAATTGAAGAGACCCCAGCCATCGTAGAACCAATAGCTCTGATACCACTTGTTGATGTTCGTTCAACTTGAACACGCACAGCGGAAGCACACAATCAAACACGAATCAATCTACAACCACTAATGCAATCATTTGATGATGAAATATACTCAAGAAGCAATTGAACAATAATTAGAAGAATCAAAAAAACAACTCGAACACACAATATTTACATGGTTTGGCAATAGCCTATGTCCACAAGAGTAGCACTTTGGTTTTCACTATGATCAATGTCTCTCACCCCAATAGGGTTACATAATGATGTTTATATAACATCTAATGTGTACAGAAGTGTTCTAGTATAACTAAACTACATTTGTATCAATCCCCCGAGGGAAAATCCTGCAGATAAGCCCAATTTACAAGCCCCCGATTTAAAAATACGTGATCTGCGCCGACAGAAACTGTCTATGGTTTGACCAAACTGTCGACAGTTTTGTGTTGAGTAAAGGTCCTTCAGCATACTACCTAAAACCTCTTCTCATGCAATTGTCTCTTGCTTCACATAGTTTTCTCCGATACATATGATCTGCTATAAATATAAGTCACATCCCCAACATCTCTGTATTTTTATTTTATTTTTATATTTTTTTATTTTTTATTTTTTGTACTTGTATTTTATGAAAGAAAATTTGCTTAGTTTTGTTATATTAACCCTGGACAATATGAGGTGTCTACACTGATCATTTGTAAGGATAAGAGCAACTATCTGCTAATATTTAGCTAACATGGAAAATCTATTTATATTTTCTAAACTCTTGTTGACTCCAATATTTGAGGTGACAATTTATAATTTAAATTATGATAGAATAATTTGAAAATTATTTTAGAAAAAATAGTTACTTTCTAATGCGCCAATATTTTATTGGCTAAACGGTATAAAACTCCCCTATACTACAAGAAATCATTAGGTAGACTGAACCTACTACATAAGTTATGTACTAAGCCAATTAAAATTTGACGACACATACAACAAATGCAATGTAAGCAAAATTTTCCTATATTACACACTTGTTGCAAAATACCCTCTTAAATTAAAACAACGATCACATAACTTATTCAAAGAATTTATAAGATGTAGAATCCTATTTCCCTAAAAAATCACTACTATTCATGATGAATTAATATTTTTTATTCTAGTAGTAGCCCTAAATTAGTTTAATTTTTTTATAAAAAAATAATTGAGATTTGCAAGGTTAATATTTTAGATCTAAGATAAAATTGAATTCTTGTGTTTCAATTTTCAGATTTAAATTTTCAGATTTAAGAAAAAAAATTACTGAACTTTTCAATTATTATTTTCAGTAAGCAATGATTTCAGTAAGCAATGATTTCATTCATTTTCTTCTTGTCCAATTCGATATTATGTTTTACATCATGCATAATTTTAATATTAGAAAAAAGTCATTAATTGTTGGAAATTTAATATATTTATATATATATATATATATATATATATATATTAGAATTAAGTTATACCTTAATTTTCATGAATTTATAAAAGGTAGGAGGACCAAACTAAAATATCATACTTTTCAGGAACGTATTCATTAGATGTACAAGACATGATAATTATGTTTTATGATTAATGCATTGAAATAAATGCAAATACATTAATTAAAGTAATATGTTTTATTAATCATTATATTATTAAGCATTGAACCATATTAAAGAGTAATTATTGAGACATTAAAAGATACATTTATTTTGGAAGAAGGAAAACACCGTATACAAATTTATGGGAAATGACTATATACAATATACATATTTATGAATCTATGATATATTGATTTGCTTAGACAGATATATAAAAATTTATTTACCACTAATTATTTTAATATTAATTTTAATTTACACAAAAGTTGCATATATGCTATTGTCATGTGAAGGAAATGTGAAATAAACTATTAAAATATATTAATTTTTAATCTTATTGACAAAAACAAAATAATAATTATAAAAATTTACACAACTTAAATTTTAAAAATTTTATTGGCAAAGATTGCCCATATTGGAAAAGTGGAGCAGTTCATAAATATATAGGTAAAAAATCTAAAAGCTTAACGGTTCTTTCAATTTAGAACACAATGAAAAATATAATTTTTTATTTTTAATAATATTTAATATTAAAAAAATATTAATTTTTTGAAAGACTCAATCCAAACTTGCCTCAAGACGGGGTATGCCTAAAACACTTTGAAGTGGAATTTAAAATTCCAAATTTCAAAAAATCAACATATTAGATGTTATGGCTTACGTATTTTTATAAAAAGACATTCTTTTTTGTACAATTTTAATTTAGATTTATGTATTTTGGGTAGGTGATTTTAAAGGTTAATATTGACTAAAATATTTTAATTACATGCTTATATAAAAAAAATATCATAATATGAGTTAATTTACTATTGAATCTCAGCCTTGATAAAATAGTTGAGAGTTGTACACTAAGCCTTTAAAATAATTTATGTTGAGAATTCCACTTGTAAGTTTGTCTCACATTGAAAAAATTGAGTGGATGATGGGTGCTTATATACATGGTTAGGCTCAAGATCCAATAGGTTTAAACTTTTGAATCAAGTTGATGTGCACCCATGTGTATCAAGCCCACTCATGGACTCCTCTGATCCTAACAAGTGGTATCAGAGCCGATGGTTCGTAACTCTGAGTAAGCGACATCGTAAAAAGTTGAGAAGTATAGTTAATTCTCATGACGTGCTAACAGTTGAAAGACCAAGTGTGTGGCCGATGCCAATAAGAATCATCTAGGCTGCGGATTGATCCGAATAGGGTCAAGACGTGAGAGGTAGGATTGGTTCGGAGGCACATGAAATGCAATATGACGCACGTAAGACGGTTTTCGTTCAAGGGGAAGTAGTTAGAACTCACACGTGAGGGGGAGATTGTTGAAAATTCCACCTATTTGTCTGGAAAAATTGAGTGGATGATAAGTGCTTATATATATGGTTGGACTCAAGACCCAATAGACTTAAGTTTTTTGATCAAATTAACGTTCACCCATATATATCAAACCCACTCATGGGCTCCTCCGGTCATAACAATTTAAACTTACAATTATATTTTGTCCTTCTATATGTAATGCACCCAATTAAATATTTAAAAAAAAAATACAACGAAATTTTGATTTCTTTTTTATAATTTTTGACTTTTCAAAGTCAAATTTTAATCCCCAAGAATCAAAATTTAAAAAGCCAAAAAGTCCCGAAATTGGTTCCCACGTCTTGGAATCTTCCAACATCCAGGCGATCAAGTTTGACACGAAAAGATTCCCACCAACTTTGGAAACGTCTCCCTCCAAACCAAAGCTAAGGACTGGAATCTGATCATCCTTAGAAGTATTGCATTTGCATGTGAGGGCAATTTCTTATACTTAAGAAGTTTTTTTTTTAACTATTATATATCATTAATTTAGTTATTTAAAAAATAATCAAATAAAAAAGCAAAGATAAAAAAAAAATTCATTATAGCTATTTCAAAATAAATGGATGTCATGTTAAAATTTTTTGTTCCAACAAATTCTTGGTCTCCGATAAAAGTAGTTGGGATGGAATGATGTAATTGGTGTAATTCTAAGAGTGGGGTGAATTGGATATTTAAAAAATCTACGTCAAATATTCCACAACTAGGTCTGGCAAAACGGGAGGGCGGGCCGGGTAATAAACGGGTCAATGTTAAACGGATCACACACATGCTAATCATAACCCGCCCGTTTATTTAACGGGCGGGTAACGAGTCGCCCGTTTAAAAAAAGTATAATTTTTTTATTTTAAAATTTCATATAAAATGATTTTTTTTTTTTTTTTTAAAAAAAAACTGCATTATATTTGTTAATTTCTAAATACATCCATGAATACATTTTTTAAAAGTGGAGAAGTGGTCTATGGAGTTGGTGGGGAGGGGGGGGGGGCGCTGGCAAAGGCAGTGGTCCGTGGCGCTTGGAGGAGGCAATGACTCGATCTGCTCGAAATGTGGAGTGGCCCAAGTGGATCGTTCGCCTAAGTGGTCCGTGGCGCTTGGAGGAGACAACGACTCGATTTGCTCAAGATATGGAGTGACCTGAGTGGATCGTTCACAGGAGACGACGACTAGCAGGTCCGGCACGTAGCAGCACACTAGTCACCAGAGGAGAGGCGAGGAAAGCAGACTCAGGACTACCGGATTGGAGAGGAGAGCTAGAGAGGATTGGCTGAGAATCTAAGAGACAGAGAGAGTGAGAGCTGAGAGCCGAGAGGTCAGAGACTCAGAGGCGACCCAGACGAGGAGACTAGAGTGGAAAGGCGCAGCACGGGTTAGGGTTAGGGAGTCGGGAACTTTACTTAGCAATTAGCCTTAGGATTTTTTTTTTTAAGTATGTGTGATTGTGAACCGTGAGGGCCAGGCGTGAAGGCTTGAAGTGAAGGGGCCAAGGGGGCTGATTCGGCTAAAGCTTGATTCCTGAAGCTGCAGCACTAAAGCACAGTGAATTAACGGCGAGTGACCCGCCCAAACCCACTTAACCCGTTTATAAATGGGTTGACCTGTGACCCACCCAATTATTAAATGGGTTAACTTTCCTAAACCCAGACCCGTTTTAAACGGACGGGTCCGGGTGACCGGACGAGTTATGACCCATTTTGCCAGGCCTCTCCACAACAATATGTCACAACCTAGGGTCTATCTAAAAAAGGTATTCTAATCAAGCAGATATATGAACTTTTAAATAATTTAAATAAGTATGACAATTTCAATATTTCCCAATCAACTACAGATCAATATTTAAATGCAACTACAGTAATCTCAACAAGTAAATATAAGCAAGCAAGTGTAGGAATATAAAGAGAATATAGTAAGAGTGACACAGGGTATGTTATCGAGGTTCGGCAACTGTGCCTACATCCCCACCTCTAGCTAAACAGTACAAGGATTCCACTAATGCTCACTTACGGATGGAGAGACACTGGTTACAACTCCCTCTCCTTACTGGGCGAGGAATACCCTAGCTCACATTCACAGGGCTAAGCCCAACTTATACAACCTCTCCTTCACAGGGCGAAGAATACCCTCCTTAAGCCACGCCTGGAATACGACAGTTAATAACAAAAGTGTACAATAGAGATGTTTCTTATACAAGCAGATATGTACAACAATTCAACCAATGCACTCTAGTATGACAGGAATCGATGCTCTGTAGAGTATTCAAAATTTAATCTCTCAAATAATATATATTTTGAAATAATGTGAGAGATGAAGGTTCAAATGATCTTTGATAAATATAATATTCACTAAGTATGTATCAAAAATCTAAATACCCAAATATTATCTCCAAAAGTATTTCTCATATATGTTATATAAGAGATATAGAGATTAGTTTCACAAAGGCTTTTGCACTAACCACAAACCAAGCCCTTGAATCTTGCAAAGACTCACAAGCTATTAAGAGATTTGCCAACAATTTTACCAATGAAATAAAATGAGAAATACTCAAAGCACACTCTCAAAAAGGTATTTAAAATCAAATGAATGAGAGAGTGTGTATGCTTTAAAGAAATGTAATAAATAAGCCCACAATGATGAATATCAATCACTCTTCACTTTGCAATGACTTTGCAAATGAAGAGGATGAAATTAATGCTCTCCTCTAAGAATGATTTTAGCGAGAAAGAATGATGAAGAGAGTGTAAAATATGCTTGAATTTGAAACTGAGTAAGCAATAATAGCACAAAAATTTAAAGAGAATTTTTTCTAATTGAGATTCCTAATTATGCTTACAAACGGGCTATTTATAGACTTTCCAAGATTTTTGACCGTTGAGGACATGGAGGGGATTTTAGAAATTGTTTAATTATAATTTAACCCGGATTAGCGCAGTAAAAATTCGGGATCTTGAGAGGTTCGGTCGAATGACACAGGTGCCAATCGGCTGACCTCACACAGAAATTTGAAATGTATTTAGGGGTTCGGTTGGCCGTGAAAGGTGTTGGTCGGCTAGCCAAGGCGATTTTTCGAACCTTTGTAAGTTCGGTCGGCTGGGCGTAAGGCCAGTCTTCCGAGTGAACAGTCTGCCGAGTGAACAGTGTTGGTTGGCTGATCACTCTTAAGACACAAAGGTCAGTCGACTAAGTCTTCACAAATGAGAAATTTTAAAGGTTAGTCAACAAAGAAGTGTTTAGTTTAAAACGATCGGTCGGCTGAGCAATATAAAATCCCTAAATAATAGATCGGTTGATTGAGGTGTTTTGAACACTCAAGGGTCGGTCGATCAAGGCCAATTAAAATATGATTGTTGGCCCTATTTTTGTTTCAAAAATTCTCAATCCTGTGTGAAAAAGTTATGACATTTTAATCTGAAGGGTTTTGGAACCTAATGGTCAAACTATGGTCATTAAACATTTAACCCTATCATGCATACAATGCATTATTACATACCATATAATTATCACAGACCCAAAAATTTAATGCAATTACAATTGACAAATTTGGTCTTCATTTCTTTTGCTCTTCAAATGTCATCATGCGATGAGAGTTTTGAGTTTCTTATGGCTTCCGTTGTGTCATTACCATCCGTGCGTGCTAAGAGTTAATCCTATTCAAATGCTCAGTGTACGGATAAGATACAAAGTGATTTGTCATATTATCAAATTGGGATTGGACTCATATAATCAACATGGAATAAGGAAGATCGATCAATATACCAAATATTATTAATTATTATAACAATAATAAAATGAAGATGATTGCGGACATCCCAAATTGTCCGGAGTTAATACAACAAAACCAATCAGAATTTTATTTTATAAAGTACAAATACAGAAAAAGAAGAAATGCAGAAAAAATAAAAAATACAAAGAAATAAAATTTTACATTGAAAGATGAAAAGAATAAATAAATAAATAACAAAAAAGAGGAGAAAGAATCTTTAATTCTTTCATAGTGACGCCTGCGCACACGCATCCGGTCAGTGGGAATCCAATCCCATTAATAAGTAGATATAGGTCCCCATCTATGAGGAACGCGGATTCCTTCTCACTAATATTATTTTTTCCCACTTGACAAACTTGATTCCGCATTCTGCAAGTGGTGCTACCTCATTTTCATGGAATATGTGAAGAGTCCGTCCATCAATTGTGTCTTTCTCGGATGTAAACTCAGAAAATTAAATTAGAGTAATTTCCCAATTTTAATAATATTTAGTATAAAAAAATAGACTATTTTGTTAGGAAAGAAGATTAGAAGTGGAATCATTGGACAAAAATTGAATTTAAAATTCATAGAACTTCTGCCACCGACCGACGAATCCTTCAAAAAGGAGGAGAGAGAGAGAGAAAACGTCCATTAAAGGACAAACTGATACAAGGACCAATGATCTTTGGAACCAACAAAGGCACCTTCTTCTTAATAAAGACTCTAGACATTTTGCGCCCACCTATTTCTACTCCTTGACAGCGTCCTTCAAGTCCCTCTTCTGTTTTTAGCCTTTCAAAGATTCTGTGCCTAGTGGCTACCCTAATTTGTCTCATTTATAGTTGCTTTTAGCCTTTCAAAGATTCTCTGCCCACTGGCTACCCTGATTTGTGTCCTTTACAGTTGTTTTTTCCCTCACCTTTTCTAATGAATGAAAGGTCATATATATATATATATATATATATATATATATATATAATTTTTAAAAAAGTTGTTTGCTACCAATTTCATTAACCTAGCTCACAACATTAGCAATGATAACAACCCATACTCATTACACATAAATTAATCAGGATATACATATCAATGATATATATAATTTCCATTTTAGTAAAATATTTACTTTTCCTTTTTTTTCTATTTCTTTTATGTATATATACCCTTATAATTCTTGTATTGAGTGTGAATCAATAGAGAAAATCATTCTTCTCCATTCTTAACATGGTATCAGAGTAAGAAAAATAAAAAATAAAAATTTTTTTCCTTAACCTAGTTTTCTCTTAACTTTTTCTACCGCCGCCGCACACACCCAACAGGACCACACTCCAGCCGTCCCAACGTATCTTCGTCGCGACTCATCAGCGTCTTCTCCAGCGTGCGTCTTTCACGGCTCGTCTCTCCGATTGTCAGTTCGTCCTATCCGGCCGTCTCTGCTGCCACCGATGGTCTCACGAGCAGCTCTCTCTTTCAACTTGGCATTCGTCGAGACCCTCCTTCTCAGCCAAGCCCTCTCTATTCATATCTCTCAGTTCTTCAGAGTTCTCAGTTCCAGGGTTCAGTCTTGTAGTCCGGCTTCCCTCTTGCAGTCCCAGCATTCAGTCCAGTGTTCTCGTTTCCACCTTGCTTCTCGACGGCCATCACCACCCAACGTCGTCTTCTCCGGCGAAGAGCAGTAGCAGCTCTCAACGACGTCTCAGCTTTTCGCTTCACCTCGTCCATCTCAACTACCTCTCTCAGGCTCTCAGTCTCTCTGGGCTACCTCTCTCTTCTGGTCTCTCAAGCTTTCAGTCTCAGGCTCTGTCTTGGTTCCCTCTCGTTCCGGCGTTGTCTCGGCTCTCTCTCTCTCTCCAAATTTCTCTGTTTCTGGTTCTTTTCTCTTCTTCATTTAGGGTTTTTGGATCTCCTTCCCCGTCTCTATTCACTGTTGGTGCTTGGCGGATCAAGATTCTTCGCTTTTCAAGATTTCATTTGTTTAGCGTTTGCCACCAATTCGACGCTGCTTTCACCTATGATTCTCCGGAATTAGGGTTCTTTTCCTTTTTCCGGAACGGCTTCAGATCCATGTGAAGGCAGGTGGTTGATTCTGAAAAAGATCCCTAATACAGAGTTTATCTTAGCTGATTGTTAGAATTTGAACCTGATACTTTTAACTGTTGGGTTGGGCAACTTCCCATCTATGGCAACTTCCATATACCAGATTGTTCCTTGAAAATTTTTGAAGATTTCACTTATGCGGATTGTTTGATTCGATTTTGATTAGTGATGATTTGTTTCGTTTTCGATGGAGAAACGCTTGCAAGTTCGTGGCTGGTTCAATGAATTATGTTCTAAATTTGTCGCACTTTGGGTGATTATTTGATGATTTTGTGGAATTGAGCAGTGCATCGTATTTTGGGAAATTTAGTGAACTATCGGCTGTTATGGAAGCATCTGGTTCTTCAATGGTTGAACATAATGTCACAGATTCTTTAACCTCTTCTGAGATTGTTATCCCTGGTCTCATCAACGAACAATGTCGTCGACTCTTGGATCCCTTATCACCCTTGAACACCAACTTTGTCAATTTTACTGGTAACCTCCCCTCTTGTCATTCTGCTTCTCTTTCTAACACTGAATGAATTGTTGATTCAGGTGCCTCCAATCACATGACTTCCAATTTGTCTTCTCTTGATAATATTTAACTTCTCAATCAGCCATGTCTCATTAAGCTTCCAAATGGTGACATTATTCCTATAACTCATATGGGCACTATGCGATTTTCTCCTAATTTCTCTCTTTCTAATGTTCTTTATGTGCCTTTATCTAAATTTAACTTATTATCCATCAACAAACTTACCACTGATCTCAATTGTGTTACTATATTTTTTCCCACCTTTTGTGTTTTTCGGGACCTATCAACGAGGAGGCTGATTGGAACGTGTGAAGTACGTGATGGGCTTTACCACTATAAACCCCCCTCCGCCTCAGTTTTCCACTCTCAACTTGTTTTTGACACTACTCTTTGGCATCAACGTCTCGATCACCCTTCCATTTCATGTATACTGAAAAACTTAAATATTTCTTCTCCTCATTTGCCTTATGATGTTTGTGCTAGAGCAAAGCACACTTGTTTACCTTTTTCCTTAAATACAAATAAGAGCACATTTTGTTTTAATTGGATTTATTGTGATATATGAGGTGGTTATCCTACCGCTTCACTCTCTGGTGCACATTACTTTTTAACAATTATAGATGACTACTCACATGCTACATGGGTCTATTTTATGCGCATGAAATTTGATACTTTCACTTGCCTTAAAAATTTTTGCACCATGGTCAAAAATCATTTCAATTGCACTGTTAAGCATGTACGCATTGATAATGATCGAGAATTTCTATCCACCCTGCTTCAAACTTTTTTCCATGATCAAAGCATTTTTCACGAGCACACATGTGTGGATACACCACAGCAAAATGGTGTTGCCGAGCGTAAACATCATCACCTTCTTAATGTGGCTCGATGTTTACGTTTTCAAGCCAATCTTCCCGTTTCCTTTTGGGGCGAATGCATTTTGATAGCCACCTATTTAATTAATCATACTCCTTCACCTAGCCTCAATCATAAGTCCCCTTATGAACTTCTTTTTCAGAAAACCTCTTTGTATACACACTTGCGAGTGTTTGGATGCTTGTGCTATACCCAAACCACTCGCCAACATCGCGATAAATTCTCTCCCCGTACTTTTCGATGTGTTTTCTTAGGTTATCCTACTCATCATAAGGTTTATCGTGTCTACGATCTTGAAAACAAAAAATTTTCATCTCCCGTGATGTCACTTTTGAAGAAAATATTTTTCCCTATCATCTCACCTCTCCAACTCCTACATCTTCTTCAGTCCTTCCTCTTCCTATTCCTAATATACATCCTTCCTACACTTTACCTCCTCCACCAATCACACCTACCCTTAGCCCCTCATCTCTCTCTCCTTCTCCCTTGGTCCCCTCCCCGACACCCCCACCCTCACCCTCTTCTCCTCCAACCCCCCCCCCCCCCACCACCACTCCCTCCACCCACCTCTTCACGACCCCAAATGAGCTGTCACACATCCCTCTCACTTAACTGATTATATCTGCCCCACTTTGCCAAAGTCCTCGACGACTTCACAAGTTTCAAGATGTTCCTCAGGTACAGTTCATTGTCTCTCCTCTTTTTTATCTTATCATCGCTTATCTACTCAACATTTGGCTTTTCTTTCTGTTATGTCCCAACATCCCGAACCCACCTCATATTCTCAGGCTGTGCTACACTCCCATTGGCGTGATGTCATGACTTCTGCAATCCAAGTCTTAGAAACCAATAATACATGGGTTCTTCAACACCTTCCACCTGGAAAAAAACTAATTGGCTGTAAATGGGTGTTCAAAACAAAACGCTAGGTCGATGAATCCATAGAGCGACACAAAGCTCGCTTGGTGGCCAAGGGATACACTCAGGTAGAAGGTTTGGATTATCATGATACTTTTGCTCCTATTGCTAAACTCGTTACTATCAGGTGTGTTCTTGCAGTGGCGGTCGCTCAGAATTGGCATTTCCTTCAATTGGACGTCAACAACGCTTTTCTCCATGGTAACCTCGATGAGGACGTTTATATGATCCCTCCTCCGGGTTATTGTAAACAAGGGGAGACTCGTGTTTGTCATCTTCAGAAATCACTTTATGGCCTCAAGCAAGCTTCTCGCAATTGGTTCTCTAAATTATCTTCTGTTTTACTTGCTACGGGTTTCACCCAATCTCAGGCCAATCACTCTCTTTTCACCCGCTCTCGGGGTCGGTCTTTTACTCTTATACTTATTTATGTTGATGACATTCTCATGGTAGGCAATGATCTCTCCGATATTAATACTGTCAAAGTCATGCTCGCTCAAAAATTCAAACTCAAGGATTTTGGCAAATTGAAATATTTCCTTAGCCTGGAAGTAGCTCGCTCTCCCACTGGCATTTTTCTCAACCAATGCAAATATGCTCTTGACATCCTCACCGATAGCGATCATCTAGGTGCTTGTCTTGCACACTTTCCCATGGAACAAAATCTGAAGCTCAATAATGCTGATGGTGATCTACTCTTTTATCCAAGCTCGTTTCGGCGACTCGTTGGACTTTTGATCTATCTTACCATCACTCGTCCCGACATTGTATTTCCAGTCAATATTCTCAGTCAATTTATGCACCAACCCAGAAAGTCGCACTATAATGCTGTTGTACGTGTTCTTCAATACATTAAAGCATCTCCAAGTCAAGGCTTATTTTTTCCTACTGCCAACACTCTTCAAGTCTCAGCTTATTCTGATTCGGATTGGGCTAGTTGTCCACTCACTCGCCGCTCCACCATTGGGTTTTTCATTCAGCTGGGCACTAGTCCAATTTCCTGACGCACTAAGAAACAAACTACAGTCTCTCGCTCCTCCGCCGAAGCTAAGTATCGGGTACTTGCTTCCACTACCTGTGAACTTACATGACTCAAAACTCTTTTACATGATCTCGACGTACCACATTCTCAACCTATGCTCTTATATTGTGACAACCAAGCGGCTTTTCATATTGCCCAGAATCCTGTTTTCCACGAACGTACCAAGCATATAGAAATCGATTGTCATATTTTGTTCATGACAAGTTACGAGCTGACTTCTTCTTCACGAAGCATATTCCTACCCACATTCAGCTTACCGATATCTTCCCCAAAACTTTGGGTCGTAAACATTTCCAAAACTTATCACACAAGTTGGGCATTACGGATCTCCATATTCCAACTTGAGGGAGAGTATTAATGATATAAATAATTTCCATTTTAGTAAAATACTTACTTTCCCTTTTTTTTCCATTTCTCTTATGTATATATACCCTTGTAATCCTTGTATTGAGTGTGAATCAATAGAGAAAATCATTCTTCTCCATTCTTAACAATACACTTCATACAATCATATAAATTATGAATAGATGATTGATTTCAATCTAAAAATTAAATATGGTGACAAATGGGAACACCCTTCACACCAATCAATCCTTTAGTGCTTAATGATAATTTTCTATTTTCATTTTCATAAAAATATGAATTATTTAATATTTTATTTTTTCTTTTTAATAGTTTGAGTTTCAAATGGACCTTAATATTTTGAGACTCATTTCTAATGGTCACTCTGTTCATGTGTTCGCACTACACACTACGTAATTGTCTATTTCAATTTTTTCAGTTGTTGCCTTATTTGCGCACTCTCCACTGCTCTTCTTCCATCTGCTCAGAACCACCCAAGAACCCTTTTGGCACAAGCCACTTCCGCAAAGGTGAGATCCTCACTCGCATCAGAGTGTCAGCATGCCGTGGGCGAAAGCTTTAGGTTAATGTTTGCTTTGTTTTGTGGATGAGAACATAAAATTACTATAAACTGGATTCATCAAGAGACCAGTACTTCGTGATGCCAAGTATACGAGTAAAGCACCCCAATATGATCCAAACTTCAACAAAAAATTTTACTCAAAAGCCATGTTTCACTCAACAATGTATAATACTTCATAGCAAATTGACATATGTTAATCAAAATTAATTAAATTATAATAATAAATAAATAAAAACAAGCATACAATTAATTAAATGTATAAAGAAAAAAAAAACATTGTATACTGGTTGCACGATAACTACTAATTGTATAATTATGCTTGCGATACAGAACCCTAAAGTTTTCCAATATTTTTTGCAATGACCCACTTATGCATTCAAATAATTATGTTCACACGAGTGGTAATTCCATTCCATTCCATTAAATAATGGAATGCTCACGAGAATAGAGATGACTTGGAGGAATGGAACGGAATCACACATTCAATTCCATTCCTATAATAATATTCCATTCGAAACTTTATTCCATTCCACAAACCGAATGAGTCATTAGTAAATTTTATAACGGATACTGTACATCTTGAACTTAAGGAATACTGTGTAGTTGGATAATGGCAAAATAACATTTGCAAGCAACTACAGGTGCTATTTTACCATCAGCCAGGGGGTGGGAGGGTACCCGATGACCTTGATCTTACAAATTAGAACTGCTGAATTCATAAATGAAAGGTGTTCAGCACGAATAACCTTTCAAGAGGTCCAATACTAAATCCACAGACCAACTTTAGACGTACCATTTAGAAGCAAGTTCATCCTTCACATAGGGAGCAACAGCAACAAACCATCCCCATTCATTTCAAAGAATAATGGATTGAGCATAAGCATACAAATAAGAATCAAAATTTCTGACCCAGTCAGATAGCAGCAGTAAATGATCAGACATTTCAGACGTGAACAAAAAAAAAATGAACAAAGAATGAAAAACTCACTCATTAACTCAGAGTTTGGTAGCCTATGGGCCATGGCAAGCCATCCTGTCTTGGGTTTCTTCCCAAAAGAGATGGCATCCATGGGAACAGTTTCCCCACTTCCTTGCTTATTGCATTCGGATTTGGCTGCCTATTGATCCCAAACTTTGCTCTCTCCACTGCTTCCATTATATCTTCCCTTGTCACAGTTTCACCACCTGGATCTCAGAATAGTAATCACGTACATTTTTTGTCAGTGCTAGTTTTTTAGCTATTAGCATAAAATTTACATTTTCCATTTCAATAAAAATGCCACTAGAAAACAAAACAAAAACTGAAAAGTAGGCAGATTAATGTCAATGGGGGCATTTTGTAGAAACAAGCTATGCCAAAGATCAAAGTCACATTTAGAAGTAGATCGCTATTATCATGTCTACAAAGTGCCAAGGACATTTTCTATGATTGTATGCGGTATTAGGCACAGTTACAAATTTGAATATATATATTGATGTCAACCTCACCTCTGCGAGCAGCAAGTAAAGCAGCTTCATTGACGATGTTTGCAAGATCAGCTCCAACAAGACCTTGGGTCAGAGAAGCAACTAGATTGCAGATAAGACATGCATCCTCCTCTAAAGGGACTCCCCTCAAATGCACAGCCAAGATCTTTCTCCTTCCATCTTCATCGGGTTCTCCCACAAGCACTTTCCTTGAGAAACGGCCAGGCCGACACAGAGCTGGATCCAATGCTTCTGGTCTATTTGTAGCAGCAATAACCACCACCTTCATGTCCAACTCAAATCCATCCATTTCCGTCAGCAACTACAGAGGTCAAAAGAAGATAGTTTTGACAGTTGATTTAGAACACAGAATCACTGTCGTAGACACATTTTCAACTTTAGAATTTGCAAATTCACCAGCTTATTGAATAACTAATCAGGAAAGCATAATAGTGAAAAAGCAAACTAAAAGTAAGAAAAGAAATAATTTAGAAAGACACTTGGTAATAAATGAAAAAAGCCACACAAAAATTAGCAAGAAATTTGGTAATAAACACAAAAAAAGCCCTGATATTCCATAGAATTGTTCTCAAGTTTTAGCTCTCATGCATAACATTCACATATAATTAATAGTGCTCATAAAAATCAGGTTACAAGAATTTAATCAGAAGGATGCCAAAATATTGGGTTTTGTTAAAAATATTAAGGATTTAAGTGAATGATAACAGAGTAGTAAAAACTTGCGGAGAAATTGCCTGGTTTAGTGTTTGGTCACGTTCATCATTGAAACTTCTACCACGCTTTCCTCCAACAGCATCAAGCTCATCAATGAATATGATTGATGGAGAACATTTTCTTGCAACATTAAAAAGGTCTCTAATGCGAGCTGCCCCTCTTCCAACAAATAACTCCACAAATTCACTGGCAGAAACAGTAAAAAATGGTACTCCTGCTTCTCCAGCTACCGCACGGGCTAGTAATGTCTTCCCTGTTCCAGGAGGACCTACCAACAGCACACCTCTAGGTAACTTAGCTCCAAGTTTGTTATAGTTAATAGCCCCTTGCATGCACAAAACTATCTACAAAGAAGGAAACCTGTCAGTCAAAAGGAAATGATAACTGAATCAAAAGAGGTTTTAACAATACTTTGATTCTTCTGAAACCTAAGGGAAAATAGGATCCATACAAAAAATAAATATCTATAGGAAAAGGGTTTTTCAGGTTTTCTACAAATAGGCATATCAACCTCTGTCATTTTATACAATTAAAATAATTAAACATTCTACTGTAAATTCATTTTGATTTAGATCCATGGGGGGCAATAACATGTGAAATAAGACAGGAAGAGCAACTTTCAAAACAATTTTCCTTCAGAGTTGTTGGTCACCATTATCTTTCTTCGCAGAAGACAGTAAAAAAGACTTGCAATTTTCCTTGTACATTGGGCACAAAAACTTGCAACTCCTAGTTATTAAAACTAACCCCAGAACAATAAAAAATTACAAAATGACCCTAAAACAATTAAATAAAACCCCAAAATAACTAAAACACTCAAAGCAACACTAAATTGACAAAAAAAACCCTAAAATATCATACTTACCAAGTACAAACAAATCCAACAACAATAACAAACCAAGCCTTAAGTCTCACTATGTGGGGTTGGCTAAACGCATCTTTTTCTACCAATTTACACGATCGTGGGCATTTTCCCCCGACAATTTCAAGTGCTCCCACCCTCCATTCGAGAGCACTTAGAAAACAAAGTGCTTATAGCATGTATTACTTAAAATAAGCACTTCTACAAAAAGTGATATTTGCCTTGTATTGTTAAGTGCTTATTGCAAAAAGTGTTTTTCCAAAATCACTTTTTTGAGTTCTTAAGTGAATTTTGAGAAGGTGGATCTCTAAGCGGCGATAAGAGCAGGAACTGTGGCCTTGCTTCGCTCGTGAGTTCGCCAGTCGTCGCGTCGTCGAAGTGGATCCAACTTCCTAGCAACGGAGTTCCAGGAAGCAGTGGCAGCGTTTTCGCCTCCGGCGTTGGCAGTGATCGGCTCCGGCGTTGCTGCAAGGAGGGTTGGGGAAAAGACGTAGTGGTGACGGCGAATCTGCGTAAGAGACATACGGGGACAGCAGACGTAGGTCTACGGGACTGCAGGTTTGGTTTTTTATTTTTTATTTTTTATTTATTATTTGTATTTGCTTTTTGGTGGTCAATATGGAAAACAGGTAATTTATTTTTTAGACATGACTGAACCATCTTCGGTAGTTGTTACCAGAGGGTTGAAGGGAGGTGTCGATGCTAGTATACGGGAGACAGGGAGTGGTTTGGGGAATGTTAAGATCGAAAAGGGGGAAGGTTTCGTTGGGGGAAAATCGTTTGCGGAAGCCTTGAAGAGGCCAATTCCATCTTCAAAATTCAAAATCCCATTGAGGAAACCGGAACTAATTAATGGGGAATTAGGTTTTGTTTTCTCGGATGTGGAGATGGAAAAGGCTGCGGAGGATCTGAAGTTTGCATTGGTGCTTAAATTTCTTTCTGCAAAGTCGTCTATTGATGTCCTTCGAAGGCATATTATCCAATCTTGGGGCCTCTCTGAAGTTCCCATGATAAGTTTCATGGATAACTACCATGTTCTGTTACATTTGGTAAAGGAAAAGGACTACATTCATGCATGGGTACGAGAAGGAAGATGGGTGGCAGGATGCCAATTTCGGATTTTTAACTAGTCCGTGAATTTTGATGTCAACAAGGAGCCATCAATCGCACCTCAGTGGATTTTCTTACCAGGTCTGCCTTTACATTTATATAGAATGGACTGTTTACAGAGTTTGGCCACTAGATTTGGTAGATTCTTGGGAACGGATAATGCCACGTTATATAAAACACGAGCCACGGGTGTGAGATTATGTGTTGAAGTGGATTTGCAGAAGGATCCTGTGGAGGGTTTTCCGTTGGTAGTAGAACAAAAATAGAATTGGCAAAGGGTAATATATGAGAAGAGGGGTTTCTATTGTAACAAATGTTGTAGGCAAGGTCACACTGAAATAGTATGCCGGTTTAGAGTTAAGCCTAAGGATAAAAGGAAGGTAGGTATGAGGAAGGAGGTAGATGGGATGGTTCGGAAAGAAGTGAGTAGGGAAGAGAATATGATAATTGAAGAGGAAGATCCTGTTTTGAAGAGTCGGGAACAACGGGTGGAGGAGAAGAAGGATGGAAACGTGAATGCTCCGTCGAAGGCGATTGAGAAAAATAAAGAAATTGTGAATGAGGATAATAATGTGGGTACTAAAAAAGTGGAGGACGTTAATTTGGTAGAGAAGAATAGTGGAGAGAAAGCTGATTGTTGTAAAGACCAGAAGTCAGGGGTGGTAGGGGTGCAGGTACAACGGGGAGATTGTTCTAGGTCTGTTCAGGAAATCGGAATTGTTTATGAAGGGGGGAGGGGAAAAGTTGAAAATGATAAGGATGGAGAGTTGATTTTAGTGGAGGAGGTAGATGAGAGAGAGGGTGAAGTGGAGGGTAGAGTGTGGAGGGATAATTATGATGTGGTATCTGAGGGAGATTTGGAGGTTTGCATTGATACTCAAAAAGAATATTATTCTGATCCAGGTAATGTGACAGTAGGTGAATCAGAAGGAAGAAATAAAGATGATGGACAAGTGAGAAAGTCTAAGAGGTCTAAGGCAGTACCTCAAAAGTTGAACCTATGATTGACAAAATTATGTTTTGGAATATAAGAGAGTTGGGCATGTCGAAGAGAAGATTGAAACAAATAGTGAAGGATCAGAAAGTTTCGATTTTGGCAATCTCGGAACTTTTTCAAGATATAGAAAAGATACAAAGGTGGGCGATGTATTTGTAATTTACTAACTTTTGCTCTAATGTAGAGGAAGGTGGGAAGATTTGGTTGTTCTGGAAAGATGATGTTCAAGTGGATTGGGTGGGTACCTTAAATCAATATGTGACAGTTTTGGTAACAGATGATAGAGACTCTCTGCTTCTTACTTTTGTATATGCTAAATGTTATCATATTGAGAGAATAGATTTATGGGAACAGCTTCAGGGGATGTCGAGTGTTGACGTGGCTTGGGTTGTTATGGGAGATTTTAATGTAATTCAGTCAGATGAGGAAAGCGTGGGAGATAGACCTCGCTTGGGTTCATCTATGGCTGAATTCAATGGTTGTATTAATAGTTGTGGGTTATTGGACCTCAAATTCGAAGAAAGTCAATTTTCATGGTGTAATGCCCAACAAGGTTTGAGAAGAAGTTGAGCAAAACTGGATAGGGTACTGATTAATAATGTTTTTTTCTATAAAATATGGTGAAGCTAAGACTTCTTTGTTGAAAAAAAATACTTCAAATCATTCTCCTATCTTATTACAGCTGTGTGCGAGTATGGAGAGGTATGGGCCAGCGCCTTTTAGGTTTCAGAACATGTGGACGTCACATGGATATTTTTTGGAAATGGTTGAATCATCTTGGAGAGAACACATTGTGGCGGATTCAAGATTGTGTAAATTGGCGGGTAAATTAAAAAGGCTAAAACAAAGGCTTAGGGTGTGGAACAAACAGATCTTCGGTCGTGTTGGTAGTTTTATTCGAGAGTTGGAGGAAAGGGTGAAAAAATATGAGAATTTACTGCAGACAGAATACTCGGAATCAGTTGAAGAAGAGTTCCTTGTTTCTAAGGCTGAATTGGAGGTTTGGTATAGAAGGGAAGAGACTAGATTGGCGCAACAAGCAAAGATGAAATGGTTGATAGATGGGGATCAGAATTCAAAGTTTTTCCATGCTGTGATGACGCAAAAGAGGCGAAATTCTTGTGTAAATTCAATGACGCTTCCTGATGGTTCGGTGTTAGAAAATATGCAGATGGTCCATGATGAGGCTGTGAAGTATTTTGAGCAATTCTCAGGGCAAAATAGTTCGGTGCAAAGGTCAAACCTGGAAGATATCATCCATTCGATAATTTCTGAGGAGTCTATAGGTCAGCTGAGGGAAGAACCGACCGAGGAGGAGGTTTATGAAGCTGTTTCGTCTATTTCTGTGAATAGTAGCCCGGGACCGGATGGGTTTGGGTCTTCTTTTTATATTACCTATTAGAAGATTATTAAAAATGATGTGATGGATGCGGTAAGAGAATTCTTCAGAGGTGATATGATGCCTCGGTATTTTTGTTCCTCTTACATAGTGCTTATTCCTAAGGTAAAGGATCCTCGGTCTTTTGATAAATTTTGGTCGATAAGCCTTTGTAATGTAATCTATAAAATTTTCTCCAAAATACTTGTTGGTAAGCTTTCGTTGGTGATGAGTGATTTAATATCTTCAGAACAAGGTGTTTTTGTGAAAGGGAGGAGTATTTTTGAAAATATAACGCTTACTCAAGAGATGACAAAATTATTACATAGGCGGGTGAGAGGAGGTAATATAATGCTAAAGTTTGATATGAGCAAAGCGTATGATCGAGTGGAGTGGCAGGTGGTAGATTAGATTTTTAAGGCTCTTGGTTTTCCAAATTGGTTTTGTAAATTGATTCAGAATTGTATTTCCACTCCATGGTTTTTTGTCATGATACATGGCACTTATAGAGGTTTCTTCAAGTCAAAAAGGGGTTCGAGGCAAGGGGATCCGTTGTTGCCGTATATTTTCATCATCATGGAAGAAATTCTTTCTAAATTAGTTGTCTGAGAAGCGAATTTTACCATTTGCACACCCGTGTGGTGCAACTATTATATCGCATTTAATGTACGCGGATGATGTTGTTATTTTTGCTAATGCTGGAAAAAAATCTGTTAGTCAGATAATGGAGGTGATTAAGGAGTATGAAAACTGGACTGGCCAAAGGGTGAATAAAGATAAATCAACTATTTTTTTCTCAAACAAGTTGGGTGTTCAGAGAAAAGGAGAAATTTTTCAAGAGACTAGTTTTATTGAGGGTAAATTTCCTTTTACGTATTTAGGTGTGCCAATAGTGAATAGTAAATTGAAAGGCTGTCATTTTGACCCTTTAATCCAAAAAATTAGTAAGAGAGTTGAGGGCTGGAAAAGTAGACTGTTGTCTCAAGGAGGTCGTCTTGTTTTGTTGAGACATGTGCTTTCAAGTATGTCATTGCATCTGTTAGCTATTCTAAATGTACCGAAACTGGTGATTAAAAAATTCAGGGTATGTTTGCCTCTTTTTTCTGGGGATTTAAGGATGGAAAATAAAAAATGAAATGAAGGGCTTGGAAGAAATTGTGTGTTCCTGTGGAGGAGGGGGTATTGGAGTAAGGGACATTTCGAAAGTGCAACGGTCTTTGTTCATGAAGTTTGTTTGGCATTTATTAACGCAGAATTCTTTATGGGCTAGATTTTTTAAAGCTAAATATGTGAAAGGAGGACATATTGCTCTTTGCAAATCGCATGGATCGGATTCTTCCTTTTGGAGGAAAGTTCTGCAGGATATGCCTGAACTATTAAGTAAATCTAAGTAGAAGGTTAGAGAAGGAGATGTAAAATTGTGGTATGATATGTTTCTAAATTCGGGACCTTTGTTTGCAAATTGTCCAAATGGTGCACAATCTCATATCAAAATAAAAGATTTGGTTATCAACAATGCATGGGATGTGGAAAATTTGCAGAGGATTCTAGGGTTTAGTAAAGCGGATGAAGTGATGGAAAAGGTGGAAAATCTTAGAAATTCTTCAGACATTCTGTTTTAGCTCCCAGAAAAGGATGGTTGCTTTAATACAAAATCCGCATGGGATGTTATCAGAGTTAGAGCTCCGAAATTTGATTGGGCTAAGTGGGTTTGGAACAAATGGTTACCGAAGAAAATTTTTATTTGTATGTGGAAGACTGCTTTTGAGTGCCTAAGTGTTGATGAAAAGGTGAGAAGGGTGGGGGTTTCTCAGGTTTCGGCGTGTAATTGTTGTGAGATGAGGCAATCAGAAGATTTGGAGCATGTGTTAAATAAGGGAGACCTTGCTTCTAAGGTTTAGAGGAAGGTTTCGGTAGAGGTAGGTGTTCCTTTCCTTAGGCAATAAAGTTGGAAAGAAAGAGTCCAAATGTGGTTTAATAGGGTTTCTAGGTTCTCTCAACTAGGTTCATTGATGGGTTTGATTCCTTGTTTAGTAGTTTGGAGGCTGTAGAGAAGGAGATGTGTGGCTAAAATGGGAGGAAAATTAGAGAATAGTACTGATGTGTGGCTTTCCATTAAGTATTGGGTGGGGGTTTTGAGTAGGAACATGACAAAAATGGTTCAGTTAAAGGATGTTGATTTTCGGATATTGCAGAACCTGGAAGTGCAAATTGTGAATAAAAGAATTAAAACTATGCAAAGTGTGAGATGGCTAAAACCGAGGCAAGAGAGGTTGAAACTAAATTTGGATGGAAGCAGCCTGGGGAGCCCAGGGCCAGCGGGTGGTGGTGGCATCCTTAGAGACCATACAGGTTCTTTTGTATTTGGTTTTTCAAAATATTTTGATTCTTATTCAAATAATGAAGCTAAATTGAGAGCCGTGTTGGAGGGAATAAAGATTTGCAAACATTTTGGTCATACCTGTATCGATATTGAATGTGATTTGAATATTATAGTTCATTGGATTAGAGTCAGGAAGTGCTCATTGTGGTATTTGTGGGATTTTTGGGAGCAGCTTATTGGTTTATTGGAGGGAGTAGATTTTTCGATAAATCATTGGTATAGAGAAGGGAACATAGTGGCAGATGCCTTGGCTCGACAAGGTGCTATGGGAAGGAATAATTTGTTTACAAATAGTAGTCAACTCCCTAGAGTTAGCAATGGTTTGTATAAATTGGAGAAGATGGGTACGGCTTATATAAGGTATGTTTAGCTAATTTCCTTTTGGTTTTTGCTTATGCTTTTTGCTGTTTATCTTTTGATTTGTTTTGTTGTGTGAGGTTTGTTTTGTAGGTCCTGATTTGTTTCGTTTTGTTTGGACTTGTAACCCGGTTTTGGCTAGATGTTGGTGTTTTCTTTGGGAGGTTTTTAACGTTTGTCTTTTGTTATCTCCCATTGATTGTCTTGTAACCACGGTATTCCTCCGCCAAAAGTGAGAGGTTATCAATAAATAAATGGAGGTGCCGCCCTTCTTAAAAAAAAAAAAGTGAATTTTGAGAAGACACTGAATCAGTTTTGCATATATAAAAAATTTAGTGGCTATTTTTTAATTTAAAATATATATTAAAAGATAATCTATATTATTTTATTTTATATTATAACATATTAATTATTGATAAAACATAATTCAATTATGAAAAGAAGAAGAAGAAGAGTCATCTATTAGTTTAAATTAATATTAAAAAATAAAAAATACAAATTTACTTAATAATATTATTTTAACATAGATTAATATGATAATCATATGTTATAAACATACACTAAAAACAAGATTGTTGTTGATAAAAAAAATAATATTATATTATTTTTCATAATAAAATATTAAAAAGTTTAATTAAAAATAATAATTAACATAATTTTTATTTAAAAACTATTTTTTAAATATATTAGAAATAATCATATATTATTTTGTTTTGTATTATAACATATTAAATATTAATGAAATATAATTCATGAATAAAAAGAACCATCTATCAAAAATTTACATTAGCAGTATGTAAATTAAAATTTTAAATTTAGTTATTAATATCATTTTTAACATAAATTAATGTGATAATCATATGTTATAAATATACACTTATAATAAGAGTATATTTAATTAAAAATAACAGTATTACTTTATTATAATTAATAAAAAATACTTAAATTTTAAGTAAAAAATTAATATAGTTATTAATTAATTTTAGTTATATAATATTAATAGTTTTATTTAAAATATTATAAAATAATTATATATTATTTCACTATGTATTATGACATTTTAGTCATTAAAAAAATATAATTCAATTTCAGAACGGCGAAGGACCATCTATTAATTTAAATTAACATTATATAAATTAAAATTTTTAATTTTAATAATATTATTCATCATAAATTAATTTGATAGTCATATGTTATAAAGATACATTAATAACAAGAGTATTGCTAATTAAAAATAATAATCTTATATTATCTTATTTAATAGAAAATATTTAAATTTTAATAAAAAATAACTAAAATAATTATTCATAAAATTGTTAATTAAAAATATGAATATTTTAATTTAAAATAATCATATAGCACCCTATAATAAAAATATCCAAATACCACTTGTTTTAAACATAACCAAATACCACTTATAACTTTCAACAGTTTTATAGTTCAACACTTATCATCAGTACTAATTAAACTCACCACTTTTTTTGAAAAGCAGTAATGCATTCTATTGCCTCTCATAATAACTAACTCACTCCACCTCACTAGTGCACTATTTGTCTTACATTGCAAATGTTCAGGGCATCTAAGTCACCCCTCCCTTACCTTATCTATAACAGGAGCTGCACTTAACTCACCATGTGTATGTACATTCCTTAATGTATCTTTTAATGTTATACCACTCATCCACCATTCTCGTTTCGGCCAGTTTACTTTTTGGATATGTAGTTTCTTAGTTGGCCAACATTCTAATCTATATAGCATAACTAGTCTTACAACCATTTTATAGAACTTCCCTTTTAATTCCAAGGATGTTCTATGATCACAAACACACCCAAAGCACTTCCCCATTTTACCTAGCTTAATTTAACTTTCTGTATTACATCTTCTTCAATTTGAATAATAAATCCAAGGTATCAATATCTACTAGTGCTATTAATTTCTTGACTATCAAATTTAATCTTTTCTCCAATAATCCTCTTGTTATGACTGAAATTTCATGTTATTATGTCTTATTTCTAATCCTAAAACCTCTAAATTCTAAAGTTCATCTCCATAATTCTAAATAAGATTCTTCTCTACAATCAAGACAATATCATCTGCAAACAACATACGCTACAGAACCTTATTTTGGACATTTTTAGTAAGTTCATCCATTACTAGTGCAAAAGAAAAGGGATCAAGCAAATCCTTGATGTACACCTATTGTGATTGAAAATTCCCTAAACTCTCCATCTACAATCCTAACACTAGTCATTACTACATCGTACATATCCTTAATGACATCAATTTACCTACTACTTACGCTTTTTTTTTCCTTCTAAAATCCACCATAAAACTATCCTAAGCACCCTATCATACACTTTCTCTAAGTCAATAAAGACCATATGTAAGTCTCTTATTTTCCCTAAACTTTTTCATTACTCTTAAAAGATATATAGCTTCTGTAGTAAATCTCTTAGGCATAAAATCAAATTGATTTTTTGAAACCCTCTTGTAACCTAATCTTTGTTCAATTACCCTTTTTCAAAGTTTCATTGCACAACTCATAAGTTTAATTCCACGATAGTTTTTTTCAATTTTGAATTTCTCTTTTATTTTTGTATATAGGTACTAAAGTGATTTCCTCCATTAATTGTATTAAATAATTTAGTTAACCGTAAAATTCATTATCATATAGACATTTGCAAACTTCAATTGGGATCTTATTTGGTCCTAAATTTTCAATTTTTCATCTTTATTAATGCAGACTTAACTTTATTAACACTAATTTTGAGAATAAATCTCACGTTTTTTAAGCCCTTTTCCTATTTGTCAATTTAAGTTTAAGCCTTCTACTTGCTTTTCATTAAATAGCTTACTGAAGTAACTTCGCCATTTTTATTTTATGTCTTCTTCCTTAAATATAGACAAATCCCTAATTTCTGAATCAGATTTCCCTAACATAGACTTGACTTCAATAATAAGTTATCGAATTAAAGATTTATCACTCAAATGCTCCAAATCATCCATACAACTCACATGTGACTACTCCATGACAACAAAGTAAGAGTTGAACAAGAGAAACACTACAGATCTAGTGAAATCAAATGCAAGCATAGAATATTGGAGATTGATTCAGAACAGCACACAGCACAGCATACATAGAATGGAAAGGAATCAGAGCAGAGCAGCACACGGCAAAACTGAAGAATGAAGTCTGCCAATTCTGTTTTCAAATTCCCTTATTCCATTAGTTAGTTGTCCTTTTCTTTTGCCCAGTTGTATATAAATGGTAATAATGTATTTCCTTAGGTAGTTACAATATTCCTTAGTAATTGTATATAAACACATGTTTGTAATCTTGCTGTAGGTATTCAATATACAGAAAGCATTCATTTCCTCTCTCTTTTCCTGAAGTCTTCTTCTGCAATTCTCCCCACATTTCTATTCCTAACATGGTATCAAAGTAGGATTCAATGGCACTCAATATTGAAGATGATGCTTCTAAACTCTCCAATGAGAGATCTCTTTTGACCAATACCTGAATCTCTCTGACCCTTTTAACCCATTCCGAATTGAGAATGGTGATAACCCTGCCACTGCATTGGTCTCTGACCTCCTGACTGCTGATAATTATGTCAGCTAGTCGCGTGCTGTTAGCCGAGCTCTTCGTGCAAAGAACAAACTCGGATTCATCAATGGCACGCTTCTTAAACCTTTTGATTCTTGAGATCCCCTTCTTGAAGCTTGGGAGAGGTGCAACGATCTAGTTGTGTCTTGGCTGCAGAACTCTGTAAGTGCTTCTGTGAAATCAAGTCTCGCTTTAGTTGATGATTCCAGAATGTTGTGGGTGGAACTTAGGGATCATTTTACTCAACAAAATAGTCCTCATATTGATTTAGCTGGTTTATCACAAAGTCGGGATTCTTCCACTATCTATTTTGGTCATCTCAAAGGTTTGTGGGAACAGCTTGCTATGTATGACCCTCTTCCCAATTGTGACTATGGAAAATTGAAGGTTCTTCATGATCGTTACAATTGTGGTTGTGTCATTCAAACCCTAATGGGATTTTTTTTTTTTTTTTTTTTTTTAAGAAGGGCGGCACCTCCATTTATTTATTGATAACCTCTCACTTTTGGCGGAGGAATACCATGGTTACAAGACAATCAATGGGAGATAACAAAAGACAATACGTTAAAAATCTCCCAAAGAACAACACCAACATCCAGTCAAAAACCGGGATACAAGACCAAACATAACAAAACAAAACAAGACCTACAAAACAAACCTCACGCAACAAAAAAAACAAAAGATAAACAACATAAAGCATAAGCTAAAACCAAAAGGAAATTAGCTAAACATGCCTCATATAAGCCGTACCTATCTTCTCCAATTTATACAAACCATTGCTAACTCTAGGGAGTTTACTACTATTTGTAAACAAACTATTCCTCCCCCTAGCACCTTGTCGAGCCAAGGCATCTGCCACTTTGTTCCCTTCTCTATACCAATGATTTATCGAAAAATCTACTCCCTCCAATAGACCAATAAGTTGCTCCCAAAAATCCCACAAATACCACAATGAGCACTTCCTGACTCTTATCCAATTAACTACAATATTCAAATCACATTCAATATCGATACAGGTATGTCCCAAATGTTTGCAAATCTTTATTCCCTCCAACACAGCTCTCAATTCAGCTTCATTATTTGAATAAGCACCAAAATATTTTGAAAAACCAATCACAAAAGAATCTGTATAGTTTCTAAGGATGCCACCACCACCCGCCGACCCTGGGTTCCCCAGGCTGCTCCCATCCAAATTTAGTTTCAACCTCCCTTGCCTCGATTTTAGCCATCTCACACTTTGCATAGTTTTAATTCTTTTGTTCATAATTTGCACTTCTAGATTTTGCAATATCCGAACATCCGCATCCTTTAACTGAACCAATTCTGTCATGTTCCTACTCAAAACCCCCACCCAATACTTAATGGAGAGCCACACATCAATACTACTCTCTAATTTTCCTCCCATTCTAGCCACATATCTCCTTCTCCACAGCCTCCAAACTACTAAACAAGGAATCAAACCCATCAATGAACCCAATTGAGAGAACCTGGAAGCCCTATTAAACCACATTTGGACTCTTTCTTTCCAACTTTGTTGCCTAAGGAAAGGAACACCTACCTCCACCGAAACCTTCCTCCAAACCTCAGAAGCAAGGTCTCCCTTATTTAACGCATGCTCCCTATTAAATCCTCATGGGGTTGTCTGACTCTTAAACACAAGAGACCACATTATGCTCCTTGATCCTTTACCACCTCTTAACCGAGTTTTCTCTATGGTTCAGCAACAAGAACGCCAAGACCAAATGATCTTCACATCTGCCCCTTCTGACCTTTCATGGCTATGATGGCCAGACCTGCCTACAACCCCACCAAATATCCTCCCAAATCCACCAACTCAAATAACCAGAAAACTAGTCGACCATATTGCTCCCATTGTAAGATTCCAGGCCATTCTCTCGATAATTGTTTTAAGATTGGTAATGTTGAACCTCCATTATGTACACATTGTCACATAACTAGCCACAATGTTGATAAATGTTACAAACTACACGACTATCCCCCTGGACACAAGCTCCATGGGAAATCCAGAAGTTTTGTAGCTACTGCCACCCACTCTCGTGCTCTTCCAGAAGTTGATCATGAGGATGATCCAACTGAATCTAAGGCCCTTACCAAGAGCCAATATCAGCAACTTCTTGCTCTTTTGCATCCCAAGGAAACCAGCTCACCCATGGCTTCTCTCTCTGTTGATCAGCCTTCTCCATCTCCATCTCCATCTCCATCTTCCAATCATGTCAGTGCCTCTCGAGTTTCTAGTATGGCCATTTGTTCAGCGCCACACACACAGAGCAATTTCATAACTCACACGCTTCACCTTGGGTAATTGACATAGGCGCAACTGATCATATGATATGTTGTACCTCTCTTTTCACATCCATAACCGCTACTGTTTATTACTAAGTCAAGTTACCTAATGGAGAAGTTGTTACCCACACTGGTGTTGTGAGACTCTTTGAGCACTTAGTGCTAAATCATGTATTGTGTGTGCCTTCTTTTCATTTTAATTTACTTTCTGCCAAACAACTTGCTCAACATGATTCCTGCTGCCTAATTTTTTTGTCTAATTTTTGCTTTCTTCAGGACTTAGCATCTTGGACAACGATTGGGATGGGTGAAGTTAGAGGTGGACTTTATCATCTTCTTAATCCACAGGTGTCACCTTCTACTCTAATTGATGCTTGGCCTACTTTCCTACATAAAGATCACTTCAGTTCTGCTTCTGCTACTCAGATAGCCTCTCTATTTGATTTATCGCATTATAGACTTGGCCACATCTCTCCATCTAGATTACTTTTAATTATTGACCCCATTGTAACAAGCAATCTGAAATTCCATAATCAAATGCCATGTTCTGTTTGTCCTTTAGCCAAACAGCATCGTTACCCTTTTCCACACTCTGAGCATTCATCTTTACATGCTTTTGATATTGTCCATTGTAATATTTAGGGTCCCAACTCCACCATTGCCACTGATGGATTCCGTTTCTTTCTCACACTTGTTGATGATTTCCCTAGAACAACTTGGGTTTATAAGCTTCAAAATAAATCTGATACCCGAACTAGTATTGTCACCTTTTGCAATCTAATTGAAACCCAATTTCAGACAAAAATTAAGATACTTAGGAGTGATAATGGACCTGAATTCCAAATGAAAGGTTTCTATCAAACCAAAGGCATTATACACCAAAAGAGTCGTGTGGAAACACCCCAACAAAACGGGACAGTGGAGAGAAAACATCAACATAACATGAATGTGGCTCGCGCATTAAGATTCCATTCACATCTCCCTCTCAAGTTTTGGATTGACTGTGTTCTAACAGCAGTCTACCTTATTAATAGAGCCCCCACCCCCCTTCTTCATAATAAAACCCCTTATGAAACCATCTTCTATACCCCAACCCCGTTACCAAAACTTAAAAGTCTTCGGGTGCCTTGCTTATGCCTCTACACTATCTCAGGGGAGGAAGAAATTCGACCCCCGTGGTAGAGCGTGTCTTTTTAGGCCACCCTTTCGGAGTTGAAGCATATAAATTACTTGATTTACAAACTGAGCAAGTATTTCTATCCCTAGATGTCCAATTCCATGAAACAATTTTTCCCTTCCATTCCCTAATACCCAACACAGCATCTCCTTCTCTTCCTTTCCCTTCTCTGCCCTTGCATTCTCCTCCCCTCACCACTATGCCACACCCTATCCTCTCCTCTAATTCCCCTCAGGATCATTCCCCTCCTCCCATCACTCAACCATTACCTACTCCCATCCTTCCTGAGGAACTGCACTCCCATTCCCAAACCTCTCCTTCCTCTTCCCCTGTTTCTTCCCCACCTTCCACCTCTCCTATCCTCCCTCGCAGGTCAACTAGAACTAGAAGTGCACCCAGCTATCTGCAGGATTTCCACTGCCAACAAACTACCCTTACTGCTCCTATCCCAGAGTTGAACAAGCAGCTTATGTCTTCCTCAGGTACACCCTTTTCACTGCATCATAATCTTTCCTATCAATCTTTTTCACATCCATATAAAGCCTTTTCCACCATTATTTCCACTCGCATTGAACCACAAACTCATAAACAAGCCATTAAGGACCCAGGTTGGTGTCAAGCTGTGGATAATGAGCTGGCTGCCTTGGAAGCAAATCACAATTGGGAACTCACTGCTTTACCACCTGGAAAAGTACCTATTGCCTGTAAATATGGCTACAAAATTAAATATAATTCTGATGGCAGTGTTGAAAGGTTGAAGGCCAGATTAGTAGCCAAAGGCTACAAACTTGAGGGTGTCGATTACCAAGATACATTCTCCCCTGTTGCAAAACTGGTCACAATAAGATGTCTTTTAGCTATTGCATCGATTAAGGGTTGGCATTTACATCAATTTGATGTAAATAATGCCTTCTTACATGGGGATTTACATGAAAACATTTACATGAACAAGCCTCCCGGTTACAACAAAGGTTATCCCAACCAAGTTTGCAAGTTACTCAAAAGTTTGTATAGCATCAAACAAGCATCGAGACAATGGTATTCTATATTCTCAAATGCTTTAATTGAATCAGGTTTCTCTCAATCCAAGGCTGATTATAGCCTTGTCACCCATGACACAAATTGCATCTTTGTTGCTTTAATCATTTATGTTGATGACATACTTGTCGCAAGTGATGATCTCAATACTGTGAATGATTTAAAGGCTTTTCTACGCAGCAAGTTTCAAATAAAGGTCCTTGGCACATTGCGATACTTCCTTGGCATAGAGACTGCAAGGTCATCTAAAGGGACACATTTCTGTTAGAGGAAATATACAGTGGACATTTTAGTAGATTCTGGAACCTTGGGCGGCACTCCTACTAAGGTTCCTATGGAACAAAGCCTCAAACTCACCAAGTCCATAGGTACTCCTTTATCAGACCCCACTATTTACAGAAGACTGATTGGTCGCCTGCTGTACCTCACTTTCTCTCAGCCAGACATATGTTTTAGTGTTCAAACTTTAAGCCAATTCATGGCTAAACCTACTGATACAGACCTCCTGGTAGCTCAGAAAGTTCTTAGGTACCTCAAGGGTGCCCCTGGTCAAGGTCTCCTTCTCCCCAGTTCTTCTTCATTTCAACTTGAGGCCTACTGTGACTCAGACTGGGCTTCCTGTCCTGACACCAGAGGATCTGTAAGGGGCTATTGCATCTTTCTTGGCTCTTCCCTGATCTCTTGGAAGTCTAAGAAACAATCGGTTGTTTCACGCTCATCGGCAGAGGCAGAGTATAAATCGATGGCAGCCGCCTATTCTGAGTTAACATGGTTACGGTTCATCTTATCCACCTTTCAAGTTCCTCATCCTCAAGCAGCTTTACTCCACAGTGATAACCAAGCTGCCCTACACATCGCTGCAAATCCTGTCTTCCACGAAAGAACCAAACATATCGAGCTCAATTGTCACTTAATTTGTGACAAAATCAAAGATGGAAGCCTCTGCACTCGTTATGTTCCTAGCTCTTCTCAAATTGCCGAAACCATGACAAAGGCTTTGTCTTCGAAAGTTCTTTATTTTCACTTATCCAAGATGGGAGTCGTAAATCTTTACGCTCCATCTTCCAGGGGGGATATTGGAGATTAATTCAGAACAGCACACAGCACAGCATACAAAGAAAGAAAAGGAAATCAGAGTAGAGCAGCACACAGCACAACCGAAGAATGAAGTCTGCCATTCTTTTTTCAAATTCCCTTATGATTCCATTAGTTAGTTGTCCTTTTCTTTTGCCCAGTTGTATATAAAGGGTAATAATGTATTTCCTTAGGTAGTTACAATATTCTTTAGTAATTGTATATAAACACGTGTTTGTAATCTTGCTGTACATATTCAATATACAGAGAGCATTCTTTTCCTCTCTCTTTTCCTGAAGCCTTCTGCAATTCTCCTTGCATTTCTATTCCTGACATAGAAGGCTCCAAAAAACTTTCATAAAGTAACTTACTTCCAAATAAGAAATTAATTTAATATTTAAATCTAATCGAAAATCAAGTGAATATGCATTCGGCCCATATCCAAGAATGACAGGAAATTTTGTGCACTAGATTTGGTCAATGAACACGTGGAGGCAAAAAAAGTGGGCGGAGCGCATATTCAATGGATGAAGAAGAAATCATCTGAAAGGGATTCTTGATAAAATAAAATGTCAAATAACTAAGGAATTCTAGAGTAAACAATTGTAGTCATTCCACGATTTAGGTGTGGGCAATAATAGTAAATAAATTAAGTCGTCAACAAGCATCTCAATCTCTACAGTGGGCAATTCACCTTGAATTTCATTGCAAACCTCAACGACTAGGAATCAAGGACAAGCCAAGGTCCGTGCCTAGCCAAGAAGAGGTATCAATTGTGTCTAGGATCATTGAAGAGAGTCTAGGAACTCATCCTAATAAGAAGACTCATGACTTATGTGCATTAAAGGGTTAAGAAATTGTGCAATAACAAGTTGCATATCATTTTTTTTATAGCAAAAGAAATTTTTTAGACAAAATAAGAATGTACAATGAGGAGAAGAGACATCTCCTTAACAAAGCCTAGGGAACCCCAAGGAAAAAAAAATAAGAAAACCAAAAAGTGGAAAAAAAAAAAAAACAGCCCAAGGAAATCAGCATAGCCTACGAAGTCAACAGAGAATGCCAATCTTGCTGAATATTTGTAAAGCATATCCCCTTGAAATTACTACTAACCATGCATCACAGAGAAGCCAGAAAATGAATCTTTTCCCACACCAACAAAAATGCTAATTTCTTCCCTAAAAATATACGTGACTTTCATTCTTTCCACAAACCCCAAAATACTGCAAATAAAGCACTTAGTGCTTTTCCTTCCTACTCCCTACCAATCCCAACAAAAGATATTGCCATAAACTCCTCCACTATCCCGGGACAAACCCAACTTTCTCCAAAATAACTGAATAACTTGTTTCAAACCTTTCATGCAAAACTACAATGCAAAAAAAGATAAGGAGCGAATCCGAGCAGTTAAAACAAAGAACACATATATCTTGAGAGAAAGCTTTTAAAGGCCTCCTAATCTACAGCAAGTTATTAATATTTATCCTATTAAGCACAACCAACCAAATAAAAGCTTTGATTTTAGGGGGTATTTTGGCCTTCCAAATAGTTTTGTAGAGTGGGTAGGAAAAGTTGCTGCTAATCAAGAATTCATAAAAAGATTTACAAGAATAGATCCCTAAGAGATTCAACAGCAGTGATCAGCAAGTTATTAGTATTTATCCTATTAAGCACAACCAACCAAATAAAAGCTTTGATTTTAGGGGGTATTTTGGCCTTCCAAATAGTTTTGTAGAGTGGGTAGGAAAAGTTGCTGCTAATCAAGAATTCATAAAAAGATTTACAAGAATAGATCCCTAAGAGATTCAACAGCAGTGATCAGCTATCAACTTTCGAGGATACCCGACAATATTCAATAGGACCAACAATGAAGATAACTAATTTGTTTACCTATGATTAAAGGATCTCCTAAAATGAAAATTTCAAAAAGGTAAAGGACCATAAGAATCAACAAGGAAGAGAAGATGGGATCATTCAATCCTAATCTCAATTGAAATAGGTGAGGAAAAGAGGTGGACAAGATAATATTCCCCAACCAAAAGTCTTTCCAAAAACGAATAATACACCCCTAATGCAACACAAATTTAGTATGGGGAAAAAATGAGGGTAAATCTAAGAAATAGCTTTCCATGAACCTTCCAAAGAACATCTAGAACCCAACTTGGTATCCCAAGAAGAATCCGCTAAAGGGAAGCGCTAAAGCCATTTGGCCAAGAGAGCCATGTTTTTAGACACCAAATTTCCAAGACCCGAATTGCCCTCTTGTTTAGACCTACAAACTACCTTATAACTTATCAAATGGTCCTTAAAACCCCCTACCCCTGGCCAAAGAAAATCTCCCATAATTCTCTTGATCTTGCTTGCAACGCCCGCTAAAATTTTAAAAATAGAAAGAAAACACAATGGAATACTAGAATGACAAGCCTGGATTAGAAAAAAAGCTCCCTTCCACCCATGTAGATGCTTGCACTCTCTCTCAACTACCGGGTGCCAAAAGCTGACTTACCTAGGAATACCACCCCCCCGCCCCCCAAAAAAAGGAACCCTTAGATAGGAGCCACTCCAACTCAAAATACCCTATCTCCAAAGATAACTCTCGAACACACTCTACAGGCACGTTAATTGCCATTGTAATACTCTTCCCCATATCAATCTTAAGCCTTAAAATCCTTTCAAAAATATGGAGGAGCCCCAAAATATTCAAAAAAGAGGGCCTATGATCCTCCAAGAAAAAAATGGTACCATCAACAAACTAAAGGTGTGAGATCGTAATCTCCTCCTTCCCCACTTCCAAACCTTTCACTAAACATGATGATTTGGAATAAGAGATGGTATTTAAGGCTGTCAAAAAATTACCTCGATGGGCTAACAAACCAAAAGGAATACGTGTGGAAGAAGCCAATATCTCGGTTAGCCTGTCGTGTGGAAAAATTACCTCAGGCCCTGGAAGTGCTTTTCCCCCAAATGGCGATCCAGCAATTTGGAGCCGGGGGCGTCGTCGTTGCAAAAGAGGTCAGGTTCAATGTTTGACACCGGATTTGGCCTCCTGATAGAGTGAAGAAGGCGATCAGCATCCCTGCTTGTTGAGTATCCCAAATGACCACTACAGTTGCAGCTGTAGTAGTGGTCTTCTAGGGGCTGCGATTGTGAGAGGACGGTGACTGTGCGATTGTGACTTGAGGGTGACGGTTGCATCTGCCGCCAGATGATGTCTGCAACTCGAGGCGAACCTGACTCATCGACGTTTGAATGGCCGAGTTTTGTTGTGGATGTTCCAAGGTTTTTTGGCTCATGGAGCTTCAACTACTGAATCAAAGGCCTTCCATTCGATAGCACTGGCACCTTCATCGGAGCCAACTGATGGAACTTCCGAGAAGGCATCGATTGCGACAACTCAGGGCTCACTCTCTCGTGCTTGCTTGGAGAGGGTTTTTGGCGTGGAAGGAATCGTCCTTGATGATGATGATGATGACGACAGCGACGACGATGAGAACGACAGTGAGGAAATTGAAGCATCGCAACACAAGACCGGGCAGCCTCTGAGAATCCCATCCCGGTCATCGTCGGGCAATGCGGCTAGAATGCCAGATTTCTCCGCTCGCGGAATCCTAGGATGATGTCGACAGTGCGCCTGATCCGTGCCGGCATCACCAGTCCAAAAGATGTCGTCTACGTTGAGCTCATCGCCACCGCCACCACCGACTGCGGTTTTCGGTTGAGATAGAGAGCAGACATCGAGGAATTGATTGGACAACGGAGCTCTGCTATTGACAACACCGTCTGCCATTGCTAACTAAGGTTTAGAAACCCTAGCTCTAATACCATGAAAATAGAATGGAATTTCTGTATTTCTTGAATAATTTCGTACAAACCAATATACAGTATTTATAATACAATCGGCAAAAACTAAATATGGAAACAGTCTCCTAAAAGAATCTCTCTTAGTAATATACAATCCCCTACATATATACTTCCCTAAAATACTTCAAGATACTCAAGATTTCTACACTAACCGAACCGAATTTTAGTTAAATCGCTTAACTAATTTTAACCAATTTAATAACATAACATACACAATATATATATATATATATAATATATATATAAATTTATATAAAATTATATATATAATTATTAATTATTAATTATTAATTATTAATATATACTAATCAGTTAATTTGGTTAACCAAACATATTAAACCCTAAAACTGAACCGAAAACTAAAAACCTAAAATTAGGAAAATGAAAACCAAACTAACTAAATTTTTGCTCATCCCTGGTACTTCCTCTTCCTATCTCAATAACACTTCCTCTATCTTCTCTACCGCTGCCACCTCCTCTATCACCTTGATCACCTTCAACAAAAAATGTAGATTTATCAAGAAGGTTTATAGATTGGGATTCAATTTGTTAAACTAAGGTTGCTTATACTCAAAGAAAGATCTTCAAGACTCCAAGGATCTGTGCACAAATAGGCCCATATTCAGTTTGAAGGCACCATAAAAAGTGAACCATAATAAAATCATCCAATTGCGAACATCTTTGAAACATCAGAAGAAATAGGCTTAAACAATCTAGCTCATCAAAAATCTACGCACCTCAAAACAAAACTCTTTAAATTGTTTTCTCCTTACTCCATCTTAAAATAGGGCTATGATGCCTGATGGATTCAACTAATATCGCTAGCACTTGAATGTAACTCCTTGAAATGGTCCCAAAAGGCCAAAACCAACTTGGCAAGCATCATCAACAAAATATAGCAGCTGATATGTGGTTCCATACCATTCCATAATATGGTACAACTTTGGGCATCCTCTTGCACCCCTCAACTTATTTACCAGATTTTACATATGGAAGATCATGACTTTGAAATAAGAGCTATTTTAACAGCAGCTTCCTGGAAGATTTAGTTCCCTCTATTTAATAAAATTCATATGCAATGGATTGTAATCAATATATCACAACACCTTCAGAGTTGGTTACCCCAGATTTACCATATGAACTCATTGTTCCACGCACTTACAATAAGCTAAACACCAAAACAAATCACCAATCAGAAATTATACACCAAAGAGTAAATCAATTACACCACATAGAACTGACAACAGCATTTCACCAATCACCCAAAGATAAAAAGCCATATCTGACAACAACTGTTCCCAGCAAGTAAAACCTGAACAACCACAAAAACCCATGCATGGCAACCAGCAATCAAGCCATGGAGCAGTACCATAAATCCAGCAGCCTGAGATAAGTAAAATAATACAAAATCACACCATCCAGCAACTACATCACCCAAGCAACCAAAGAAACTATCCCAAACAACAGGACAGAGCAGTTTTCATCTGAAAGAAGGCAACAGGATGCACCAACCAGCAATCCAGTTAAAAACCAACACAACAAGAATCTTTCTAACATCAAATTACCTTTGGTGATATGAACAAACATTGGGAACAGCAGCCAATGGAAGGTGAAGTAGCAGTGAAGAAGAACCCGTCAGCCATACCTCAGAAACTGGGGTTTATTGCCTATCATTTGGATTCAAAATTGAACCAATTAGACGTTAGGTTTGTGTAGTTTGCTTGGTTGTGCGATTTAGGTAGGTTGTGGGCCATTTGGTTTGGCTTGTGTAGTTTTGGTTTTCTGTTTTTGGTTTAGGTTTGTGGTTAGTTTTTAGGAGGGTTTTATTGTTCATTTGTTTTCTCCCAAAGGTTTTGCTTGTAACCACGATTTTCCTCGGCCATAAGTGAGGGTTATTAATAAATTTGAGACGGGCCGCTATGCGGTTGGCTACCGGCTCTTTCTTAAAATATTTAAATAAAAAAAAAAAATTTGACCACAAACTACTCAATGAAGCATTGAAGGTAGAACACTAACTGGTCAAAAAGTGTTATTTGTTTATTTTGACTATGCAAATATGGGAATAAAATAGGCCATGTCACATAAAAAGCTTATTGCTGACTTATACTGCACAATTTGGAGAAAGTGAGAAGAACGCAACAGCTTTTGGGGGTATTGAGAGTTCTTCAGAAAGAACATTTTAATTGTGTCATAAAGTATCTGCTAATCCAGCCTTCAATCAAAGATCTAATATCTATATCTGGATTCTAAGACAAAATGTTCTTTTATTATGCACAAGTAGTTATAGTATTCTAAGGATTGCGCACAAATGGCCAGTTCTACAATCATGTGTGAATTGTTTAGAGGTTTCATGCTCATACCATGTAATAATTTTCATGACAACAGTATAACATTATTTATCCACCCCACCCCCAAGCAGCTCAGCGGTCAGCACAAAGGTGAGCTCTAGAAAAGGTCATCAATCCAACATCATTGGCATTCAATTTCTCACAGGATCAAATCATTATTTAAGTGGAAACACGTGGTAGAAGTCTGCTGCACCAAGCATCCTGAAGTGGCCAATCAATTTAGGTTCAAGCCTCTCCGCTATAAGACGTGCACACACACACACGCACGCAGAGAGTATCAAAAACAAAATGATTTTACATAGCAAGCTACTTAAGAATAGAGAATTGCAAAAAAGAACAATAAATGCATTTTTCAGGTTTAGTAATGTTGTATGATGAATTAATCCCTAGTTTTCTTTGTAGTCTCAAAACTAAACCAATATTGATTAATTATTTGTACTCTAATTAAACTACGCAAAAAGCAAGAAAATGAACATTCATGATACTCCTCCACTTCCATAGTTAATCAACATGTATTGAATCAACATTATGCTAATCGAATAAACAAAAATACAGTAAGTTCGCTTAGCTAATGTAACATCATAGACAGTTTACCTCCATGAGCTAAACAAAAATACAGTAAGTTCGCTTAGCTAATGTAACATCAAGAGATAGACAGTTTACCTCCATGAGCTCCACCTTAGCAGCATCAACACCTTCCACATCATCAAAGCTGATCATCTGACTGCTAGGACGTCGTTTTCTTGCTGGGCTATTAGCAGAAGAAAGTTGACGATAGAGAAGCCACATTAGAGGAGTCAATGGAATCCATAGAGTTAAAACGGTAACCAAAATGCTCCTTATAGACATAAACAATGACTGAGGAGCTGAACTGTATATGATTCCTTTTTCTCTCATTAAACCGAGAAGAAAATTCTCATCATGATCTATCTTTCTAGTACAGTACTGCCACTCAGGGGCAGAAACACGAGTCTTGAAAAATTTTCTCAACACATTTTCATTCATTATTTTGCCCGTACCTTCACTATCATCGCTTGCCACTGCATCAACCACATTCTCATTTGAAACATCTACCACCAATGACTTATCTTCTGACATTTGTGCATTTTCAACACTCTTAGAGTTCATATTTTTATTGAAATATACACGACGAGAACCCTCCTCAAACAGAACCTTTGACACATAGCCGTTTTGGAGGTTCACTACCAAGTCTGAATATGGAACAATTCTTGGAGATGGCAAGGCTGCCAAGTTCATAAATAAATAACAAAACACCAATGTGACAGAGATGGAGGTAGAAATTGTCAGTCGCCTCATATTCTTACGCACAAATGTCCCCAAGTCCCTCAACATTGACTGAGCTGAAAACCTTCTCAACCTTATGGACAACAATCGCAACCTGGGTCGCAATCTGAACGAGAAACGCTTTTTGAAATTACCATTTCCTCCTTTTCCCGAATGAGTTTCTTTATCTCCAGTATTCCCATTAATCACCGACCTAATTATTCTGTTACAGAACAACCCTGGCTGAGGATTACAATCACCAATGCCCACCAAAGGAAATGAAAATGAAGTTCTCTCGAATAATCTGCGTCTCCCCAACTTGGTTCGTCTATCTGGACTGAATCCATTGATCAATGGCCTAACTTTACCGTTATAGACCAACCTATATAGAGACTTACAACAATTACCAGACCCAAACGAACGAGAAGAGGCTGAACTACAGCATGGGGTAGTCAATGAACAACCCAGACCTCTGCAGCCTCCCAAAGATACGTTCTTCTTTATATGAACTTTGAACTTCTCTCGAGTCGTCAACAGCCCATCATTAGAAACAACAGAGAAAGAAGCCATTTTATACATCAAATCTTCATTCTAAAACAAAACAGAAAAACGGGGATAAATTAGAAGAACCCACTAAATACCTGCACCCAATGACCGGTGACTAATTCTGGAAAACGGCAAAATCATAAATAGCTGAAGGAGTGTCCAACGATGGGGATTCAAAAGGACGAAAAAAAAAAAAGGCAATACCTTGCACAGTAAGCTTGGAGACGGAAACTGGAAAGGAAATGGGGCATTCTTTGGTTGGTGTGTTCAGGGCAATGAACATAGACGCGTCGAGAATTCAGGTGTTTCGGCCACACGAAGGTTTTATCCACTCGCGCGGATAGGCACGCCTGTTTTCGTGGGTGTGAGCGGAAGATCTGACCTCTACAATGTCAAATCTATTTTTAATTCAAGATGACTAATGCTCTTCGTGAAAAAAAATATAAAGAGCGAAACGCATAAGCCCGTCACATGATGTCCGCCCAATTATTCATAATCCATGCAGTCATTTTCTTTTTCCCACTCTTTTATTTATATTTTTACTTTTCGAACACTCGATAGTTCATCTCTCTATTTTTTTCCACTCAAATATAAAGGTATTATAGCATCAAAACTCAAACTCTAACCTTTTTCACGACCCTATTTTTGTTTAGAAAGATGAGGGTTCAATTCTCCTTTTTTTTTTTTGGATTACGCACCGGATTTCCACGTATCCGTTTTATGATCCACGTGACTAATCTCGTGCCCCTTGAAGTCGATTCCACAACTTCAAAAGGAGGTAAATTTCAGGAATTCAGAAATGAAAATGAACTCGGGAGGGTTTGAATACATGATCTCGTGAGAGGAGAGGAGAGTTCAATTCTCCTTCCACACACATTCAATTGTTCGGGACATTTATTGTAATTTTATCTTGGGTCATTTTGCATGATAAGTATCATGCAATATGTCTATATTATAATATTAAAATAGGACAAAATAAACAAGAAGTTGTCATATTTCCAACCCTAATTTGTAAAAATTCTTAAGATTTTCTATTAAATTCCCATTAATTGGAATATTACGTATTTTTAATCTCATTGGTTAGTGTATCATTACTTAATTGTCTTACAAATAAATAAATAAATAAGCCACCCGTACATACATTCATAAATATAATATAAATAAATATATTATATTTATATATAATATAAATATTTTTAACATATATTTACTTATGTACTTATATATTTATAATTTATTTATTAAGATACATACATTGGATCATTTAATTTGGTTAACCCAAAAAAAAATCTCTTAAACTAAATTGATCACCAAACACTGAAATTTAAAAAAAAAAAAAAAACAAAATCATACTAACCTTGAATCTTAAACAAATAAATTTAATCAAACTTCTTTGGTTTGATAGATGAATTTGAATAATGCTCAATCATGTTGAAGATATTTAAAGTTAATTTTTTGTCAACTTTTTTTTTTATGTCGGTCAATATCATTCATAATAATAAAAAGAATTGTAAGGTTTTAGATAATAATTATCTATCCTCAATACATCCGCCCACACACTCAATCAACATAGATTGCAAAGGAACAAAGGTTATAGCCTCACCATACAAAAAAGTTAAGGAAACAAGCAATAAATTTGATCAAATAATAAGTCAAAATAATTATACAAATCAAATGCTACAAACAATTGTAAATCAATCCACAAGAATTGAAAATCTCTTGGAAGAATCAATAGATATCAAGTTTAATTCTACTTTTGAAAAAGGAGAATCAAGCAAACAAGTTAAGAAGTCAGAACCTATTTTTAAACCCTTTTCAATTAAAGACATTAACTTTAGCTTTGAAGCTCAAAACGACCACATTACAAGAAAGAAAGAAGAAATCCTCAAAAGACATAAAAATAAGAATAAAAACATTAATACTTTAACAAAAGAAAAAGTTATTCATAATTTAGAAATGAATTTTAAAGGATAAAGTGATTTTTAAGTAAACAAAATTAATAATTCGTGGAAAAACAAAAGTGTCAAAACTTACCAAGAGCCTTGGTTCACAAAGAACCTTATAACAATGGTTCACAAAGAACCTTAGGAGAGATTGGAAATACAAATTAATACTCCTTAAATGAGCCAATATGAAGTACAACCAAATCCTCACTCTATTCTCTTAAGGAATGAATCTTACAAGATAAGTGAGTAAGAGAGGATTGAGCACTTGTGAATAATAACTAAAATGCAAAGTGCAATGTGCTTAGGTTTTGGAAAAAAATGATATTTTTCACAAATATGATCAACAATGCTCAAAATCATATCAATACAAGTCTAACAGCTAGTATTTATAGCCCAAGAGCCAAAGGAGCCGTTAACTAGTCGTTGGGGGGAAGAAAAATTATTTTATTTGATAAACTAGCCGTTTTCTGCCCATTGGAGCGGTTCTGCTCATTGGACTCATCGACGAGCCCTTGCTCCCGTCGACTAATCAGACACTGCAACTCGTTCACGAATCCCCTATCTTCGTTGACTAGTGTCCTAAATTAGAAAAAGTCATCAACATGAAAGTTGTGGCATTTTGTCTTAGCTTTCTAGGGACACCAAGATCTTCCTTTTTGAAATTTTTTATAAAAGGTTATGCCTAAAATATCGAAAGGTGTTCAAGACTCAAGGCAGCATTACGGTAGTGACGATTGCTTTGTTTTTCCTTTTCAAAAAGCGTTTTAATGACTCAAAACATTCTTGGACAAAAGTATATGAAATATATTAAGTCTAATAAAGATTAAAACTTGTCCAAATGAGTTTCTTTTTGAATATAAGATATCTTGATTAATAAAACACGTTTGAAAACCCATTTTGATATCTTATATGCTTAGTATGTCCTTTTATAAATATACTTGACTTTCTTTAAACCTTTAGGACATAAAACTTGTTTTAACACAATCGGGACTAAGTATAAAAATGTTCTTAAAACTAGGATGTTAAAAACTTGTCCCTTTGAAAATGTATTTGAGTTTTAGGATTCATTTGACAAACTCTTGTTTTAACTTAGAAAACTATGAATATTGAGTTTGTGACTTTAGTGCAATCCTATATACTCATGTGTCCTAGTATGCATGCATTTGCTCAACTCTAACTCATAAATTATGTAAGAAACACACTCGCAAGAGTTACAAAACATACTACCTCACACAACCCTTATTACATATAATTCTACAATTAAACTTCCTTTGGTTGTGCTTGGGTCCTTCCGAGTACGTGTCCTTTTGATCTTTCCTTCTTGACGTCCACTCGGTTCGATCTTTGCTGTCGATCCAATAATTCATGTACGAGTATCTGTACTAAACATGATCTGTAAAGATAGGAAAATGCTAAAAACAACATATAAGTTAATATCATCAAAACACATTAAACAATGATGGTGTAGCCACTAAGGCTAACATATATGTTGTACTTAAACCTCATGATTGTCACACGCTAATTTAATGTATTCTATCCTTACTGAAATGTGTCTCACTCGATAGTTGAATTTCATCTTTTCATGACCTCTGCGAGATTGAGCTTAGAGAGATAGGGTTGTTATAGCGTTTTTGAGATAAAGGGTATAAACTTTGGTTATAATATTTGGGGTTGTAATATATTTATGTTTTTAGAGTTGTGAATACTGGATGTTGGGTTATGTTTTTGAGATGTATATAGATGTAGAAACTCTGGTATACTATTGAGGAGTTGTTATTATTTTCGCTGCGTAACTAATAGAGAGTCAGGTATAGGTAATAAAACACGTGGCACATAGCCCCCACTTGGCGGGTTCGGGGCATCACGAGGTGGTATCAGAGATATCTTTCAAATAACACTTTGAACCCTAGTTTCGGGTTTGGGGCGTTACACCCTCTCTGGCGATTTTTCAAGCCTTCTACTATTTTGTTCAAATTTTATGATAACTTGAATTTTTTGTTTTTTTTATTGGATTACGCACCGGGTATCCACGCATCCGTTTTACGGTCCATGTGACTAATCCTGCACCCCTTGAAGTTGACCCCACAACTCCAAAGGGAGGGTAAATTCAGGAGTCTAGGGGCGAAAACGAGTCCGGGAGGGTTTGAACACCTGACCTCGTGAGAGACACTCCCGCAGCCCGCACTACCACCTGAGTCCAGTTGGGACTATGCTATAGTTCCTCCAGAAGAAAGTTCAATATGCTTTTCAAAAACCATCAAAAGAATTTACAAGGTTAGATGGTGGGACAAATTCACCATGTCAGAAGGAAAAGTTCGTGCCTGACTTGTTTAAGCCTCTGGTCATGATTCTCCATTGCAAAGTTCCTATCCAAAATCAAAAGATAAAACGAAAGTCTTTGAAGAAGACGATATTGTTTCACTCTATTCAAGAAAATCCAAATCTAGCAGTATAAAGTCCAAATTAATCAAGATGATCGCACACTTAGAATCAGATGACTCTGATTCTTCCAATGATCATGATCCTCATAAGACTGTTGATTTGAATTTACTGGGATCAAATATAGAGAATTGGTATGACTTTATTCATAAAGAAGATCCAACGTTGAGATGACTTCGAGATCAAATGCTCAAAAGTCTTCAAAGAAGAAATAATTGTAACAATTGTCAAAAATTGCAGCCATGCATTTTCAAAAGTAATGAGTACCTTTCTTCATCAGCATTCAAGATTTTCAAGATGATGAGCCAACCTCCAGACCTATTTTCAAAAGTTGCAGCCACTTTACTCAAAAGATGATGAAGACAATTTGTCTTTATCTTTAAAGTTTCTTTTTTAACTGATAGTCGATCAGCTCAGCTTGTAATTATGAGTGAAGTTAGGAGAGTGATTTTACAGCTGCCCACCTTTAGGTTAGCTTTGTAAATTTTTATTTGAGTCTGTCCAGAAAGTACTATGTGATAGTGGACTTTCCACCCAAAGGCGACCATCCATGTGTCGTTATCGCCCCCCCCCCCCTTTACTTTATTAAAAGTCTTTTGTTTTTTGTGTCGGCTCATTTGTCCTGTATGGATCCAGTGTTGAGTTTGGTGGACGATGGGGCCTAACGAGCACCCGCACCAATTCATTATGAATTCCAAACCATTTGAAATCCAAGCCTTGTGTCCATAAATTAGAGTTTTCTTTCATTTGTAACTTGCACCAAGTTTGGGGATTCTCTTAGAGCATCCTAAGCCTCAAGTTTCACCAAACTTTCTCTCCCTCCCTCTTCTTCTAGGGTTCTATCAATGTAAAAAGGTAATGAAGCATTAATAAAAGGTTTTATGTCTTATTTCAAAAGTTATGTATTGAATATGCCTTGCATTCCAGTTTGGGATTCAACCCTCATTCAATCTACATTTGACAAACTAAAGCAACATTTATCCCACATCAAATATATAGGTATGGTTGCCCTCCCCCATCTCTGTCACCTCTACTTTACATATTGAACTGGTCGCATATTATTGCTACGAGGTGAGGCAAGTTAACACTAATATTATGAAGGGTGAAATATAAAGAATTAACTAAAAGAAAATATAAGTGACAATGATAAACCACCTTTTTAGAAAAAATATATTAATTCAATTGAAAAAAAATAAAACAAAATATTCAAATCATTTTAGATGAATGACAACCTGGTTTTAGTAGAAAACAACATCATGTTTCTTTTTCTCTTCATTACTAATTCAAACATAACATCAGTGAAAAAATGAGAACCATCTTTTAAAAATTAAGAATAAATGGTTGTTCATAACAAAATATTAAGTAATTTTCAGTGTAGCAACAACCTTTTTTTTTTTTTTGTCACTTATATGATATCAAATCCATGCTCTTTCTTCAAGTGCAATAATCTTGACTCGCAAATATACATTTTAACATGATATTTTTGCATGCTTATGAAGTGCATATAAAAATTAAATACAGTAAACAATCTCTTTATGGATGTATCATAAGTTTGTACATCGTTGTTTATGTAGAATAATATGTTGAAACCACCTTCATTAATTACATTAGTTGCATTAGTAAATTTTTTTTAAGCAAAAAAAAAAATATTGGTTATGATTTTATTCTTTAGTGTAGAGAGTGGCAAACAAATAAAGTAGTCATTACATTTAGGTTGCACTTGCGTCATAGGATGGAATACAAATGAAAATGTAATGAAAATTATATATTGATGTCATAATTTAAAAAGACATTAGTCATGCAAAAGTTAATAATATTCAATCTAGCATCTAATAGAATGAAAATAAACATTCTCATGATGAAATTTTGGAATAGTTATTCCTAAATTATTTCTTGTTATGGATTCATAAAGATTTTTTTTTTGTCAATTGCTTTTTGGTAATAGTACATTTTTTTTTTTTTTGTAAAGTGCCAAATTATTGACTTGTAACAATTCTATTATTAGGATAAATATTCGACCAACTAAATGTAACCTTAAATTTATTACTTCATTTGTTGATGAATTGTTTTCATTATTTACAGTGAAATTCCCTTTTTTGTATTCAGTGCATCCATAATGATCAATAAACATCATTCTTTATTTGTTAATATCAAACCCCAACATGAATTTAGTTTTTTCCCCTTCTCAAATGTTTTCATTATAAATGTTAAGCAAAAAAAAAAAAAAAAAGAGTAAATCAAAGTTTAGGTATTCACCATCAATTTTTTACCTATCTCCATTGGTTATTCACCATCAAATTTTTACTTATCTCCATTGGTTCCACTAATATTTTAATAACAAAATACTTTATAAACTATTATTTTCAACTTTTATCTACTAGTTCTTGCAAAGTCAGAAAAAATATAATTTTTTGTGTACAAATAATTTATCTTCCAAAATAACGTATTAGTAATAGTGTATATCAACGTTTTTTCTAAAGGCTCACCTCTATCGCGATGAATCTTCAAATTGTCTTAACACGAATGGCGAGCTTGAAATGAGAAATATGAGTACGGTTGAGATATGAGTCAAAATTTTGTGTCAATGAAGTCACCACTAACCTATTTTATCTTAAATGAAGTTAGAATACCTAACTAGTTACTATAAATTGATTGGTCAACTAGCTAATTTGGGGTCCAAAGAATTGATAGTCAAAGGTCTATGCACTAGAGCCAAGTTGACAATTACCCTCACCTCGAGATCCTCTAAAGTATGCACAAGACACCACTTTGGGGTCCATCTTTGGATAAAATTTGTTATGTGAAGTTGCTTAGATGTAAAGGTAGATCCTACACAAAACAAAGATTACCTTCATCTCGAGATCCTTGAAAGTATGCACAAGATACCACCTTGAGGTTCGTCGTTAGATTGATTAAAGTATTTTAGGGTTAAACAAAAAGTCATGCAAGAGGCAAGTCAAAATCAAGGGAGACTTTATTTAATGATGCAAGGGAAAATATACCAAAATAAACAATAAAAGCATGCATTCAAAGTTACCAAAATAAGAGAGACTAAAACAAAAACATGATTACTCTAAGGAAACAAATCAAATGCAATATTCACACAATCCATAAAAGAGAACTCAATATAAACCAATCCTACTTCTCTAATTTTGTAAGATACAATTACGTAAGTTAAAAAAGATAATAAGATTTGACATTTTATTATGTACAAGGAAGGAAAATTCCTCTTTCATTCTTGCTTTTAAAAAAAAACATTTCTTTTCCTTTACTTACCATTTTAATAAAAACTAGAAACCCTAACCTAGCGTCCAACTGACAAGCTTTAGAAACCCCAACATTTTTCCTATATATTTTTTTTATTATTTATTTTGACTTTTGAACCCATTCTAAGGTCAAGCCTATGCCTAAAACACTCATAAAACTTAGATAAATTACTAGAAAGCAAATAGAAATTTTTTTGGGTTTTATCTAAATTTTCTACAATTTTTTTAACCAATTAATAACAACTAAAAATACATAAATATTCAAATAAATTAATTAAATTAACTAAAAATTAGCTAAAAAATTGTAATAAATTCAAAGTTTAGTGGAAGGATTCCAAAATGATTTTATGTAGAGGCAAATTTTTTTAAATAATTCAAAATAATGAACTTTTGATTAAAACAACCTAAATATAAGAAAATATAAAATAAATAGAAAATATTGTGAAACTTGTTCCAAAATGATAAATATTTTTTTCTGATTTTTCTCCAATTTTTTAAGAATTTTTAATGATGAAAATTTAATTTTAAATGATTTAAACTTATTAAATGAAAGAAAAAAACAACTTATTAAATAAATAAATAGAAAAAACTAGTTGACTAGCCGACATGGACTGGCCAACCCCAAATTTAATACAAGCACGTGCATACGCATGTGATGTCCTTACCCCTTTGATTGGTACATTTGATTTCTAATTAGGTATTAATCCTAAATACCAAAAATGATTTCCATATATAAACATAAAAGAAAATATCTATAACATAATGATTCATGAAGCACAAATTCATATGATACATACACACAATAACGAACATATAATAATTCATGGAGAACAAATTCATATAACATATGCACTAATTTTTCTTTGTTTTGTCATCATCAAAATCAATATGAAACCTAGTGGGCTAACACTACCTTGGATATTGGACGTAAAGACAACGTTTCTCCATGGTGATTTGGAGGAACTGATTTACATAGTACAACCAGAAGGGTTTAGTCAATCAAGACAAGAGCACTTAGTTTGTGAACTAAGGAAGTCACACTACAAAAAACCTAGTTTTTGGTGACGGAATTATTAGTGACGATTAGCACTTATTAGTGACGATTTTAAAAAATCGTAACTAATAATACAGTTATTAGTGATAGTTTTTAGAACTGTCACTAATAAGGAACTTTTAATGACTGTTTCCAAACCGTCACCAATAATTCCATAACTAAACTATCACGAGAAGCCACTTTTGGCACTAAAATTTCCCGAAAAAATATTAGCAATGGTTTCTATACTATTAGTGATGGTTTTAGGGCATCACTAATAGTGAATTATTAGTCATGGTTTCTCAACCATCACTAATAGTAAATTATTAGTCACGGTTCACAAAACCATCACTACTAGGCCATTATTAATTGTAGTATTAGTGACCGGGGTAAAAATTAGCCTTGACGGGTAAAAGTCAAGAATATTAGTTGTAGTATTAGTGATGGTTTGCGAAACTATCACTAGTAGTCATGTATTAGTCATGATTCATGTGACCATCACTAATAATGTAGTGTTGACTGGGGAAAGTCAATAATATTAGTGACGGTTTAGCATAACCATCACTAATAGTTTTTGAATTAAAAAAAGGAAAAATTCTGGAAAAATAGCAAATTAATTCGAAAAGTTATGAAAATTTGTAGGGAGGTAGATGGTACATTTTGGAGGTCATGGGTAGTCTATTTTTTGGTTTTGCACTCTAGGAAAGGCTTGAAAAATGTCGGGGAAAGCTGCAGCGCATGACGCGCGGTTGGTTCAGATTTTTTTGTGGTTAATGTCTTGTATTAGTCTTGTATCTGTAATGAAGTTTTGTAATGATTGGACTGATTTTTTAAATGCAATAGAGGTTGTGAAATCTTTTGAAACTATTCAACACAATAAAATGGAATTTTATGCTCGAAAAAGAAATAGTGCGTTTAAGGTTTGTATTATTTTTTAAGTAGAATGCTTGAAGAGGAAGATCGTCACTAATAGTCTTATATTAACTAGTACTGACGATTCTCATAAACCGTCGCTAATAATGCATTTGTTGACTGAGACAATGGTCAAGATTGATTCACAAGTAGGTCGATCTAATGTAGGAACGAAAATGGCTAATCAAGTGCAATTGGCGAAACGCAAACATAAAAATGACCTCACCTTGGCAAAATACCTAGAAACTGACATAGCTGATGAGTCAAGCCAAACACCTAGCCCAGCTGGACCAACACCCATCTCTCAAACTCCAGAGCAGAATGATCTATATGGCCAGGTTTGTTCTTAATATAGTAGACGATTAAGATGGAAGAGCTATCATTGATAGTGAATATTGATTGAAAAGATTGATTTTATAAATTTAAACCTTTTCGAGTTCATACATTTTGGAATGACCGTGTATAGACCATGGTCGGCTAGTTGTTTACTACCATATAATTTGTAGCTAGTGATGGATAAATAAAACCAGTTGCTAAGATTGTCCAGTAATCTAAACAGGAAAGAAATAATTAATTAATGTTTTAGGTAGCCTAGCTAGTGTGCTTCACACAACAAATGAGAATTTGGATGAGTTGAAGAAAAAAATACAACGAGAGGAGCATGTGCTTAAGTAGAATGCTTGAAGAGAAAGACCGTCACTAATGGTTTTTTGGATTTTCTATCAATATATTGTTGCAATTATACATAAATGAGTAAATAAATAAAAACCAAAATTATACAAATAAATTAGTAATGGAATAATTACTAATAATACTAATAGTAGTACTTATATAAAATAATTATAATAATATCACAATTTTAAAAAATCATCATTAAATAGGCCCAACAAGTATAATTGTACAAAAAATATATTTTTATATTAATATATAAAATTAATAAAAAAAACCTTCAATTATTTTACAAAATATCATTTTAATAAAATATTGATGTTATCATTTATTTATTATTGAAAAAAAAAAAACAAAAGGAGTAAAATAGTCAAATAGAAAATTTAGCCAGAATATTAGTGACGGATTGGTAAAGTGTCACTAATACTCTGATTATTAGTGACAGTTTTCAGACACCGTCACTAATAGTTGCTGTATTAAAAATATATAACTAATTATACTAAATATTAGTGACGATTTAATAAGTATTAGTGACGGTTTAAGACCGTCACTAATAGTCTGAAATATTTTAGACCTAACTCGCACTAATTTTCCCCACTTCTCCCCCCAAAACCCTCGAAAAGCCTCCTCCCCTTCATTCGTGCTTCAGTCTCCTCCTCTCATCACGTCAGCTCCACCGGGTTTGCCACTGCTGCCGAACGCCCCACCCTTCTCCTCTGAACGTCCCACCATAGGTGCACCTTCTTCTTCTTATTCATCACCTCTTGCAGCCACCGCCGTCACCTCTTGCCGCTAAATGCCCCACCCTTCTCCACCAAATGCCCCACTGTAGGTGCATTTTGAGCACGAACAAATTTCAGAGGATACGAGAGCTCGAAGGGTGACTTTTGAGGATGTGCAATTGCCTTCGGCACGTTCTGCTGCGCCACCCATTAGAGAACAGTCCTCGAATGTTACCCCAGGACTTACAGAGGACATGCTCGCTTAGCTGGTGCTGTTCCATATGATTAGGCTAACCATGCCATTGGATGCTGGCGCGAGGCCTCTGGCGGACACGTATAACCAGCTAGTGCCGCTCCGTGTACTTAGGCCATGCAAACGACCCTCCCTTCTTACCCCTAACTTGCACCATATTCTGGGGGAAATGGAAAAGGACCGAGATGCTGCTAGAGCAGTAGCCGCCTCACCTTGCTCGGCCAGTTCTGTTTCTGATTCTAACTCTGATTAGGATAGGCTAGATGCATGGGATCTTTTGATGTGCTTTCTTATTTGCTTATGTATTGTGCTTATGCACACTTTGCTTTTCTTTTCCTTTCTTTTCTTTTATTTGTTTTTTCCTATATTTTGTTTTATCATGCTTTTGAATGGTTGTACGTGTGCTTTGATGTTTCTATTTACATTGTACTGCCTCTTAAATTAATGAAAATACATGACGCTTTTGGTTTCTACCTGTATTTTGTGCTTCACTATATCATTACATTTTTTCTGGCTATTTTTAGATTTTATGTGGATGTTACTTACACAAGTACACTAGTTAATTACATAGCACAGTGTAGTGGAGATGGCTCACCGAGTGCATACAGTGGAAATGGAGAACTAGCAATTGAAAGTGTTAGTTTTACTGTAATCCCAAGAGAGGGGTGAATTGGTATTTTAAAATTTTTCTTTCATAGGTTAGATATCCAACACCAGTATTACACAACCCTAGGGTCAATATAAAGCAGATAATTAAATGAATCAATAAATGCAGCTGAAATTAAATTGCGTAAATAAATTACTCAAGCATGCACAGTAAATCAAGTAGGACACTGATATGAAATCGAGTTTCGAAAAATGTGTCTACGTCCTTGCCTTGGCTCACAAGCACAAAGATTCCACTATGGCTCACTTAAAGGGAGGAGCGACACCTAATACAACTAGGTCAATTAACGAGGTACCATTCCGGGCTAGATTATCACCCCTTCAGTCTACACCTGGAATACATCTGATTCGCAATACAATTTGTGTACAAAGTGTATGCTTCTCAAACAAATAGATTTGTACCAGTATAATCAACACACTACAATATGATAGGATATGATAAACTCAATGTAGTCTTAATAACTACTCTCAAAATAATGCTAGTATATCAATCAGAATGTGAGAGTGTATTGTGTTAGGATCTTTGTGTCAAAATAATAATATCAATCACAAGACACAACGACAAAGATCTTTAGCACACAAATAAATATCTCAAAAATATTTTTCTCAAAAATAAGCACAAGAGATATTTAAGATTGGTTTGTAAAAAGTATTTCACAAACAAAATACAATACAAGCTCTTGAGTATTGCAATGATAATGCAAAACTCACAAGCTCTAAGGAGTTTTCCCAAGGAAGACTTATTGACAAAGTCTCCAAGAAAAACTCTAAGCTAACTCTCAAGTAAAAATAAATCTCAATCAAACAGAGCATATGAGAGTGTAAGCCTTATAGGATAATCACAAGAACACTCTTACTAGATGATTTTTGTAATGGGAATGAGTAAGAATGGAAGTGGAGAGCTTGAATATGAGAAATAGGGTTTTTGATTTTTAGAGAGAATTTGCTAATAATATTTGCTAATTTGTTACTAATCTATCCAAATGCGGGGGTACATATAGACACCCAAAAAATTATAACCATTAAGGACCTATCTGGTATTTTTGGGAAAGTTTAAATAGGGTTATTAAAAATTAACCACGTTTTAGTCTCAGTAATATTCGAGCAACCTGAGAGGTTTGGTCGACCATTTTTAAGGTTCAGTCGACCGGGTTACTCAGTTCGGTAGACTAGGGAGTTTTTGAATTGAGGTGATGGTCGACCAGACTTGAGGCGATTTTTGAACCTCCGAGGTTCGGTCGACTAGGCTAAGTTTGGTTGACTGAATTTAGATGTTCGGTCGACCAAGCCACTTTTCTACTTCACGTTCGATAAACCAAGGTATTGGGATTTCCCCACGTGCTAGTTTGGTCGACCAAGGTGTTAATGTTCATTTTAAGGACAGTCCACCAAATGGTCAAACTTTTGACCCTAGGGAGGTTCGGTTGACCGAAGGTAAGGTATGTTTTGGTTCGGTCGACAAAACACCCCAACTTTGTGCATTCCAATCCTATTTTTCTTTTGAAGTCACCCCTATTCACATGATAATAATTTCTAAGATTATGGGAGCTTTTTCATGCAATATATGTGGACCTATGTCAGTCTAAGGTCTTTGAGCTAATCCCTAAAAATCCAGCATAGGGTGATCCCTAAGGTCCATATATGGTCTTGAGCTTATCTACCCTATCATGCATGCAATGCATTAATTATTATAGACCATTGATATTTAAATATTAAAGACCCAAATAAAATTTAACTAAATTACAACAAATAAATGTTTTGGTTCTTTATCTTCTTTAAGTCCATGTGTGTGCACCATATGATACTTCCAATTGATCCTACACACAAACTCATCAACCATTAACTATCAAAGTATTTGACATAATCAAAACGAGATATGATCTATAAGGTCAAAAAAAAGAGAAGGTGTCCACCTTTGAAGGCTGGCTGGAAGCCATGATGAACAGGCAAGCTCAACTCGAACAAATGATGCGCCAATCTTGACCAGACGATGCAGGTGGCTCCTCCTCTTATTAGAAGGTATGTAAAAGGTAGTTTATGTGTGTGTATGTATGTATGTATGGATGGGTGGATGGATGGATAGATGGATGGATGTGTGTGTATATATATATATTTAAATAGATCAAAGTGTTTCAAAGCTTACTTATATCTTCTTCTTTTTTTGTACCACTTATATGTAAGTTTACAAACATTGCATGCTAAATTTGATGTCATGTTATGTTGAGTCCTACATATGAATGATGAATTTGTGTAAGTTTGAAAAAGTAGTAAATTGAATTGTACAAGAAATAATTGGTTATTTATCTCAAGCCAGTTATTTTGTACTCTGTATTGGAGGGGCTAGCCTTCACCCTAAGAATGTTTTATGACTTTATGCAATTATTTATGGTTGTGGCTAGTTTGTTTTGTATTTATAAAATTAATTTTTGGTTGGTTCTAATGAATTTATCTAATGTTTAAGATCCTTGGAAGTGAAGGAATCTTGCTGATTTTGGAATTGTCACTACATGCATTGCTCCTACTAGAGTTATCGACTAGTATCTTACAAATGTTCTGCTCAAGATAAATGCGAAGGTGTATCTTATCAACTCGCAATTGCCACTTAAAAAAATCACCCTAGCCTCTAATTTCACAAAGTGCTTCTTCCAAGCCTCAACCCTCGCCTCAGCTCTCGCCTTTGCACATTCCAAATCCTTCATCTTATTCTTCAGACAAGCAACAACCTCCTTCTCACCTTCACGAGAACTCCTCGAAGGCCCCAACAACCGTCACTATTCCCTCCTTCCTCCTGTTTTCCCTATCGCTCGTTACTTTGTTATCCTCTCACAAATGAATGATCGTCTCTATAGCGTCTTTGTACTTTTTCTTCAAGTCTTCCAATTGATCTTCAAGCAAGCATTTACTGAGCGCCATCTCTCTATTCTACTCTCCATTCATGAGTGATCTTCTGGTGAAAATCACACTTATATAGGAGCATTGATCAAGCACTGGTGCTTAGTAAATGCTTGCTTGAAGATAAATTGGAAGACTTGAAGAAAAAATACAAAGACGTTGTGGGCCTTACAAGGCTTAACATCCTATTTTGATGCTAACAAACAAATGGAACTTAACATATTTGGTTGAGTAATGATATTTTAGGATTCAAATTTTTGAAGCTCAAGAATATATATACAAGGATGATCAAAAGAAGCTTAAAGTATGGATTTCAAGATGATATTTTAAAGCTTCAAGAATATGAGAGAAAGCTTAAAAGTATATCAAAGCTTGAAGAAAAACAAGAGAGATAAGAGAAAGCAAAGCAAGAGAGCTCAAAGAAAAGACAAACACGAAGACTCAAGCGCCAAGAATGTCCAAATGTCTTAGAAGTCTTTATGTAAGTACTTTAATGTTTAAATATCATTTGAAATACTTTGAAGCTCTTTAGGGAATCTTTAGGGGATATTTATGGACTTAGAAACCTATTTTAAAATATTGGAAAATTTTTTATGAAAGATCAAAACAAGAGATCAAAATTAATTTTGAAAACTAAAAATGAAAAACCAGAAAAATGAACTGGTCTGCCGACTGACTAGTTTGCACAGGATTTCCTCAGCCGACTGACAAAACACCAGAATGAATAAACTGCCCAGCTGACGTCATTTTGACTTGTGATTAGTTAGCAGACTGACACCTGATCTATCCAACCAACTGACATTTTTGAACTAAGTTCAGTTAGCTGACTGACAATTTATTGGAATTAATTTTTGGACCGACAAAATGCTGTCAGCCGCCTGTCCAGCTGACTGACCTGCACAAAATTGACCCAGTTGAGTGAGTTAGCCGACTGACTTCACGGAGATTTTGAAATTCAAACTTAACGGGAAGATTTTCAAATTTAATTCTAGGATTTCAAATCTTTTGCAAAATTGACCAACTCCAAGTCAACTTGGTAAATAAGGAAAATCTTTCTCAAGAAAACTCTATAAATACTTTTTTAACCCAATGAATTAGAGAACCAAAGGATTATAATCAACATTCAAGCCTTCAAGTTAAAATCTCTTCAAAAGCTCTCTCTTGTTCATCTGTTTTGTTGAAGAATACTGAAGTGATGATCCATCCTAATCCTTTTTTACTACTGGTCCTTATCCTAAGAAGGAATCTTGGTGAAGTCTATACTTGAGTTTCATCTTATTTCATCTTGATATTTAAAGTTTGAAGTATATAGTTCTAAAATTATACTAATCTACTCTTTGAGAGAGAGTTCTTGTACGCAGCGTTTATCTTGTATTCTTGCAGTGTTTTTGATGATTCCATGTTGTTGGATCGTTGCCTAAGCGTGGGGTATTACTTGGAGAGGCTTTGCTCTAACCTAGTGAAGGAGTGTTTGAGTGTGGAATTCACTTGTAACGGTTTTTGTTCCGCCTAAAAAGGAACAGGTATAGTGAAATCCTTAGGTGGTTTGCCTAAGGCGAGGACATAGGCTAGGGATAAGCCAAACCTCGTAAGAACACCGGTGTCACTTTCTTCCCTTATTATATTTAAATTCTAGCAAAAATATAAACTGTGTGGATGTTGTAATTCTCTCAATCATAAAAACAACGTGTATTGGAAATTAAATAAACCAAAGTTTAATTTGTTATTGGGCTTGCGGAAACCGAAAGAGAGTACATTGGTTAATCAATATTTTGTGGAAACTATAAGAGAGTACGTTGATTGGTTAAGAACCCAAAACCTATTAACTAAAGGTTTATTTGAATTCTGATTTTGGAAAGAGTGATTGGATGTTATTTTGATTATCAATTGAAAGGCCAACTACATTCTTTACAGGACTTACAAATTCATATACACAGGGCTGCAAACAATCAAGCTGAATATTGCCAAGAGAATTGCAAAGCATATATTGATTGGTTACTTATATTGTGGTTGATTGGTTTGAGTAGTTGATTGATTTTTTATTTGTGATGTGGTTGTGGATTGAATAAAAGACTTAAGCCTTTATGTGATTGCTAAAAGAAGTCAAGAAATCTTTGAAAGAATTATAAAAGCTTAAGAATTCATAAAAGGATTTAAAAGAAATTTTTATAACCCAATTCACCCCCCTTCTTAGGGCTACACCTTAGTTTTCAGACACTAAAGAGGCAATCATTCATTCACGAGAGGATAACAGAGTAACGAGTGATAGGGAAAAAAGGAGGAACGAGAGATGCAAGAGGTTATTGGTGCCTTCGAGGAGTTCTCCTGAAGGTTAGAAGAAGACTGTTGTTTATCTAAAGAATAAGATGAAGGATTTGGAGTGTGCGAAGGCGAGAACCAAGGCTGAGGTTGAGTCTTGGAAGAAGCGGTTTGTGGAATTAGAGGCTAGGATTTTGTGTTTGGAAGAGGATACGACTTTGTTGATGAGGTGGGGAAATGAAGTACAAAATAGGGGTCCATGTATGTGCACAAAGGTTCAAGGTTAGTTGAATTTTGTATGACCTATTATTTAAGCTACTGGATTGCATGCCTTATATAGAATGCCACCTGCATGGTTGATGCAGTGATTTATGTTTTGTATGCTATAGAAAACTGTTAGGCTATTTGGTATACTCTTTTTTATTTACAGATTTGGGAAATGTTCTATTTACAGACAATATGCTACTGAAATTTTGTTAAAATTTTTCCCAAAATAATCAAAGCCCAAAAATCAAGTGCTAAATGTTTATAATATGATGCTTGCTTAAATTGTTATTGAGTGGATGAGTGATTGCTAAATGAAAATTGATTTTCATCCTAAATTGAAAATGCATGCATAATAACATATATAGAGGAGTTAATCACCATTCTTAGATCATCAGCAGTGATAGCCCCCTGTTTTTGATAATGGCAAAGGGAGAGAAATGGATGGTAATGAGGATGGTGTTCATTTTTTGTGCTTGAATTGATGGTGTTTTTGGAAGTCAAGAAAGTTTTTTCATTGCTTCTCTTAAGGATGTTATAGACTATTTGCATCTATTTTGGTGTATTGATGCAAATCATCTTATACTTTTTATTTATTTTAATTTTGTAATGAAAAATAATTATGCTTAACTAGTGTTTGCAAGGACCTACTTAACTTGATTATTTGTATGAAATGTTTGAACAAATCATACTGAACTTCTTGTGTTGAATGGAACATAATATTGCCAAATATTGAGTATACTAAACTGCTTGTATTGAATGGATTATTACTGAAATATTGAGTATACTGAATTGCTTCAGGCTTGTATGTATGTTTTGTTATGGAAAAAAACTCTATTTACAAATGGCATGTTGCCAAAATTTCAATTGATTTTTTCAAAAATAAAATATGATAAAATGGTCATAAAGTGCATACAATAAGTGATTAAATATGAATTGTTCTTTGGTTATGAGCACAACATCATGTTATGTACATATATATATATATATATATATATATATATATATATATATGTGTTCAAACATTGTATACTAGCTAGTTAATTTCTTGTGAAATTATTATTTTGTAGGGTTTGCGGCTCTCTCAACACTACAATGATGCCAGACACTTTAGTTGGGTTGAATGCCCACAACTTTTTACTTTTCTTGTATTTCTTGTTAATTAAACATAATTAATTTTTATATTTTAATTTGAATTTGTACTTGTATGTATTTTAATTTTGAATAAATTATTTTTTTAAAATTTAATATTTTATGAATGTTTTAGTAATTCTGGTTCAATTTTATGTATTTTAAAATGTAATTAAAGGTTTTTATAGGAATTAAAAAAAATTAATTTTTTTAAAGCATTAGTGACGGTTTGCAAAACTGTTACTAATAATGGGAAGATGAAGTATTAGTGACAGTTTAGAAATCGTCAGCCATGACTAAATGACCAAAATCATCACTAAATCAACCTTATGGGGGCCAAATATTAGTAATGGTTCTATAATCGTTACTAATAGTCAATTATTAGTAACTATTTTTGTAACATTCTCAAAATTTTCTCCATTTTTTTTTATTTTTATAATGAATTACTTCAACACCTGCATGTAATGGGCATCCCTATGCAGCGGAAAAACATAAATCACATAACCACACATACATGTATATACAATACCAGAATTCAGTATTTTCAACTATAACTTTATAATACATCTCTCTTCCTAGTGCCCACTACACAAAACATAAACCCTACGTAAAACTTACCCTCTGAACCAGGGTAATCGATATACTCTCTATCCGCGAGCCTGATCTACTCGCCTAGCTGTCTCACCTGAAAAATGGTAATGTAATGGGGTGAGTCGACGCTCAGTAAGTGGAAATATGCTATTAATAGTTTTTGGCGACCGAGTCATAAAATTATAATAATAATATTTAAAACTACATGATTTGGCAAATCTATAAAACACATGTATAAAAGCTTAAAACATCTGTATCATTTGAGCTTTTTATTATTCATACTGCTATAACATACTATTACAATGAAAACTATAAATATGTATACGTATATAGATATGTAATTGTGTTATTTTCCCTCGGACTCTATATGTCATGATTTGACCCCTCATGACGGGGTTCTGCGGCTCGTAGGCGGGACTTAACCTAGTCGGCCCTCTAGGTAAGTCATCATACTCTACACTACCTTAGCCCGACCAAACTGCATCCACTCCTAAGCACGGGACTGACTGCTACCTCATCTAACAAGCCCCCTCATCCCAGTGTACTGGGGAGCTGCATCCTCTCCGAGCACGGTTAGATGGTACCCACACATTATCTGAGATATGTGGTTGCACTCTATCTGTATGTAGCAACGGTACCGTGTTCTGTAAACTATATCTGTTTGTAATAACTCCACAGGAATTTGATATTAGATAAGTACACATATATATATATATACCTTTGTTGTTTTCATTATGTTCCCAAAATAACCATACGCTATAATTCTGAACTGTAAAATCTGAGTAACTGTAGCATCTTGATGCTATAACTGTATAATCTCTCTTTATAAAGTGTGTGTTATGGTATTCAGGAAGACATGACATTCTGTGAAAATAATGATATAATGAACTAAATAAAATCTATATAAATCTACATAAGATGAATATCTACTCAGGCCACACAACATTAAAACATTCATTTTATGGAAACTGCATAATAATTGGTATATATGTGTATGTATCTATAAAAACTCTCTGTTAATATTCTTAAAACCCTAGCATAGTATATTTCCCTTACCTTAATTTTGAAAAGCCCCTATAAAGTTCTTGCTCTATACCTGCGGGGTTCCTATCTCAACCTCCTGAAAATAAAATCCCCCAGAACAAAATATCAGTATTTTCTTACCTACAACATTTCTTATAACTGAGGGAAGGGCAAATACTGAATAAAATGTCTTACCCTGAGATTGAGACGAAATCCAACCCAACTTTTCCAACGATCAGCTCCGGTAGACTTGCAAAGAACTTTGCCAAGAACGTCGTGGTAGCCTCAGATCTTCGATTCGGCGAGAAACAGGCCTAGAAACGAAGAGAGAAGTGAGAGAGGTACGTAAAGAGGGATAGGAGAGAGAGAGAGCGGTGTTAAAAATCGATAAAAATATGAGTTTTGGCTATTTATAGGGTCAGATTCATCGATGAGACACGTCACTTCGTCGACGAGTCTTTCAGTAAATTCGTTGACGAATCTTACCCTTCGTAGAGGAAATTCAGAGTAGCCCAAAATCTTTGCTCAGTATTTCTCATCGATGAAATCTTGCCTTCGTCGACGAGGTCCTGAAGACCTTCATCGACGAAACCCTGTATTCATCGATGAATTTCCTTATGCACTCGTCGACGAACCCCGGTATTCATCGACGAGTCTTGGCAATTCCTTGAAATTATTATTATTATTATTATCTCCAAAATGCGATGTCATCGACGAACACTCCGCATTCGTTGACGAAGTCTACTGCCTCCTTTTGTTATTGATTCCATTTCTCTCCCTCATTATCATTTTAAATACCATTATTCTTTGGGTCGTTACATTCTCCCCTCCTTATAAAATTTCGTTCTCGAAATTTACTATCTGTATCTTTTTCTATACTCTCCATCATTCAGTAAAGGATAATGGTCTACTTATTTTATTACCTACCCTCACTTATGGCGGAGGAATACCGTGGTTACATTGGTAGTTCTGGGAGATTACACATATAAAACTAAAGACTATCTACTAACTAAAATCAATACATGTACCTGAAAAAGAAACACTATCTAAATACTATACTTTACCTGATTACCTCTATACCTCGTTGAACAACTGTGGGTATCTCTGTCTGATTTGCTCCTCGAGTTCCCAAGAAGCTTCCTCTATGGCGTGATTCCTCCATAAAACTTTAACTAACTATATTTCTTTAGTGAGTAAAGTCTGAACCTTTCTATCCAAAATCCATACTGGTACTTCTTCATATACCAATGAATCCTTAAGCTCTATCTCTGCATAGCTAATGATGTGGGATGGGTCTGGGACATATTTCCATAACACGGCAACATGAAACACGTCATGAATACGAGCCAAAGAATGCGGCAAAGTTAGCCTATAGGCAACTGACCCTATTCTCTCAAGTATCTCAAAAGGGCCAACAAACCTAGGGCTCAACTTGCCCTTCTTTCCAAACCTCATAACTCCTTTCAGAGGAGCTATCTTCAAAAATACTCGATCTCCCACATCAAATTCCAACTCTCGGGGGCGAGTGTCTACATAGCTTTTCTATCGACTCTGTGTTGTACTGATTTTTTCTCTAATTAATCGGACTATGTTAGATGCTTGTTGTATTATCTTAGGACCCAAAACTCGCCTCTCTCCTAGCTCATCCCAGAAGAGAAGAGAAGAGAACGACATCTCCTGTCATACAGTGCCTCATATGGAGCCATGCCGATACTAGCCTGATAGCTATTATTATAAGCAAATTCAACTAACGGCAAAAACTGAATCCAACTGCCTCCAAAATCAAGAACACAAGCACGAAGCCTATCCTCTAGTGTCTAAATCGTCCTCTCAGTCTGACCGTCTGTCTGGGGATGAAAAGTAGTGCTAAAAGCTAACTACATACCCATAGCCTCCTGAAAACTTTTCCAGAATTGTAAAGTAAACCGAGAATCTCAGTCCGAGACTATGGATATTGGTACTCCATGAACACGAACTATCTCCTGAACATATATCTCTGCCAATCTATCCATGGAATAATCGATTTTAATAGGGATGAAATGAGTGGTCTTCGTCAGACGATCAACAACCACCCAAATCGCATTCAATCCCTGTCGCACTGATGGTAACCCCGTAACAAAGTCCATCAAAATGTGGTCCCACTTCCACTCTAGAATAAACAACGGCTGCAACTGCCTTGTTGGCCTATGGTACTCAACTTTAACTTGCTGACACGTCAAGCATTGCTAAACAAACTCGGCCTTCTCCCTCTTCATTCCACTCCAACAGAAATACTCTCGCAGGTCTCTGTACATTTTAGTACTGCCGGGATGGACTGTGTTTAGGGATCTGTGAACCTCCTCCAGTATAGTTCTCTTGATCTCAGTATCTACAGGAACACATAGCCTAGTACGGAATCGCAGAGCTCCATCATCTGATATGCTGAACTCCTCACCCTGACTATCACGCACTCTAGTCATCACCACTGCCAACTCTACATCATCACCCTGAGCTGCTTTAATCCTCTCGTAAAGTGTACGCTGAACCACTAGACTAGCAATAACTGCCTGAGGACTCTCCTCTACCAATTCTATACTGAGCCTCTCCAAATCCACCAGAATTGAGTGTTGAATCTCCATAGATGCTAGTACGGATCCCCCTAATTTCTTGCTTAGAGCATCTGCCACTACATTTGCTTTTCCTGGGTGATAACTAATCATGCAATCGTAATCTTTAATAAGTTCTAGCCACCTTCTTTGCCTCATATTCAACTCTTTTTGAGTAAAGAAATATTTCAAACTCTTATGATCAGTGAAAATCTCGCACTTTCCACCATATAAATAATGCCTTCAAATCTTGAGAGCATACACCACTACAGCAAGCTTTAAATCATGAACATGATAATTCTTCTCATATTCCTTAAGCTGCCTAAACGCATATGCAATAACCCTGCCGTGCTGCATCAACACGCATCCAAGACCCTTTAAAGAGGCATCACTATATATTACAAAACCGTCCTCCCCTGATGAAATAGCTAGTACTGGAGCTGAAACTAACCGCTGCTTTAACTCTTGGAAACTCTACTCATAGTCATTAGTCCAATCAAATTTTACATTTTTCCTCGTAAGTCGTGTTAATGGACCTAATAGCCTGGAGAAACCATCCACAAAGCATCGGTAATAACTTGTTAACCCCAGAAAACTCCTGACTTCCTAAACATTTCCTAGCCTCTCCCAATTCACCACTGCCTCTATTTTGCTTGTCAACTAATACACCTGCTTTTGAGATCACGTGGCCAAGAAATGTGACTTGCCTTAACCAGAACTCACATTTCTTGAATTTTGCATATACTTTCCTTTCCCTTAATACCTGCAACACCAATATCAAATGATACTCGTGGTCCTCAAAACTCCTCGAGTAGACCAGTATATCATCAATAAATACAACCACGAACTGGTCCAAATACTGGTGGAACACCCGATTCATCAAATCCATGAAAATCGCTGGTGCATTAGTCAACCCAAATGGCATCACTAAAAACTTGTAATGCCCATACCTGGTATGGAATACGGTCTTCGAAATGTCCTTTGCTTTAACTTTCACCTGGTGGTAACCTGACTGCAGATCAATCTTAGAGTAAACCTGGGTCCCCTAGAGTTGATCAAATAAATCATCGATCCTAGGGAGAGGATATTTATTCTTGACTGTCAATTTATTTATCTCCCTATAATCGATGCACAACCTCATGGTTTCATCTTTCTTTTTCACGAATAGAACTGGCGCACCCCAAGGCGACACACTGGGCCTGATAAAACATTTATCCAACAATTCCTGTAACTGTTCTTTCAATTCTTTTAACTCTACCGGGGCCATAGGTATGGTGCTTTTAATATTAGTGCAGATCCCAACAAAAAATTTATAGTGAACTCAATCTCATGATCTGGTGGCAAATCAGGCAATTCTTTTGGAAATACATCTGGGAATTCCCTCACTACTGGTATGTCAGCTTGTCTCAATTCTTCTTTTGACAATTCTTTTATGTATGTGACATACCCTTGGCAACCACCCTGTAATAATCTCCTCACCTAAATAGCCGACACTAGCTGTGGTGAGGCACGTACACGTGAACCCGAAAATCTAAACTCTGACTCGCCCGAGGGTCTAAAATTTACTTCTTTCAAATGACAATCAATATTTGCATGATAAGTTGATAACCAATCCATGCCCTGTATCACATCGAACCCCTACATATCTAGGACCACAAGATCGGCTAACAACACTCTCTCCTAGATACTTACTGGAAAATTCTGAAGTACCCTCCTGCATCTAACCACAGATCCCATCGGCATACCCACAGATAGTTCTACATCTAGGAGCTGAGTCTCTACCCAATTATTCTGACATACCCCGCCGATATAAAGGAATGGGTGGCACCTGTATAAAAAAAACAACAATTGTATATGGTAAAGCAGTAAGGGTACCTGTGACCACGTCTCCAGCCATTTCAGCGTCCCCCGGTGTCAATGCATAGACCCTCGCCAACGTAGTATTTCTCTGCTGACCTCCGCGGGGCACCTGGTATCCTCCCCAAAATGGCCTAGGAGCCGGTGCATAACCTGGTGTCATCTAACAAGATCGAGCCATATGTCTAGGTCTCCCGCAGCGGTAGCAAACATTCTCCCCAAATCAACATTCACCTGGGTGTCTCTGTCCACATCTGGTATAAATGGAGGGAGACTGACTGCCTTAAGATCCACCCTGCTCTACTATCTGTGTCCAACCTCCGCCAGATCTACCTCCCCTCCAAGGGCCTTGGCTGGGACCTACCTGAAAGCTCGAAGGTGCGGTCCTCTTCTTCTGGCTCTATGTCTGAATCTCTTTCGGTAAAATTTCCTCTGCTATAATGGCCCTGTCAACCAACTCTGCAAAATCCTGGATCCTCAGTACCGCCACTTGCCTGTAGATATCTTGCCTCAGATTCTTCTCGAACATTCCGGCCTTCTTTACTTCATTAGGGACGATATATGGGCAGAAATGCGAGAGCTCGATAAATCTTGTTGCGTACTGTTGAACTGTCATCGAACCTTGGGACAGGCTCAGGAACTCCTGAATTCGGGCCTCTCTGACCGAAACATGATAGTATCTATCAAAGAATATATCCCTGAAACGGGCCTAGGTCATCGGCATTGGAATCGTCCTCTGCTCCTCCAATAGTCTAGTGGTCGTCCACCACCTCTCAGCCTCCCCTGCTAGTCTATACGTAGCGTACATAACTCTCTACTCATCGGTGCAGTGAAGTACTGTCAGAATCTTCTCTACCTCTTGCACCCAATTCTCAGCAACTGCAGGGTCAGTCGCTCCAGAAAAAGCTGGCGGATTCATCTTCATGAATTTCTCTATGGTACATCCCTGAGCAGAAGATGGACCTCCCTGCTCTCTAGAACTCCGTGCTATCTTAGCCATAACTTGCAGAGCCACACTACGTAGCACAGCATCTGAATCCCCACCTGTTGTGCCAGAAGGACCAGCTCCATCATCCCCACTAGCGTGAGCGCTATTGCCTCCTAGGTCCATCCTGCAAACACATAGAACACCGTCTCAAAATTCTATTTTCCTACAGACCCAACTTATTCAACTAAACTCCAAATCTTTTATTAACTACCCTTCCTGATCCTAACCCCAAAATCAACTCCTACAACCCAAACACATGACTCGTCAACAGTTTACTATGGTTTTCCTGGAATTGTCACCCCAGGAAAAACACAAAACAAATCATGAAATCTCATATCCAGATCACAGAATAAAACCTCAAATCTTCTTCCTATATTCTGGTATTATTTTCTTTTGCACTCTAGAGTCTACAGAACCTAGCAACCTAGGCTCTGATACCAAAATGTAACATCCTTAAAATTTTCTCCATTTTTTTTATATAATGAATTACTCCAACACTTGCATGTAATGGGCATCCCTATGCAGCAGAAAAACATAAATCACATAACCACACATACATGTATATACAATACCAGAATTCAGTATTTTCAACCATAGCTTTATAATACACCTCTCTTCCCAGTGCTCACTACACAAAACATAAACCCTACGCAAAACTTACCCTCTGAACCAGGGTAATCGATATACTCTCTATCTGCGAGCCTGATCTACTCGCCTAGCTGTCTCACCTAAAAAATGGTAATGTAATGGGGTGAGTCGACGCTCAGTAAGTGGAAATATGCTATTACTAGTGTGTGGCGACCGAGTCATAAAATTATAATGATAATATTTAAAACTGCATGATTTGACAAATCTATAAAACACATGTATAAAAGCTTAAAACATCTGTATCATTTGAGCTTTCTATTATTCATACTGCTATAACATACTATATATAATGAAAATTATAAATCTGTATACATATATAAATATGTAACTGTGTTCTTTTCCCTGAGACTCTATATGTCATGATTTGACCCTTCATGACAGGGTTGTGTGGCCCGTAGGCGGGACTTAACCTGGTCGGCCCTCCAGGTAGGTCATCATACTCTACACTACCTCAGCCCGGCCAAACTGCATCCACTCATAAGCGCGGGACTGGCAGCTACCTCGTCTAACGGGCCCCCTCAACCCAATGTACTGGGGAGTTGCATCCTCTCGGAGCACGGTTAGACAGTACCCACACACTATCTGAGATATGTGGTTGTACTCTATCTAAATATAGCAATAGTACCGTGCTCTATAAACTATATCTGTCTGTAATAACTCCACAAGGATCTGATATTATATAAGTACATCTATATATATATATATACCTTTGTTGTTTTCATTATGTTCCCAAAATAACCATATGCTATAATTCTGAACTGTAAAATCTGAGTAACTGTAGCATCTCGATGCTATAACTATATAATCTCTCTTTATAAAGTGTGTGTTATGGTATTCAGGAAGACATGACATTCTGTGAAAACAATGATATAATGAACTGAATAAAATCTATATAAATCTACATCAAATGAATATCTACTCAGGCCACACAACATTAAAACATTCATTTTATAGAAACTGCATAATAATTGGTATATATATATATATATATATATATATGTATCTATGAAAACTCTGTTAATATTCTTAAAACCCTAGCATAGTATATATCCCTTACCTTAACTTTGAAAAGCCCTTATAAAATTCTGGCTCTATACTTGCGGGGTTCCTATCTCAACCTTCTGAAAATAAAATCCCCCAGAACAAAATATCAGTATTTTCTTACCTACAACATTTCTTATAACTGAGGGAAGGGCAAATACTAAATAAAATGCCTTACCCTGAGATTGGGACAAAATTCAACCCAACTTTTCCAACGATCAGCTCCGGTAGACTTGCAAAAACTTCACCAAAAGTGTCGTGGTAGCCTCAAATCTTCGATCCGGCGAGAAACAGGCCCGAAAACGAAGAGAGAAGTGAGAGAGGGACGTAGAGAGAGAGAGGAGAGAGAGAGCGGCATTAAAAATTGATAAAAATATGAGTTTTGGCTATTTATAGGGTCAGATTCGTCGACAAGACACGTCACTTTGTCGACGAGTCTTTCAGTAAATTTGTCAACGAATCTTACCCTTCGTCGACGAAATTAAGAGCAGCCCAAAACCTTTGCTCGGTATTTTCTTGTCGATGAAATCTTGCCTTCGTCGAGAAGGTCCTGAAGACCTTCATCGACGAAGCACTGTATTCGTCGATGAATTTCCTTATGCACTCGTCGACGAACCCTTGTATTCATCGACGAATCCTGGCAATTCCTTGAAATTATTATCATTATTATTATCTCCAAAATGCGATGTCGTTGATGAAGTCTACTGCTTCTTCTGTTACTGATTCCATTTCTCTCACTCATTATCATTTTAAATACCATTATTCTTTGGGTCATTACAGTTTTAATAATCGTCACTAAAAAGTGTACTATTAGTGATGGTTTCTTGACCATCACTACTACAGTCATATAAGTGATGGTTATTAAATCCGTCACTAATAAATGCGCTTTAGTGACGAAGTTGAGCCGACCATATGTGCAGTTTAATAGTGACGGTCGTAGACTATTACTGACAGTTCTTTTCCCTCTCTAATACTCCACTATTAGTGACGGTTTGAATATTTTGCCACAAATAAGTATTAGTATCCGCAGATATGGTGACAAAGTTAGAAACGTCACTAATACTGAGAGAACCGTCACTAATAGTCTATTAGTGACGATTTGAATATTTTGCCACTAATAAGTATTAGTATCCGCAGATATGGTGACAAAGCTAGAACCGTCACTAATATTGAGAGAACCGTCACTAATTGTATTAGTGACAATTTTTTGAGTATTAGTGATGGTTTAAAACTAATACCCTTATTTCTTGTAGTCTCCCTTTACACGAGGCAGTGGTACAAATGTTTTGACTCCTACATGATTCGGATTATTTATAGGAGGTGTGAGTATGATTGTCGCGTGTATATAAAGAGTCTTGATGATGGTTTTTTTTTTCTTTTTTTTTTTTTGTTGCCTTATGCTGATCACATACTGATTGCTAAGAAGGATATGACCAAGGTAAATTAGTTGAAGACTCTGTTGAATAAAGAGTTTGACATGAAGTATTTGGGTGCGGCCAAGAAGATTCTTGAGATGGAGATTCATAGGGATATAGTTAAAGGGAGATTGTGGTTATCTAAGGACACCTATCTTGAGAAGGTGTTGGAGAGGTTTAACATGATTAATGCAAAACCGGTAAGTACACTGTTGGCGAATAATTTTAAATTGTTTACCACCCAGTGCCCAAAAATGGATGATGATATTCATGACATATCAAAGGTCCTCTGTTCCAGTGCAATAGGGTGTTTAATGTATGTTATGATATGTACAAGATCAGATCTGACACAATTTGTTAGTGTGGTGAGCAAATTTTTTTCAAATATAGGTAGATAGTATTTGGACGCAGTCAAGTGTGTAACAACCTGCTTATTTTCACTATTTATTTATTTTTTTCACATAGTTATATTTATAATAATTTTAACATCCTACTAAACTGTCATAGTCGTGATCAACCTAGACCCATGAGTACTAGGGATATACCTGTCATACAACTTTAATACCTAAGCAGCAGAAAATATAAATTACATGCATGCCATACCACATCAAACACGATACCAGAGTTCTACTAAATTTGTTATATATAGGTATATGTCCCAAAAAGACTATAAAGGTATCCTAGGATCTTAACCCAAAAAAGCTGACCCTAGCTCAACAACTTACCCTTCTGGTAGGGCAACTCAGTCAAACTCTACTGCTGTAGGGCTTTATCCGCTCTTCTACCTGGATTTCCTAAATTATTGTAATGCTGGGGTGAGACACCTCTCATTAAGGGATATAAACTAATATCAGTGTGTGGCAATATGAGTATTTTCGTGTTATACATATAAACAGTACATAATTCATATCTTGGTAAAAACAATTTGTATCATATCTGAATAAAACATGATTTGTCATAACATAGTTTAACATACTACATTTCTGTATATAAAAATCACCTTATATAACTATACCATACTGAAATATTACCTAGGATAGATAGCTAGTTGTTGTCATGTCTTACCCCCCACATGATAGGGTTGTACTGCCCGTAGTCGGGACCTAGCAATGGCTGGCCGACCATGCTAAGTCAAACATAGGTGTGTAAGTACGATGGTCCTGTTCCACCGGTACCGGACTACCAAGGGAACTATAATACTCCCATAAAGCCACATCGACTGCCATTTCCCACACTCTATTTGAGATGTGTGGTAGCACTAACATAAACATAATCGTGAACATATAGCTACGGTACCATGCTTCGTGAAACAAAATTAAGCCATCTTGGTTGTGATAACATATAATACATTTCATGATATTGAAACATTGTAGTTTCATATTACAGAGTAGAACATGACATGACAATATTTTCTTGAATCTTGACATAACATGCATAATTATGGCATTTGCGTCGTCATATCATAACATATAAATCATGGCTCTAGCGCCAGCATATCATAACACATTAAACATGGAAGTCCTGTACTATTGAACATAATATTCTTAAAACCATTGATCCTATACTGTTTTTATGGTTTTCTTCAAAATTATTATATCATGCTTATCTTGGAAACATCATAAGATTTTAGTATAACAACATTTTCATGGAAGTATTATACTCATGCCACACAAACGTAAGTAGCCTTCTAAACTCATAATTTGTTCTGAAATCATATTTTCTTATAAAATGCGTTAAAACCATTTCCCTGTTCAATAGTAGTATTTCCAAATATAGTTATATATCATACATATTTTTCTGAAAATAACTACTGTATGACAATAAATAATTTCATGAAAAATGCTGACTTAATTTATCCCTTGAGTTGGCTTACTAAGAAGCCCACAAAATTAACCAAACTTGCTACTGTGTGTGTTCCTAACTCAACACCCTGAAATTCACATTTTCCCCACAAAACTCCAATATTATCTCACCTAATACATTTTCCTCAATCCAGAATTACCAAATACCTTATAAAACTTAAAATAACCAACTTACCCAGATTTTTGGATGGTGCTCAAGTTGGCTTAACCAACAATCTACTCCAACAAACTTCAAGAGAATCTTCCCAGGAGTAGCATGGCGGCTTTCAATCATCGAATCGGTGAAGAACAAAGCTGGAAATCTAGAGAGAAGGAAGGGGAGATAGATTTCTAGAGAGAGAAGGAGCCTAGCATGCAAATTTCTTGCAAAAAGTATGTTTTTGGCATTATATAGAGTGTTGTCCACATGTCTGCGTCGATGAGCCATGTCGCCTTGTCGACGAGACCAAGAAGGAGGTTCATCGATGAACACTTCACCCTTGTCGACGAAATTTAGGTCTTGAGTATAACCCTCTCAGTAAATTCTCATTGACGAGACACGCATCCACATCAACGTGCCTAAGAATGCCTCTCGTCGATGAACACTCTATGCTCATCGATGATACCCTGCTGAGTCCCCTTTAGAATTTTCCTTTTCTCTCCTTTATTTTATTATTTAATTACTATAATTCTTTGGGTCTCTACAGAGTGAATTTTCATATACTTAAGGAGTACATCATACTATGGCATCATGTTCGGCAGACAATAAAGTGATTCATCAGTTGTGGGATATATGAATGCAGACTATGTGGGGGACTTGGATGACAGGAGGTCTGCAACAGGGTATGTGTTCACCCTTGTGGGAGGGTCTCTTTGTTGGAGGTTCATGGTATAGTCTCTGGTTGCACTATCAACAACTGAGTTAAAGCATATGGTAGCCACCGAAGCTATCAAGGAAGCATTGTGGCTTATAGGTTTAGTCAAGGAGTTGGGTATACAGTAAGGTGGAGTTCAACTATGTTGTGATAGTCAGAGTGCCATTTATTTGGCTAAGGACCAAGTGTATCATGCGAGAACCAAGCACATAGATGTGAAGTTTCATTGGATCCGGGAGTTGGTCTCTTCTGGTGAACTCTTGCTTGAGAAAGTTCACACTTCTAAGAATGCAGCAGATGTATTGATAATGTCTATTACCATGGATAAGTTCAAGCATTGCTTGGACTTGCTTAATGTCTCTAGTTACTAGATAGGAGGCGATCCCAACCTATTGCCCTAGGTGGAGCTGTGGGTTATGTTTTTAGTTTTCTCCTAAGAGGTGTATGTTCGTCAAGGTGGAGATTTTTGTTATATGTGGCTTATATGTTGAGTGGAACGCATGTACAAAGAAAACATGGTGGAAAAATAGAGAAGCTGACTTGTAGAAAGAAATCGACAACAGTTTGCCTAAAACCATCGACGGTTTTATTCAGATCTAGAAGAAATAGTCAATGGATTTACAACTTTATATCAGCTATTTGGTCTCAGTATTAAACCATCAACGATATGTCTGAAACTGTCAACAATTTTGCTCGGTGACTCAGTGCTAGTTTTCAAAATTTGAAGTGGGAAATTGTATAGGTTGGGATTCTAGGGAAAACCTTTGAGAAAGTTATATATACATATTGTATGTTGTAACTCTATATCTTTTGACACATGATAGTGAAAATTCACAGTCATTTGCTCCCGTGGATGTAGGCATTGCCGAACCACATAATTCTTCATGTCATTGTTTTATTGCTTTCATATAATCTGCATGATTGTGGTTTTCTTTATATTTCATTGTTGGTTGCTACATTGTGTGATTTGATTTTTCGCTACACATTAATTTGCACAATAAGTACTAAAAAAAATTTCTAGTTTCATTTCCTGGTAGAGTTGGTAGTTTTGACATGAAAATATTTTCTTGCGACCACTTCCTTGTGTAATGGTTTGATTATGATTGCCGCTTCTCATGGTCGCATCATTGACATCGCCGACTATGGTTGTTATGCCATCAATGATTTACAATGACTTTTTTTTCTTTTTTCTTTTTGCAATGGCTTTGGTGACACCTCTCCCATCACCCTCCCCAAATCGACTTCATCAACAACCAAAATTTCTATAACTTCATCTTATTTGATGACTACAGTCTATCCATCTCTATGACATCATTTGTTGGAATTGGTGTATTCCCAAGAGGGGGTGAATTGAGTATTAAAAATTTTCTCCTAGGTTTAACATTCAGCAGCAGTACAACACAACTTAGGGTCTATTTATGCAATTGTAAATCTAATCATTCACAATAATAAATCATAAACATTCAAGTGCTGAAATTTAAATAATAAAAATTAAAAGCAGGCACAAGAAATATTATCAGAGTTCGGCCAATACTGCCTACGTCCCCGCCTCAGCTCGCAAGCCCGAGGATTCCACTAATACTCACTTAACGGGTGGAGCGGCATCGATTACAACCAGGTCAAATTACCAGGGCTGACCTCAACCTTTGCACACTCTCCTTGCGGGGTGTTGAAGGCCCTACCAATCCTTATGGGCTAGATCAACGCCCCCTCAGGCCACGCCTGGAATACAACAATGAATACAATATAAATTTTGTGTACAAATGAAGATGCTTCTAATACAAGTAGATTATGTACCAATACACACAATCAAAAACTAATGCTCTTCCAAATGTTAGAAAATATAAGATCAGTGAAGATATGTGAAACTACTCTCAATATTATGTCAATGTGCAATCAATGTATGAGAGTGTGCTAGCAAAGTTTCTTTGAAACAATCTACATAAATATATCAACCACAAATAATGTTTCAAATATTTCCAAGAGTATAATAAAATATTTCAAAATAATTTTCAAAAGATTAAGCACAAGAGATATTTGCAAAGCAAGCTTGTCAAAAAATGTTCTTAAAAAAAACACAAGCAAAATCGAAAGTCTTGCAATAAAGTGCAAAGACTCAAAGCTTAACAAGTTTCCCCACAAAATGAATTTATAGGTTAAATCTATGGGGAGAATTTTTGAGCTTAACTGTCCTAAAATTAACAATCAATATGAGAGTATAAGCTTGTAGATAATCTCAAAGATACTCTCACTAAGTTGGTTTTAACAAATGAATGAAAAAGGGTGGAGTATATGGGTTTGTATGTGGAAGTGAAGCTCTAAAAATTTCAGAGAAATTTTTTTAATCAAAAGCCCTAATCTCTCATTAACTTTTGCAAATTAACATATATATATATAGCGTCACTCAAAAATATTACCATTGGGACATAAGGGTAATTCTTAAAATTGTTTTAAACATGTTTAAGTAAAAGAACCCTAATTTACCCTAATTAACCGGCGGTAAATTTTGGCCAGCTGAGAGTTTCGGCCGACAAAGTCATAGGTTCGGTCGCCCGAACAAACACGTGAAGAAAAATAATTTTTGAAGTTCGGGTGACTGAAAAATGGTTCGGATGGCCGAGTCTAAGGCGATTTCCAACCTACTCGAGGTTCGGTTGTCTGGGCCTTAGTTCGGTCGCCCGATGGCTTTTTAAACATGAAGTTCGGAAGCTCGGGGAAGGTGGAAAAAGTTACGGCCAGGGTTTGACCGACCAAGGAAGTTCAACTCATTTTGATTCGGTCGCCCGAACCAAGTCAAACTTTTGACCAGTCAATAGTTTGGTCAACCGAGACATTTTTAACTTGCCTGGTTCGGTCGCCCGAATCCCATTCAAACTTAACATTTTAGGTCCTTTGGGAGTTTAATGTTATATGCTGGGACCTAGGGTTTATCAATGGTCTAGGCTTTTCAATTAAGCCTAAAAAACCTGCCGTCGGTCGACTCCCTAAGGTCATTCTACGGTTTTGAGTTTATAGTCCCTACTATGCATGACATGCACTAATTATTACAGACCTTGGAATATAATTATAGACCCGAAATGAAATATAAAATATAAAAATACAACTTAAAATACACAAAGGCTTCATGCTCTGCTCCTTGGTAATACCATGGTTTACACCAAAAAATGTGTTCGTTCAAGTGCTTTTCACCCTCCATTTCTCATCTATCAACCGTGCTTAGAAAAGTTGTTGTAATTGGTGTATTCCCAAGAGGGGGGTGAATTGGTTATATAAAATTTTGTCCTAGGTTTAGCTAATCCAATAGCAGTATTTCACAACTTAGGGTCTTTCTATACAAGCATAAACCCAAATGCGCAGATAATATTCGAAAATTAAATCATGCGCAAAATTCATAAAATAACATACATTTGCAGAAAATAAATTATGAAAAGTAAAGTGCACACACGATATGTTATCAGGGTTCGGCCAATTGTGCCTACGTCCTCGTCTCTAGTTTATAAGCCCAAGGATTCTACTAATGCTCACTTAACAGGTGGAGTGGCGCCATTTACAGCCAGCTCAATTAATGGGGTTGACCTCAACCTACAAGCACACCTTACTAGGATGGTACACCTAGTTTCCTAACTGAGTCTAAGCCAATCCGAGACTATTCAATAGGGCTAGTCTCCCTCTTCAGGCACACACTTGGAATACAACAAATATTAAAATTTGGCATACAAATAAACGCTTCTTAACTAAGCAAACTATGTACCGATTCAACACAAACACTAATCAATGCACCTCAAACAGATAGGAACTATAAGGTCAGTGCAAATATGTGTCTAGTAAAACTCAAGTTATTGTAAATCAACAGTTAAGATCTAGAGTGTATTTCCAAGCAAACTTTGAAATAAATAATCAATGTAAATCAATCACCACAAGTTTCAAAGTCTTTTAAGAATGATATTCAAAATATCTCATATAATATTTTAAAAGGAAATAGTTCAAAAGATATTTGAAAATGTGTAAGCTTGTGTAAAAAATATTTTGCAAATCAAAATATGACAAGCTTGATGAGTCTTGCAATCAAGATGCAAAGACTCACTAGCTGTAAGGGTATTCCCAGTCAAAGATTTATTATTTAAATCGGGGGAAGAATCCTAGTTAAGAACTCTTAATGAAAATAACAATCAATGCAAGCAAGGAGAGTTTTAGCAATATGAATCACTCAATAACACTCTTGGGAACTTGATCTATCAAGGGAATAGCAAAATAAAAAGTGTATGGGGTTTGAATGAACAAATAAGACTTAGCAAATTTGAGAGCATTTTTGGTTAATCCTATTTTCTAATCAACACTTAATCAGGGCAAATGAGGACATATATATAGAGATGCCCAAAATTTTAACCGTTGGGGACATAGGTGTAATTATTAAATTTGTTTTAAAACTGTTTAAGAAAATTAACCACATTTAACTGGGTAAAAAATTTTACAACCCAAGAGTATCGTACGACCATTTTTAAGGTTCGGTCGACCATCTCACTAAGCTCGGTCGACCGGGAGATTTTTGAACGACAAGTTCGATCGACCGTCCAAAGGCGATTTTGAACCTCCACGGTTCAATCAACTGTATTAGGTTCAGTTGACCAAACTTTACGAACTTTGGTCGACTAGCATGAGAATGAACTGGTTTGGTCAGTCGACCAAATTGTTGAGGTTTCCTATGTGGGGATTCGGTTGACCAGGGAGTTGCTTTATATTTCTAGTAGATCAACCGATGGGTCAAAATGTTGACCCAATGGAGGTTCTGTCGATCGAAGGTCCCTATACATTAATGTTCGGTCGACCGAGCATACCCTTTCAAGGCATTTCGGTCCTATTCTCTTTATAATGTTGTCCTTATGCATATAATGATTAATTTTAAAATAATAGGGCACATTTTTATGCAAACATGAGGGTCCTAAGGTCAGTCTAAGTCCTTTGAGCTTATCTACCCTATCATGCATGTAATGCATTAATTATTACAGACCAATGAGCTTTAATTATTACAGACCCAAATAACAACTTAATTAAATTATAGTGAATAAACATTCTGGGTCTTTGTCTTCTTAAGTCCATGTGCACCAAATGATATTGCTAATTTAACCTACACACAAACTAGATCACACATAAGATCCTTGTGTTTCGTCATAATCAAAACTAGAGATTGGACTCAAAAAGTCAATAATCTCCCCCTTTTTGATGATGATGAACACGTATGAGCAAAATGGGGTTTAGCCTAAAAAGGCCCCCTAAGAATATGCATATTATTTAGTTTATGAGTATGAAAGATATAACAGATATGCAATCATTTTGCTCAAACAATTCTCCCCCTTTTGGCAACAGTTAAAATGACATGAAAACAAATATAACTGTTTTTGAAAAATATGGCAATTAAGCACACCAACAGTACAACTGATCATTAAAAGATTTAAATGACATGAAAAACATAGTTAGACCCGAAATGTACATAAACCATTGCAGTTGAAACATATCATAAGACCCGTGAAAGATTTGAGTTTAAAGCACACGACATATGATAACAAAAATTTGGTTTGAGCATAAGCACAGTCTAACTAGTTCACATGCATTTATATGTGTAGTTACCGAACCAGTTATACAATTTTAAAAAATATAGTATATAATAATAATAAGGCAAGAGATAAAAAGTTTTTTATCTAAAAGAATATCTTGCCAAAAGTACATGTAATTAAATATATATGAGTATATATATAAAACTATGTATCCCCCTTTGATGTTTGCAAAAAGGTATTGGAGGTGTGCTTGCAAAAATATTTTAATTTAAAACAAGCAAGCCCAAATTTTCTGGTTTGTCAATTAAGCACATACTAAAATATAATCAGAAAATTATAACCACGATGATCCTAAAGATTTAACAATCACATGCAAGAACATATGGTAAAACAAATGACTGTGGCAAATTAACATACTTCAACTCAAGATTTGCAATAAAGTCACTACGTTTTAGCACATGGCACAATGATTTAAAACATATCTATGCTAAGAAGTGTTGGTGAGCATAGCAAAATAGAATTTTCATTTTAGATGCTCCCCCTATCAATTGGAGTACAAGTTGCTTATACTAACCAAAGATTAGATTCATTTAACATGTCAATCAGTACAAGCCTTCATTGTAAAATTTTTAAAATAAGTATACCGGTAAAGATTAATTTACTCTTTTATGCAACCAGTATAGCTATCCCTATGGATTACACATGCATCATAAAAGATATATTAAGGCATGATTTTGTGTTCACAACCAAGAACAATCCATATATAAATATATGACTTTAAGAGCTGGATATGATGCTCAGGGTTCTTAGAAGAGCCTTAATATTCAAAAATCAAAGCATGATGCATATGAGTTCTTTATGCTCCTTTTCTAGGGATGGAACTTAACTCCTCTAAATACCTGATGATTATGTAAGGATGAAAGTTAATATTCAATTAGTTTTCACTCATCCTTTAAAAAATATTTTAATTTTAATTTTATCATAATCATATTTGTACATGGTTTTATTTGGGAAAAATCTACTGAAATTTCGGCAGCATGCTGTCTGTAAATTGGACGTTTTCCCATAAAACCTATACCTAATAGAGTCAAGCAAACAATATATAACTCAGTTTAAGCATGCAAGAACCTATAACCACTACCAGCATGCAATACACATTAACTGCATCCTCCATGCAGGAGGCTTTAAACACAAGCATGCAGTCCAGTAGTAATCAACAATCTATGAAATATAAACTATCCATCAAGGAATATGCATAGTAAAGAGCAGAGGATAGTTATGAGTTCAGTGCAATTCTGTAATTCATAAAGGCATATGGGCATAGATATTATAAGATAATGAAAGCATTTAATTTATATAGTCATGAAAAAGTAATGCTTCCCCTGAATTATGCCCTAAACCATTTTATACCTTTTTTCATTTTCTAGTTCTTTAGCCAAGAGTTATAATATTTTCAATGATTTAAGTTTGGCTTTGAATGCATATGCTTTAACGGACCAAAAAGTCACAATCAATATTCTTTCATTATACAAAGTCTATGTAGCCTCTTTTCTTGAGAATCTTAATTCGTGAGAGGCGCAAGGTTGGATGACTTTAACTTTAATTGCATGTGCATAAGTCTTCTTTGAATTTTCATTTCTTCATCTAGATTTGAAACCTAATGCAACTAGTTTAGCCGTTCAACATTATTTGAAGCTCTAAGAGATTTGACTTAACGTTTTGAGAGCTTATGAAGCTAGCAGGGATAAATACTCTTAAAGATTAAATTATTAATATGTTCAGAAGAGTATTTTGGTAGTAGTAGGACATTTAACAAGATAACCATTCTAAAGAAAATGTCCTAACTGTTTTGGCAAAGTGCATATAAGAGAATATGAATATTTTTTACCAATGCTCTTTGGAGATTGGAATGTATCCTTCGACTATGATCACAGTTTTGGAGCAAGGATACAAACTAATGAGATGATGGATCTTTACTTGATGTGATCATGATATGGTAAAGATTTCCTATGGAAGAAGTGAACCAAAATTAAAGGATTTACTATCTAAACTTAGAAAGGACACTCCCCTGGTGGATGCCTCTAATTTTGATTACAAGGAGGATGACCTTTTATTAGCACTCGATAGATATGGAATTTATTATCATTGGTGCTTATACCTAGAGTAATGACTGCTATTTGATTAATGAGTTTAGGGTAAAATGAAATAAGGCTAGATGAATTCCCTAAAGCTCAATTCTGTGCAATGGACAAAGGTATGCTTAAACTTGTGATTTTCATGTTAGCATGGGTTAAGTATTTTGAATTAAATACTAGACATAGATGTCATGTCTATTTGGAAGTGGATAAAGATTTTTACTATAATAAGATAGTGTTTAGTGAGTGCATATACTAAGAGTTTCATTTTAAGCAACAACCACTTCCTAAACCAACAGTCGTCACAATCCCCTAAACTTAAACCTAGGATCTAAGGAAGCATTAAATAATTAAGTAATATTAATTTAAATCTATTTTTTCCTTAGGTCCTATGGGGTTTGCTTTCATGATCACCCACATCATCTCTCTGTTTAAGCCTTTGGCACTTCTGGATGAGCAAGTAAATCGACTGTGTCCTTTTCTTTTATAATGTAAGCAAGTTGTGTAAATACATGAAAGATTATGCTTACAACTCTTATGATTACTTGTTGAGGCATGAGAGTGAGAATCATATGATAATCCTAAATCCTTTTTGAAAAGATTTTTCTTTTTAATTTCTAAGGGTTTATTATGATTATTCTTTACATTTAAAACTTTGAGTGTAGCTTTAGAATAATCATCCATTTCTTCTTCTAAGCAGATAATTTTTAAGATCTTCTTAATCTTTCTCTTTTCTAACATGGCATAATAATCTTTTATTTCTCCTAATTGCTTTTCCGTGCTTTTATTTTCATTTTTCAAGAAGGATTTCTTCTTAGATAACTTTGCTAGAAATTTATTCATTTTCAATAAAGTTTTATCTAGCTTTTCATATGAAGACATGCTTTCATTTATCAATTTGGCACATGATTCATCATAAGATATATCATAGTTATTATATGAATCATTGCATGGAATGTTAACAGTATTATCACTGGGAATATTAGATGATTCATCATATGACAAAACACAACATTCAGCATAGGAATCATCACGTGCATCATCAACAGAATTATCATGGTATTTAACAGATGATTCAGCATTTGACATATCACAACATTTAATGTGAGAATCATCAATTGAGTTTGAGTTAGAATCATATAGCTTTTCTTTTTTTCATGCCATTTCCCTATCACTTACCACTTCCTAAGTGGTGGTTTCATTCTCCCGTGATTCTCAATATTTTCTTTTATCTCAGATTTCCTGTGCACTTCTACATGCCATGATCTTAAGAAAGATGTTAGAGTTTAAAAAGAAGTATAGCATATGCATGGCATTAGAATTAATCAAGTTGAAATCATGTTCAAAAATATTAGCACCACTTCCTCTAGCAATCACTTCCCAAGCCTTCCAGTCCCTTGCTTTTATAAATGTGCTCATTCTAAATTTCTAGGTCGTGTAATAAACACCACAAAACACTGGAGGACTGAAAAGTGATCATCCCTCAATAAATGGGGATACACCAATGTGAGCCATCTCGATCTTTTAGTATAAACGTTTAAGTCAATGCCATGAGGTTATAATACCAATTGTTGGAATTAGTGTATTCCCAAGAGGGGGGGTGAATTGGGTATTTAAAATTTTGTCCTAGGTTTAGCTAATCCAACAGCAGTATTTCACAACCTAGGGTCTTTCTATATACACATAAACCCAAATGCACAGATAATATAAGGAAATTAAATCATGCTCAACATTCATAAAATAACATACACGTGTAGAAAAGAAATTATGAAAAGTAAAGTGCACACACGATATGTTATCAGGGTTCGGCTAATTATGCCTACATCCCCGCCTATAGTTTACAAGCCCAAGGATTCTACTAATGCTCACTTAATGGGTGGAGCGGCACCATTTACATCCAACTCAATTAACGGGGTTAACCTTAACCTACAACCGCACCTTACCAGGATGGTACACCTAGTTTTCCTAACCGAGTCTAAGCCAATTCAGGACTATTCAACAGGGCTAATCTCCCTCTTTAGGCCCACGCCTAGAATACAACAGATATTAAAGTTTGGCGTACAAATAAACGCTTCTTAACTAAGCAAACTATGTACTAATTTAACACAAGCACTAATCAATGCACCTCAAACAGATAGGAACTATAAGGTCAGTGCAAATATGTGTCTAGTAAAACTCAAGTTAATGTAAATCAACAGTTAAGATCTATAGTGTATTTCCAAGCAAACTTTGAAACAAATACACCACAAGTTTCAAAGTGTTTCAACAATGATATTCAAAATATCTCATATAAGATTTTAAAAGGAAATAACTCAAGAGATATTTGAAAATGTGTGAGCTTGTGTAAAAAATATTTTGCAAATCAAAATATCACAAGCTTGATGAGTCTTGCAATGAAGATGCAAAGACTCACTAGCTGTAAGGGTATTCCCACTCAAAGATTTATTATTTAAATCGGGGGAAGATTCTTAGCTAAGAACTCTCAATAAAAATAACAATCAATGCAAGCAAGGAGAGTTTTAGCGATATGAATCACTCAATAACACTCTTGGGAACTTGATATATCAAGGGAATAGCAAAATAAAGAGTGTATGGGGTTTGAATGAAAAAATAGGGCTTGGCAAATTTGAGAGGATTTTTGGTTAATCTTATTTGCTAATCAACACTGAATTAGGGCAAATGAAGACATATATATAGAGATGGCCAAAATTTTGACCATTGGGGACATAGGGGTAATTATTAAATTTGTTTTAATACTGTTTATGAAAATTAACCACTTTTAACTGGGTAAAAAATTTGACAACCCGAGAGGATCGGTCAACCATTTTTAAGGTTTGGTCGACCATATCATTAAGTTCAGTCGACCGGTAGATTTTTGAACTACAAGTTCGGTCGATCGTCCAAAGGCGTTTTGAACCTCCACGGTTCAATCGACCGTATTAAGTTCGGTTAACCAAGCTTTGCGAACTTCGGTCGACCAGCATGAGAATGAACTGGTTTAGTCGGTCGACCAAAGCGTTGAGGTTTCCCACATAGGGATTTGGTCGACCAAGGTGTTGCTTTATATTTTTGGTCGATCAATCGAAAGGTCAAAATGTTAACTCGGTGGAGGTTCGGCCAACTGAAGGTCTCTATGCATTAAAGTTCGGTCGATTGAACATGCCCTTTTAGAGCATTTCAGTCCTATTCTCTTTATAATCAAAATAGGAGACAAACTCAAAATGTCAACATTATTAAAGGAAACTAAAAATTATAGAAGGGAGTAGGGTGCATAAGCAACTTGAACTTGGTATACTTGACAAGACTATAAATGAATGCATGGTTTCAGGACAATAAGACATTGTCGACATTTTATTATCTTTTTTGTAATTAATTTAATTAATAATGTTTTTTTGGCCAGTCTCCTTTCAAACTTCAAAGGTCATAATAGTATTTTGGCAACTTATATTAATAGCTTAACCCCTTTGAATAGTTGAAGGTGGTTATATGATAATTGTTTTAGTTCAAGTGTATTGTGCAACTAACTTTTAATATAAAGGGGTTTATGCATTTTAGCCAACAAAAAAATATAACTATATGAATGATAATTTTTTATGTGGAAGTGAACTTCCTAGAAGTTTTATATATTGATGATCAAGCTATAAATTAAAGAAATAAAAGCAAAAAGAGCCCAACCTCAACTATGAATTGAATAAACAAAAGCCAAGAGATGGACAAAGATTTTATAGATCATAAAGTTTATTATATTAAGACAATCAATCAATTTTTTGAAAAGAGAATTTATAAATTTTGAGGAAAATTGATGGAACTTTGTGAAAAGAGGATTGAAGAATTAAACTATTTAGAGATAATAGACAATAAAAGATCATGGAAATTATAAAGATCTTTTAAAATTTTAAAATAAAATATAATTGTTTAAATTACTTAAACAACCATGGTTTCTAAATATTTTAACTAAAAATGATTTGTAAATTAAGGATATTCTAAGAACAATGATGGAATTAGAAAAAAAAAAAATTGAAAAGGATTTGTTAACTAGTAGTGGAGATGATGTAATAAATATATGCTATTAATTAGGAGTAGTCATTTTCAATCATCTTTTTCATTTCAATTATCTTCTAGAGTATATATGATATTAGACATATAAGCAATTGAATAAATTTTTTTATTTTAAAACAATTAACAACATTTTAACTTTCACTATCAAATTCAAATTTCTTTTAAAATCTCAAGGAAGTCATTTTTAATCAAGAATTTAAATTTGTATGATAGATATTATACATGATATAATTTTGTGTATGTAGATGTGATTTTTGGCATATTCCCAAGAGCGGGGTGAATTGGATGTTTTAAAAAAACTAGGTCTCTTTTGCCTTATTTTTTAAAACACAATCAGTTTTTCTCAAGTTTAAAGTTTTTTAATCAATTTCAAGTCTCACAATTATCTAAGTATGCAAATATTTAACACATGTACAATAATCACAACAAATCAAATATAAACATATAAGTGTTGAAAAATAAAGAGAGTAGGGAAAGAAGGTGCAAACACAAGATTTTTACGAGATTCGGCTATTCCGCCTACGTTCTTGCCTCAAGCCAACCCACTTGAGGATTTCACTATACCACTCCTTAATAAGGCGGGTGGAGCCCCCCATTACACATTCCTTCTGTAATGATCCCAAAAATAAGTTACACAAGATTAGTGGAATGATCCTAAAAAAAATATTAAAAAAATAAAATAATATTATAATTAATTAATTATTAATTATTAATAATAAAATATAATATATTAATATAATAACATTATATTAAAGAAGCATCCTGATTCAATTGAACCCCCCTGAAACGCAACTCTCTCTCTCTCTCTCTCTCTCTCTCTCTCTCTCTCTCTCCTCAACTCCTCTCCCTCTCTCCTCGATTTCCTCGGCCAAACGTGCGTCGATCGAAGAACGGAAAATACCCTTGGGTTCTAAATTTGACCACCAACATTTTAACCTGAATGGATTTATTGTAAGAGCGTCATAGGCACCAATCTTGGGATAAGGTAAGGGGAATAAATTATGTCAGCTATTTTCAAAGATTAATCGATTAAATTAAAAAATATAACTATATGGATATTATGTTGATTTTAATTTGAATATATGATTATATTATGAGGTATATGATTTTGCTGAGTGTTTTTTAAAGTTTGATTTTATTATTTAAATGTGTGGCATGAGATTATTTCAGATTATTGTATAAATTAAACCTGTTGAGATCACAGGGATTGTTGATAGTAATATGGGTAGACCTTTATGAATATGGTGCCATGGTATTGTGCAATTGTATATTTGAGGGATATGTTTGGTGATATCAAGGTAAAGGGGGACGCGATCTTGATTATGGGACCCTGATCCTTCGGACTTAGCTGAGGGCTTACTGGTGGGAGACGGCGAGACGTAACGCCTCATAATGAGTGCTTGGGTATGCACCAGATGTGGTCACCAAAAGATAGAATTGCTTATACGTAAACATGATCCAAGGAATGAGGAGATAGAAATATTGGTTTATGAAACTGTTTAGTTGTTTTATATGTAAACATGAATGTTACAGTATTAAATGTTATTTATATAAATATGATACACTAAAAATCATTGGCCACACACTGATAATAATTTATTCCATCTTTACTGAGAGGTGTCTCACCCTATCCATATCTAACATTTTTCAGATATCATGTGGAATATGACAGTAATTAGAGTGCACAGTGGAAGCATGGGTGGGATAGAAGGTGTAACAACCTAATTTTTCATGCATAAGCACTAAGTTATGCACTAATCCATCATATGCCTTTTCTTACTTTTTAAGTTCTTTAGCCAAATGTTATAATATTTTTAGTGATTTTAGGTTGGCTTTGAGTTCTTAGGCTTATCGGACCAAAAAGTCACAATGAATATTTCTTTGAGAGTTCTAAACCAATATTTGCCTCTTTTCTTATGATTTACAATGCGTGTGAAAGGCCTAAGTTCAAATGGTATTCAATATAAAAATGTACATGCATAGGTCTACTTGAATTTTATGCATTCATCTAGATTGAGACCTAATGCAATCATATTAGCCATTTAACTCATCTCTAAGGATATGTAGCTCTAACTGATATGATTTAAAGTTTGAGGGCTTTGAAAGGAATTTTGGATTAATACTCTTGAAAGATTAAAATTTATGTTATGTTCAAAGAGTATTCATTATGAGTGGACATGATTCAAGATTTTTGCATTTAATAGAATATGTCCAACCGCTTAGGTAAAGAGCATTTATGAGTATGAATTTTCTTGAACAATACTTTTCAGAGAATGGAAAGTATCCTTTGAATATGATTACAATATTGAGCAAGTATACGAACCAAGGAATAGGTAAAGTCTTTACCGAATGTGATTGTGGTATGATAAAGATTACCTATGGAGGGGAAGGTGAACCAAAATAGAGGATTTTTATATTTCAAGTACGAAGGGAATAATTTTATGATAACTAGATGAAGACTTGATTCCCTTAGTGGATGCCCCTAATTTGGTTGAGAAAGGATGTCTTTTAAATAAGCACTTGATGGAATGGGAACTTGATAACTATTAGTGCTTAAGTTTAGAGTGTTGGCTAAACATTTTATTACACATTTTAGGCTTTTAAGATGAGTTTAGGACAAGATGTTTATTCATTTCCTAAAACTCAAACTTATGCAATGGACATAGTATGCTTAACTTTAGATGATCATATTTAAGCATGAGTTAAGCAATTTGACTTATTTACCAAACAAATAATGTTTTGCTCATTTGGGAGTGGATTTTGTTTAATTATGTTATAGCCAATGTTTTCATATTTTATCCAATCATTATGACATGTGTTCCTGTTAAGTTTAGATTGGATATTTTATTTGAAATTTCGTATTGGCTAGATTTTCTAATGATCTTAGTGTATAATGATAGTGTATAATGAATGTGCATACCAATATTTGACATTTTAAGCAAAGACCACTTCCTAGCCTTTTGGTCATCACTACCCCTAAACCTAAAACTAGGATCTAAGGAAGCATTAAATAATTTAGTAATGTTAATTTAAATCCATTTTTCCTTAGGTTCTACGGGGTTTGCTTTTAGGATAACCCACATCATTTCTTTGTCAATACTTCTAGCTTTTCTAGGTTGGATACACCCTTTCATTTTACAAGACAAGCAAAATTTATATGCACGTGACAGATTATGCTTACTTGTTTCATTTTTATTTGATGAGGTATGACGGTGGGACTTATGATATGAACCCTTTTTGAATGATATTTCCTTTGGCTCTTAAGGGTTTATTATGAATATTCTTTTCATTTTCAGCTTTGATTATAACTCTAGAATAATCATCCGTTTCTTCCTCTAAGCAGAAAACTCTCAATATCTTTTCAATGATGGCATGATACTCTGTCAATTTGTCTAATTCCTTTTCCATCCTTTTAGTTTCATTTTTCAAAAGCATTTTCTTCTTAGATAACCTATCTAGAAATTTATGCATTTTCATTAAAGCAATTTCTAGTTTTTCATTACAAGCCATGGCTTTCATCATTGAATTCAACACATGATTCATCACAAGATTTAACACAATCATTATATGGATCATTGCATGTGTGATCAGTAGGATTATCACATGGATTATTAGATGATTCATTATAAGATACAATACAACATCTAGCATAAGAATCATCACATGCATCAAAAACAGGATTAACACAATATTCAGCAGATGATTCAACACATGTCGCAACACAGCATTCAACACATGAATCATCTATCGAGTTAGATTAGGAATCATATACCTCCTGTTCTGTTAATGCACTAACCCCGTGATTTACCACTTCTAGATCATTTGAGTTTGACGCTTTCAAAATGGTGGTCTCCTTTCCCTGGGTCTCTTCATACTTCTTTTCAAGCTCGACCCAGATCTCCTATGCACTACTACATGGCATAATCTCATGAAGAATATTAGTATCTAAAGCACAGTACAGTAAATCCATGACATGTGAATTTGCATGCATTAAACTATTATCTTTTTCTATTGGCATACAAATTCCTTTTTCAATCACCTGCCAGGCCCTCCAGTCAATTGATTTTATGAAAACGCTCATTCTGATTTTCCAATGGGAGTAGTTAACACCACAAAATAATGGAGGACTGGAAGGTGATTGTCCCTCTCTGAATGGGGATACACCAATGTGAGTCATTGTGATCTTTTACAAAAGTTGTAATGTAACACCCTAGACACGCCACATGGGGCCCGGAGTGTTATAAGACCGACACACGTCTCTGATACCATTCATGCAGCAAAAAATAATAAAATAACCTCGAACATAATATACTAGAGTTCTATATTTGTACATCAACAAACTCATATCATACAACCATATTCTCCATATTACAAAACCTGGATGAAATATAATAAACATAAAAACTGAAAACATAATTGTTATGGTACCACTCACAAAACTACCCATCCTTTGAGCTATCTAAGCTCGATCACCTGGATAACCTGAAAAGATTTAACCATTGATGGGGTAAGACACCTCTCAGTAAGGAAGAAATAGTTCATGACAGTGTGTGACTGAAGTGTTTAATATATATTTAAAATACCCATCCAAATGCGTTCACGATCCACAAGCAGCCAAAATATCATGCTCATAATCACAACATGGTCAATGTCTTTGTCATCTAATCACATGCTCACAATCATAAATATTTTACTAATAATTCCCAAGAGGGAAGTCTACCCGCCCATACAAGTAGATTCCCTCTACTCTAGTGCTAACACCAGAGCACTCACCTTTCTCAATAAGCCCGCGGCTTATGTATCCACATAAAGTCACCGAGAATAGGGAAGGTCACCCACCCATACAAGTAGCTTCCCTCTACTCTGGTATCCACAAATAATTATTAGAGTACTTGCCTTCCTCAGCAAGCCCTAGGGTGGAGTAATCTACTTTACCATAAATACTTCATTAATTAAAGTCACACGCATCCAACCATATATGTTTCACAGAACTCCACATATATACGCATATCACAATCAATCCACACAGGATATTCATACAGTCTTCAATCATATCCACATGGGGTCTACATCCATATATCATGTAATAATCCACACAGGACTCTAGCACACACATCTTACACGTCCACACAGGATTGGTGTAAGAACCCGAATCGTGGTATATGGATTAATTACATGAAAGAAGGGTAAATTGGTAAATTCAGCAAGCTTCGTCGGTGAAACCAGAGTTCGTCAACGAAGTCCTTTCTGTACTCGGCGACGAAGTTCAGGTGCTCGTTGACGAGGAGAAGCCCGATGAGGTCACCATCTCATCGACGAGGTGTATTCAGTGACTCGTTGACGAGGATGTCAATTCATCGATAAGAACAACCGAGTCAAGGGCTTTAAATATCAGTTTCCCTTACTTCCAAGCTAAGAAATCTAGAAATATCCTCTTCCTCTCTCTTTAGAACTTGAAGATCACTCTCTCTCTAGATTCCTTCGCCGTTCGTCGCCTAAATCGTAAATCCGACGTTACCGCATAGATCAGGCCAAGATTCTCTTCATGAATAGTGGATCGGAATCTCGTTTTGAGTAGTTTTGGGTTTTGGTAAAAAATAGAGGTAAGGCTCAGTTTCCATTTCTATTTTGAGATATGTGTAGTAGTACAAATTGTAAGGAAGTATTGTTCTGCGTTGTGTAGGTTTTAATGTCTCGGTTCATAGTTTTGGGAGTCGTAGAGTTCGTGGTTTGATTTCGGGTTAAGGTAAGGGGATTCAGTTTATATCAGTTTAATTTTGAAATTGGGATTGGTAAACCTGTAGGTTACGATCGTATGTATGTTTTGACTACTTATTTGGGAAAATCTATCAGGTAAAAATGCGGGATTTTCGGGGTACAGTTTTTCAAAAAACAGGATTTTTGGGTATCATCTCTACTTTATTTGGAAAACTGTATGTTGTATTTAAACTGTATTATTAAGGTGTTCGTATCCATATTTGTATAAAATTGTATGCTTGAATTACGATATATCAAATAAGTGTGGAATGTATGGTTGTATGTAATTGTTCTAGGTATTTTGTAAAACAACTAGTGGTGGCTAATTACCGTGCGCTGATGAGTATAGAAACATGGGTTCCAAAATGATTCCAGATTTTGTGAAATCAGCTAGTGGCGGCTAATTATCGTATGCTGAAACAGCTATGTGGCGGCTAATTACAGTACACTGTGCCATGTATCGGTTCATTACCATGGGCGAGAGTGTCTGGTTTTATATTCAAGGGTGTGAAATATCGCCAGTGTGTTTCGGTTGGTCACCGATGGGTGTGAGCTACACCGTATTGGCGACGTCTTGCTGTGAGGCTTCGGTTATCACAGGGTATCGATTGCTTGAGTGTGACGACACTGACCGTATGTTTGGGTATTGTATGTACTGGAATGGATTTGTGAAAATACTGGAACTGTATGGAAATGTTTTGAAACTGTATCGTATTGTATGGTGTAATGTTTTACGTAAAATAACACTGGTATGCCACACACTAATATAACTAGCTTTCTTCCTTACTGAAAGGTGTCTCACCCCGAATGTATATACAAATGTTTTCAGGTCCTTCGGGTAGCCAAAACTGACATTCTAGTATCCAAAAGCGGGGGTGTCATTTAGCTACAGTTAGTGCCTAGATAGGTACGAGTTTTGTAACCGGGTTGTCGTGATGATTTTTGTAGACACTCGGAGTATGTTTTGTAATTATGGGAACTTATATCCTAGTGTTGTATAGACCCTGGTATAGTATGTTATATGGATAGAATGAACATTTTTCCGTTGCATATTTGATGAGTATGGATGTGTATGTATATGTTTTTAGGGTTTCCGTATACCCCACGGGGTCGGACCCTCTTCCGGTATTGTATCATGTATGTTTAATTGATACAAAGACAGGTTAGGTTACTATTTTCACACTTGGGACCCATCTGCTGGTTTGGGGTGTGACAACTTGGTATTAGAGCTAACTAGGTTTTTAGGTCTTTAAGACTTGGTTAGGCGTGGTTATGAGTACATACCAGGGTATAGGATGTAGGAAATAGGTAGAGTAGGCTGACGTTTGTGTTGTTGCTAGACGGGGACTTGTTGGTGGTGTTCTGTGTTCTTCTTGGAATGACAATTTTAGAAAGATCACGACAAACCATTGATGGATTCGTGTCAGTGTGATAGGATAGACCTAGATCCGTTAGAGTAGTAGTTGACATGATTAGTTCTAATGATTGCGTTAACGGTGTACGATATAGGAATTTTAATTGATTCCTATTCTATTTTCAGAATAGAGCCCAAGGATAACAACTTGGATAGTGGCTGGGACTGCAAGTGATGAGTCTACTTTCGTGCCACGAGGTTTGACAAGGAAGGTTATGCGAGAGATCGGGCGGAGTATTAGGAGACGCAAGAGCTCTCCTACCGACGTGGGGTGTACCATCGAGAGGTTCACACGTATGCACCCTTTGACATTTACAAGAGGACCCGATTCATTTATAGTAGAGGATTGGGTTAAGAAGACCGAGAGGATTTTGGAAGTCCTCCACTGCACAGATAGGCAGAAAGTCCATTACGCTAATTTCCAGCTATTTAGAGAGGCAGGGCATTGGTGGACTGCGGTGAGTCTGCTTTAGAAGCAGAGAGATAGTTCATCGGGTATGACATGTGGCCACTTCAAGGAGGTATTATTCGAGAGATATTTCCCAGCTTCCACTAGCAATGCGAAGGCCGATGAGTTCTCGAGCCTAATGCAGGGTACCCTGACGGTGTAGAGATATGCAGCCAGATACATCGAGTTATCTTGATTCGTGCCGTACTTGGTCCCGAACGAGTACGAGAACGCTCAGAGATTTGAGAGGGGTTTAAGGAAAGATATCTGCCAGCTTGTGGGGATGCTGCAGATCCACGAGTTCTCTGTTTTGGTGGATAAAACCACCATAGTTGAGACTGACCTCCAGGGAGATGAGGGGGTGCAGGAACAGAGGAAGAGGCCAGTATATTTAGGGTCTCAAACTGGTCCTTGGCAGGGACAGTGGAAAAAGAAGAAGAGCTAAAGTTCAGGTTATCGGTAGAACACCGAGCGGTAGAATTCTCAGGGGGATCCATCCTCCGCACCGTGCACCAAGTGCCGTAAATGGCACAATGGCGAATGCCAGCCGTTCTGGGGTAACTGCTACAACTATGGCAAGCTGAGCCATATGTCACGAAGCTGTCAGGCACCGAGAAGAGATACGCTTGCACAAAGCCAGAACCGTAGGAGTAATCAGATGCCTCGGGGGAACCACCAGGCAACCATGGCTTCAGCGAAGGTATATTCACTTACTCAAGATGCGAAACACGCTGGGAACGTGGTGACAGGTACCATGTTACTGCTTTCGAATAGAGTTGTCGTTTTATTTGATTCGAGAGCAACCCATTCATTTATATCTACTAGTTTTGTGAAGTTATGTGGGGTTGAAACCTGAGTGATGGATGAGAGGTTGTTTGTGGCTATGTTGACTAGTAGTGTAACGATCTGCAGTAAGATGTTAGGAAACTGCCCAGTGGTAATTCAGGGAAGGCTACTACTAGCGAATCTTGTAGTATACGACATGTCTGGTTTCGACATCACACTGAGGATGGATTGACTATTCTCTAGTTATGCGGTGATTGATTGTCGTAGGAATGTAGTAGTGTTCAGACCTCCTAGGAAGCAAGAGTATGAGTTCGTGGGATCGTGTGTGCATTCGACGCCACATATTCTATCGGCATTATAGGTGAGGAGGCTACTCTTGGACGGGTGTCAGGGGTACCTAACTTGCGTGAAGGAACCGCCATGGGAGGAGTTGAGGCACGAGGATATTCGAGTGGTTAACAAGTTTTTGGATGTGTTTCCAAATGATTTACATGGTTTACCTCCGGATCGTGAGGTGAAGTTTGTGATAGATTTGCTACTTGGCAAGACACCGACCTCTAAAGCTTCATACCAGATGGCTCCAACAGAACTTCGGGAGTTGAAGGAGCAGTTGCAGGAACTACTGGACCAGGGTTTTATGACATAGTGTATCACCCTGGGGAGCTTCAATTTTATTTGTGAAGAAGAAGGACGGGTCGATGCGTATGTGCATTGATTACCGTGAGATTAACAAGGTGACATTGAAGAACCATTACCCATTGCCTCGTATTGATGATCTCTTTGACCAGCTACGGGGTACACATGTATTTTTGAAGACCGACCAACAGTTAGGGTATCATTCGGTGAGGGTTCGATCTGAGAATGTGGCGAAGACTGCTTTCCAAACCAGATATGGCCGAGTTCTTAGTTATGCCTTTTGGGCTAACGAATGCTCCGATGGTGTTCATGGATCTGATGAATAGGGTTTTCTATGAGTACTTGGACTAGTACGTAGTGGTGTTCATCAATGACATTCTGGTGTACTCAAGGAGTTCGGAAGAGCATGAAACCATTTGAGGTTGGTGCTACAGATTTTTTGAGAGAGGAAGCTGTATGCCAAGATGAAGAAGTGTGAGTTCTAGTTGAATTAGGTTGCATTCTTAGGTCATGTGGTGTCTAAGGGCGGTATCTCAGTTGATCCTAGCAAGATTAAAGTTGTGGTTGACCAGACGAACTGAAGAGTGTGCAGGAGGTTCAGATTTTTCTGGGACTGGAGGGTTATTATCGTCGGTTCATGGAAGGATTCTCTAAGTTATCTGTGCCTCTGACATGATTGATGAGGAAGGGGGTGAAGTTTGATTGGACCAAGGATTGCGAGCAGTGTTTCTAGGAGCTAAAATGGCGATTGGTTACTACTCCAATCTTGACTATTGCTTCGGGGAATGACAGTTTTGTGATCTATAACGATGTGTCTTTGAAAGTTTTGGGATTTGTGCTTATGCAACAGGTTAAGGTAATTGCTTATGCTTCTCAGCAACTTAAGGAATACGAGAAGAATTACCCTACGTATGATTTGGAGTTGGCCGCTGTAGTTTATGCGCTGAAGATCTGGTGACACTACCTATACGGTGTTCAGTGTAAGATTTTTACTGATCACAAAAGCCTCAGGTACTTTTTCACACAGACGGAGTTGAATACGAGGCAGAGGCAGTGACTGGAGTTGATCGAGGACAACGATTGCATGATCAGTTATCACCCAGAGAAAACTAATATGGTAGCTTATCGTTGAGTCGAAAGTCAGAGCATGTAGCAGTGTCTGTAGTTACAGCTTAACATCATATCAGACGGGATCTAAAAAGCCTTGGCATAGAGTTGGTGATTGGTGATCATCAGCTTGGTGATCCAGCCGACTTTGTTTGAGCGTATTCAAGCCGCACAGGCTAGGAATGTGGAGTTAGTTGAAACTGTGGAGAAAGTAAAGCAGGGATTGGCTGCGGATTTTAACATCTCTAAGAGAGGTGTGTTGAGTTTTGGGATAAGGCTGTGTATTCCAAACGATGACAAAATCAGAAGGATGATTCTAGAGGAGGCGCATCATTTCTTGTATATGGTACATCTGGGGAGTACGAAGATGTATCGGGATTTGCGCGAGTCCTTTTGGTGGAGTGGTATAAAGAGGGATATTGCCCAGTTCGTGGAGTAGTGTCTAACATGTCAGCAGGTGAAAGCTGAGCATCAGAGGCTGGAAGGGCTGTTACAGCCCTTCGCTATTCCAGTGTGGAAATGGGAGCACACTTTCATGGATTTTGTTACCGGATTACTGCCAACGCTTCACGAGTAGAATGTCATCTGGGTAATCATGGAGAGGTTGACGAAATTTGCTTACTTTGTACCGATGAAGGTTAGCTACCCTTTGAGTAGGCTAGAAGACTTGTACGTGCATGAGATAGTAAGAATGCATGGGGTACCAGTGTCCAATGTTTCAGATCTAGACCCGAGGTTTGCTTCTTGATTGTAGAAGAGCTTGTAGGAAGCACTGGGGATGAAAATTACTTTCAGTACAACGTTCCACCCCCAGACTGATGGATAGTCGCAGAGGACAATACAAATTTTGGAGGATATGTTATGGGCTTACGTGTTAGACTTTGGTGGTAGTTGGATTCAGTTTCTTCCACTAGTAAAGTTTACCTATAACAATAGCTTCCAGGCTAGTATCATGATGGCACCGTTCTAGGCTTTGTATGGTCGGAGGTGTCGATCTCCTTTGTATTGGGATGAGGTTGGTGAATGACAGGTGTTAGGACCTGAACTTGTACAGCAGGCGTTTAAGAAGGTGATTTTGATTCGAAAGAGTATTAAATCAGCTCAGAGTCGGCAGAAGAGCTACGCAGATGTTTGCCGCCATGAGTTAGAATTCAAGGTGGGGGGTAAGGTATTTCTGAGAATCACTCCGATGAAAGGAGTGATGAGATTTGGGAGGAAGGGCAAAATGAGCTCAAGGTATATTGGACCATTTGAGATTCTAAAACGAGTGGGTTCGGTGACCTATTGGATTGCACTACCCCATGTGCTCTCGAGGATCCCTGACGTATTTCACGTATCCATGTTGAGGAGGTACGTGTCGAATCCGTCACATGTTATTAGTTACGAGTATTTGGAACTTGGGGATTCTTTGGCGTATGAGGAGGTACCAGTTTAGATTCTGGACCGAAAAGTTCAGAAGTTGCATACCAAGGAGATATCATTAGTGAAGGTTTTGTGGCGGATTCACACGGTCGAAGAATCTTCTTGGGAATTAGAAGCAGAAATACGCCGGAAGTATCCGTAGTTGTTTTGAGCAGTAGTTAGGTAGCAGGGTTGGTATGGGTATGTATGTATGTATGTAGTACTCTGTTATCATATTAGTATTGTGTGGTTAGTCTCTGGGAGAGTCCTATTTTATTGTGAGTTCTTGAGGCCGTGTATGTATGTAACAATGGTATTCCTCCACCATAAATGAGGGAATGTATGTATGTATGTATGTATGTATGTATTGTGATGGGGCTGTGTATAAATGGTCGCTGGTTCTTCTTAGAGTGTGTATGTATTCAGTAGTATAAATGAGTTTGTAATGAGAGATTGCAAATTTTGAGGACCAAATTTTTATAAGGAGGGGAGGTTGTAAGAACCCGAACCGTGGTGTATGGATTAATTATATGAAAGAAGGGTAAATTGGTAAATTGGGCAAGCTTCGTCGATGAAGCCAGAGTTCGTCGACGAAGTCCCTTCTATACTAGGTGACGAAGTTCAGGTGCTTGTTGACAAGGAGAAGCCGAGAGGTTTCAGGAAACCGGGGATCTCAGGCTCATCGACGAGGTGTCTTCAGTGACTCGTCAACGAGGATGCCAATTCGTCGACGAGGAAGGCTGAGTCAAGGGCTATAAATATCAGTTTCCATTACTTCCAAGCTAAGAAATCTAAAAATATCCTCTCCTTCTGTCTCTAGAACTTGAAGATCACTCTCTCTCTAGATTCCTTCGCCATTCATCGCCTGAATCGTAAGTCCAACGTTACTGCGTAGTTCAGGGAAAGATTCTCTTCGTGAATAGTGGATCGGAATCTCATTTTGAGTAGTTTTGGGTTTTGGTCAAAAATTGAGGTAAGGCTCGGTTTCCATTTCTGTTTCGAGATATGTGTAGTAGATATATCTATATAAAAGCAACATTTTCAATACCAGCATGGTTTAGAAAAATTATACCTAGATATTTAGAAATGTATACCCAAAATTAGTCGTTTAAAATTATTAAAAAGCTATTATAAAATATTTCCCTTTACCTGCTCGCCAGGATTCAGCCTAAAATCAACAAAACGAGACCATGTATTCCAAAAATTCCAAATTCCTCAAATCTTGGTAAAACACCCTTATAGTACTTCTTAGGCTCCAAATACCTCAAAATAATAATAATACCTTAAATTATTTCACTTACCCTGGTTTTGGGATGTTTACCAAACTTCTCAAATCGAAGATCTACTCCACCTATATTGCTAAGAATTTTCCTAAAAGTCTCAGGGTAGCTTCCAATCGTCGAACCGAGCTAAATCCCGCTCGAAATCGAAGAGAGAAGGTATAGGGCCGAAATTCTAGTGAGAGAGAGGATACATGCAATCGATTTCGCGTTGAAATGAAAGAATTTGCTATTTATAAGTAGGGGTTCATTGATGAGACATGTGGACTCGTCGACGAGTCCTAGTACATAGTTCGACGACGAAACAACAAATTCATCGACGAATTTCAGTCATGTGAAAAATCCCTTTTGGTAATTCCTTGTCGATGAGGCATGTGCCCTCATCGACGAGTCAAGACAGAACGCTCGTTGACAAGACCAATTGGTTCATCGACGATTGCTCGCTGTCACCTTTTAAAAAAATATCTTTTTCCTTCCCTTCTATCCTTCTTATTATTTTAAATAGGTAAAATTTTCTTGGGTCGTTACATGTTAAGCCTAGTATAACGAGGCTCTGATACCAATTGTTGGTTTTGGTGTATTCCCAAAAGGGGGGTGAATTGGAAATTTAATAATTTATCTCCTAGGTTAAACTATCCAGAAGCAGTATATACAAAACCTAGGGTCTGTCTTTGCAATTTCACACTATAACATACACGAGTAGGAATATACAATGCAGAAATATAAACAATGCACACACGATATGATATTGGGGTTCAACCAATATTGCCTACGTCCCTGCTTCTAGCTCGCAAGCCCAAGGATTCCACTAATGCTCACTTAACGGGTGGAGCGGCACTGGTTACAACCAGGTCAATTAACGAGGCTGACGTCAACCTACACCTGACTAAGATTGTGCTCCTAACTTTCCTAACTGGGTCTATGCCAATTCGGAACTATTCCACAGGGCTAGTCTCCCTCTTCAGGCCCATGCCTAGAATACAACGAATATGATTTTTGCATACATGTAAATGTTTCTTACAAAAGCCAAAATGTGCTACAATACGTACAGTATAATCAATGCACACCAAACATGTAGGAATTATAAGCTCAAGGGTGTATATGTGTGCAATCTACGCTCAGTACAATGATAATCTCAAGTTCGCACAAGAGTGTTCAAACAAGTTAATCTTTGAAAGTAAAGTACATCAAATCTCAATATCATATTAGTGTTTCAAAGATGTTAGCAATAATATTCAAATGAAGTCAAAAAATATTTTTTCAAATTGTATCAAGCACTAGAGTTGTTTGAAATCAAGTTTTGTAAAATATTTTGCACACAAAAATACGGGCTAAGGTACCTTGAAATATCTATGTAAGAACCACAAGCCTCAAAGTCTTCCCACACAAGATTTATCAAATAAAATCAGCGGGAGAAATTTAAGCTTTACTCTCAATAATAAAATCAAACAATAAGCACAACAAATGAGAGTGTGAGCAAATGAGAATTAAGCACAAGCACTTTAAGAACACTCACAACACTTGGATAATCAAAGAAATTTGAGTTTTGAATTGTATGGGAGTAGTATAGGCTAAAATAGAATTTTGGATTTTGAGAGAATTTGGCCTTAATGATTTTTTTATAATCCTTGCTAACCTAAACAAATGAACTTGTATATATAGGCAAGGGGAAGATTATAACCGTTGGTGACTAAAAGGGTATAATTAGAAAAAATTTAAAACAATTTTAATGATTTAACCCATTTTAACCTTTAATTACCTCGATAAAAATAAACAACCTGAGAGATTTTGGGTGTCCGATCCAAGGTTCGGGTGCCTAAACAGACACAACACAAAAAGGTGTTTTTGAGGTTCGTTCGCCTAAAAAGTAGTTCGGTTTCCTGAACCGAGCGACTCCTTAAAAAGACCACAGTTTGGGTGCTCGGTCTGATGTTCGGTTGAGCAAACTCACAATTTTGGTCGCCCGAGCATGATATGAACGCTGAGGTTCGGGCACCCAGGTTGGTAAAAAATAACCCGACACAGGTTCGATCGACCATGGAAGATGTGTACATTTTAGTTCAGTCTACCAAACATAGGTCAACTTGTTGACCCATCCACAGTTCGATCGACAGAGGCAATTTGAACTGTGAGGTTTAGTCACCCAACCACTCACAAAATTTGGCCTTTTAGTCCAATTTTTCTGCAGTTAATTTCCTTGATAAATTATGTGATCTTGGGGACTTTTTTATGTGTAAGTGCTGAGACCTAGGGTCTTTCTAAGATCTTGAGCTTATCAGTTCCAACATGCATGATTTGTAGATTATTATAGACCTTGGAATAAATGATTATTACAGACCCAACTAAATGATAAAAATACAACACTTAAAAGCAATAAGGGTCTTCATATTTCTTCGAGTCTCCGAGTGCCATCATATGATATTGTCAATCAAAGCCTACACAACAACTCAGCAGACATTAAATATCTGAATATTTGTCATAATCAAAATAGGGTATGACCCGTAAGGTCAATATATACGAAAATACATCTCTCCCGAAACTACTTACCCTATAAACAGGGTAGAACTAATATCTCCTCTATCTATGAGTCTAGTCTGCCCGTCTAGTTAGATCACCTAAAAATACTAAATTATTAGGATAAGACAATGTTAAGTAAGACGAAATATGCTATTACCAGTGTGTGGCATATGAGTTTCTGGAACTATATACATATACTGCAATTAACTGAATCTAAAATAACATGTAGTAATAATATATAGTATAACTCACACATGTGTTTCTTAAAATACATCTGTTATTGAACTTTCTATTTGAATATATGTTTAATAACTTTAAGTAATCATGTTGTTTCCTATATATATATATAATAGCTGTGAAAAATTCCTTGGATGGATTACTGTATGTCATGATTCAAATCCCCTCATTACAGGGTTGTGCGGCCCGTAGGCGGGACTTGATCCTGGTCGGCCCTCCAGGATAAGTCAACTGAAGCTCCACTGCGACACGATTGGCCCCTCAACCTGGGTCTGTCTAGAGAGCACTGCAATCGTACCCCTCCACCTGGATCAGAATACCAAGGAGTTTGCAATCTCTCCAACGACACAATCGACCATTAAATGCCACACTCTAACTGAGATGTGTGGTTGCACTCTCTCCATTGTATAATTACGGTACCATGCTATGTAATATGATCTGTAATGGTCCATCAGGGCCTGATACTATATATATATAATACTCTGGTAGATACATGTATTTTACTTTTTACCATGATTTTGTTTTTGCTGTAATAGCCATAACACTATAATAATTGTTCTGTATTAACTGTACTGTCTATTTTGAACATATACTGTAATAACTGATCTGTAAAACTGTATAGCTATTCTATATGGCTCCGAGATCTGTATATAACATGCTCACTGTAAAACTGTATATTATGCTTTCTATTAAATTATGTTAAACTATGTAAATACATAATTCTATAAAATATTGGATAACCATAGCTTTGAAATAAATACTATATAATCTGGTCTGTAAATAACTATATATTTTGTATATCATGATTCTATAAAACTATATACCTATTCTTAATTCTGTAAAAGTTTTATAAATTCAGTACTGTACTCATGTTACTAATGCCACACAATAGTTAATAACTCATTATGTATAATTTGCATAATTGTATAATATCTATTCTGAAAATACCCATAATCTTATACTATCTTTACTGGTAAAAATTCTAATTTATCTGGCATAGTATATTTCCTTTACCTAACTAGCTGGGAGGCTCACCCCCAACTTTATCCTCATGCTCTCGGCATACTATCCCCAAAATCTTGAAATAATACATATATACATATTTCCAATAATCAATTATATTTTCTCGAACCTACATACTCGTAATTTTCTGAACTATAATTTACCTGGGCGCCTAGAAATATTCACTGGGGTCCTCAAACCATGTCTGTAGGGTCCCAAAAATACCCTGGTCTTAAAATCATAACATCCTAATTTATTCCACTAAACACCAATATATTTCCACACAACACAAAATCTAAGCTTAGGTAAGTATGATAATACTGAAAATACCCCAATAATCCACTTACCCTAGTTTTGGGATGATGCCCAAGTTGGCCAAACCAACTATCTACTCCAGTAGACTTGTAGAGAATCTGCCCAAGATCAACATGACAGCTTCTAATCGTTGAAACAGGGAGAAATGGGGTGAGAAAATTAGAGAGAAGGGGATAGAAATCGAGTAGGAGAGAGAAAATAAAGAAAAAATAAATTTCTCTCACTGAATCCTGATTTTCTTCTATTTATAGACCTTTGGACACGTGGCCTCGTCGACGAGTCAAGTTATCTCATCGATGAAAGCAAGAAAGGAGTTCGTCGACGAACTTGTACCCTCGTCGATGAATTTCAGGCCGTCAAATCACCCTTCTTGATTTCTTTTCATCGACGAGATACGTGTCCTCGTTAACATGCCCAAGTAGGCAATTCATCGACGAGCTTTCTGCAATCGTCGACGAGATCCTACTGCATCATTTTGAAATTTTCTTTTTCTCTACTTCCTTTTTATTTAATTACTATAAATTTTTCCGGGTTACTACATTCTCCCCTCCTTATAAAATTTCATCCTCGAAATTTGCTATCTGTATTGAACGTCATCCACTAAGGAAAATGGGCTACATATTTTATTACTTACCCTCACTTATGGCAGAGGAATACCATGGTTAAAAAAAAAGTTCTGGGAGATTACAAATATATTAATAAAAGAAAAGTTCTCCCAAAACTAAAGCACTACCTACCCTATAATCTAAAATACAGATATACATTCATAACTCTTTACTGAATAAAATAAAACTATTATTATTTGAATAATACTGACTATTACCATATTGCACTAAACAAGTGTGGGTATTTCTGTCTGATTTCCTCCCTAAGCTCCCACGAAGCTCCCTCTATGACATGACTCACTCGAAAAATGAGCAGCTCGGAAGCTATCCCAAGTATAGGAGTTCTGTCGTGTAATATTAAGCCCAAGGGCTAGATCGTCTCCTCAGGGAATGCATTTTAATCTCTAATTTTACGTTCGCCCAATCGAAAAATAAAAGTTATTGAACTCAGTTCAAATTCAAGATTTCAAGATCGTTCAATTTCACTTTTTATGAATTAAATGACATGTAAATTAAAGTCCTAAAACTAACATGCATTGAACTAAAGAACACTAATGGAAATCCTAATTTACCCAAGGAAACTTAACACGCGTTAGATTAAAGATGGTCACCTAAAACATGGAAATAAAAACATCCAATGGAAACTAAACCAGACACACACTAAAAAAAACCGAACCTACTATAAATCAAACCTTTAACACAATTAAGAGATCAAATCAAGACTCACAATTTAAATGCAAACATGAACTCAACCGAAATTTAAAAGACTTAAACAATAACGGAACACAATAAAAACACAACCTTTACTAATTATAGACCCTAACTAAATCAAATTTTGACAAAAAATTATCTGAATTTAATAATGAAGGCTAAATTAAAATAACTATCAATTAGATAAACAAAGAGATTAATTTAACAAGAATGAAATACCCAACATTACTCAACTTAAACAAAAAGAAAGAAAACTCCAATAACATTAAAAAAAAACTAAACTTTCTTCAATATTCCAAGATTCAAAGAAAAGTAAATAAAAGAAAGAAAGAGAGCGAGAGAGAGAGAGAGAGAGAGAGAGAGAGAGAGAGAGAGAGAGAAAGAGAGAGAGAGAGAGAGAGAGAGAGAGATATCCAGCCATGGAGGTCTTCGGGTGGCTGTAGAGACTCGGGGCTGCTATAATAAAGCTGCTCGGGTTGCTGTGATGAAGGCTGGAACAGGGGGCTGCTTGGAGGATGGGTTGGTAGTGACAGCAGTCTGCTAAAACTTGACTCACTCGAAAAATGAGCAGCTCGAGAGCTATCCCAAGTATAGGAGTTCTGTCGTGTAATATTAAGCCCAAGGGCTAGATCGTCTCCTCAGGGAATGCGTTTTAATCTCAGATTTTACGTTCTCCCAATCGAAAATAAAAATGTACTGAACTTGGTTCAGATTCAAAATTTTCAAAGTTGTTGAGATTTATTCAAACTAATTAAAATAACATGCAAAGTAAAACCCTAAAACTAACATATGTGGAACTAAGAAGCAAACAATGGAAACCCTAGTCTACTCGAGGAAACTTCGAAAGACGCATTAATTAAGGATGGTAACCTAGAACATGGAATTAAAACACGCAGGAATGGAAACCTAATCAAACACACACACGCGCGGAATAAAAATCAAATCTTTAACATGAACTAAAAATTACGAATCAACATCACAATTTAAGATACGCAAACAATAACGGAACATAATAAAAATGAGAACTTTGGTAAGAATAACCCTAAACTAATCGAGCTTCAATCAAAAATCAAATTTTACGAAAGAAAGGCAACTAAATTACTTTCTAAAATTAAGACAATTTTTTTTCCTTTTTGTATTTTATTCAAGAAATCAAACTTAACATACTCAAACATAAAAAACAAAACCAACAAAAAATAACTTTAATGGAAACATAATACTCAATAAAACAAAGAATTTAAATTCCCTAAACAAAAACAATTTGACCTAAACTTTACTTGGAATAAAAAAAAAACAACTAAACATTGATGGAGAATGGAAGAAATAGGAACAAAAAAAAAAAATAATAAACTAAAATAAAATAGAGGGAGAGAGAGATAGGCAGCCATGAAAGCTGCTAGAATAGCAGCAGCAGAACCAGCAGCTGTGGAGTTGCTTCTCGGGTCTTCAAGTCTCTGCTGCTGCTGCTTCTGCTCGTGGAGCTCTTGCTGCTGATGATGGTGCACGGCTGTGTAGCAGGGAAGAAGAGGAGAGGCTGGGCTGGAGAGTTGCTACAAATGGCCAGAGTTACAGAGGGGCTGGGTAGGGGCTGTGCTCGGCTGGTGCAGAGGGACGCCGCGGCTGCTGCTATGTTGTGGAGTCGCTGGATGTGCAGAGCTGCTGCAACAGATGAAGGGGCTGGTGGTGTTCTGATCAGAGGAGCTGGGCTTAGGGAAGAGAAATAAAAATAGAAACAGAGAGAAAGAAAAGACGAGAATAAAGCAAGGTAAAGAGAAAGGGAAAGAGAGGGGAAGGAGCAAGACAAAGGGAAGGATGAAGAAGAAGAAGGAGAAGAAGAAGAAGAGCAAGGGCGTTCTCGGCTGGGGGCAGCGCCTAACCGGGAAGAGAAAAGGAAAAAGAGAGAATAAAAAGGGGAGAGGGGAAACACAGCCCTAAGACCGACGAGACCAACTTGACCCAATTGGGTTTGACCCGGCAACTTGACCCAACCCGAATTGTTATATTTTTTTTTCATTCTCTATTCATCGGAAATCTAACTCTTCTGGAGCCCGTTTCTCACAAAACTCAAAACACAAAAGTTGTACATAATCCTTTTCTCTTTCTCAATAAATTTGAATTGTCTCGATCGAAGCTCGGACAGAAAACTTATACACAAAATATGAATAGGTGTCGGTTTTGGTTTCCGAGATTTTTCCTGCAACAAAAAATTACCAAAACTTCATAAATAGTGCAATAAAGTTCAAGAATGATGATTTTGGAACTTTATTAAAATATTGGACAATTTTGGACATTTAATTAAAAATATAAACCGTAAAGCCTGGGTTAAGATGCTCTATTACGCTGTTTTGACGCGTAATCACACCCCCCAACTAACGTTTTGCTAGTCTCTAGCAAATGACGTGAATGAATCTCAGGATGGTGTCTACAACTACATACTCCGTTGATCATGAAATCAATGCACATGCTACATAACTATACCACTTCACATACAAGAACATAACTGAATTTCACACAAGCTTGTTCATATTCAAAGCACGTCACTCATGCAAGTTTCATCGTTTATATGTCATTCAAGAATAGTATACTCACATGAGGTTAATTAGTGGCACATTCAGGGTTAATGCAATCATATAAGTTCGAGTATAAACAGGTAAACTCTCGAAATGTATGTGATGTGTGTGACTTAGTACACCTAGGACGCCAGTGGACACCTACAGAACGGTCGCTTTGACTCAGCCTAACTAGTATACCCTCCAGAATACTCAAAGAAAATGGGTTCACTCATTATATGTGAAGAGGAGTGTCGCGATCAAACATCCCACATATTAAAGGGAACAATGCTAAGTATATGGAGTGGACTAGTCTGGAAAGGATCTAGCCTATCTATGAGGTGTCGGGTCCTTCACCCTAGCATCTTCTCACCTACTCGCCATATCCAACTGAGACCACCCTAGATCAACTCATTCACAAACTTGTCGTGAATACATCTAAGGCATTAATCGGTTAAAGAATCTTCATACGTGGAAAATATGTGTCGTGTCCATGTGATATGTATTTGGACCGGCATTGACATTTCATTTCATGCGCATGTGTATTGCTTATTCTTTATTTTGCTTATTCTTCATTTTTTGTCTTTTCTTGATCAATTAGGACAATCATAACACTTCTTTTGTAATCTTCATACCATCAATGGGAATTGAGCTTGAATAGGAGTTCATGAACTAAGTCTATCTCCAGGGGTGGCTCAGCCTTCACATTTTGAGTAGGCTACAAGACCTAGGTTTCTATCTCCCCACTAGGTGTCACCTCTAGGCTAGCAAATCAAAAATAAAGACTAGTGTACAAGGAATCATCCAGAAAAGAAGAATTGAGTTATGTAAATTCTGATTTGATATTAACGCTCAAAAGGACGATAAATAGCTCAAGGATGTCTCACAAGGTGTCATAATCGCCACGGGTGTTCTCTCAGTGCTCACAAGGAACCCTAAGTGCAATGAATCACGTAAATGTGTTTATTTAGCCTCGTGAGATGCATGTAGATACAAGAAATTATATAACCAAATTAACACGAATGTACTACCAATCGATTCTTCATAGAGTCATAAAGTCATATAAAGAGAAACTATGCATGATTGATTCAAGTGTGTCATTCTGAAGTTATATGCAAGTATGCGAAAGGTATGAGTCAGTGTTATTTTTTTGTTTTTTAAAACCCAGTACATGTACGTGCACAGTGTCACATGCGAATGCTCATCCCCCCCAACTAAAGTGGAACATTGTCCTCAATGTGAAAGCATAGGAGAAATAGAAAATACTGTGCACGGGAAAAGTAAGGCGTACCTGAGAGGCGAAATAATGGAAAACAAAGATCGAACTACGAGAAAATAGACCTGAAAAAAGATAAAATAAAAGGAAAATAAGGGAAAGAAAAACATCACAATTGTCTTGGCGGAGGCTCTGGAGGAATTTCGTCTGGTGGCCGCAGGTCTATAAATTGCATCGGCGGTTCTCCAAATTTGAGCTGCCACAATCAATCAGTTATCATACCTGCACGAAAATCAACCTCAAATGAATTAATGCGTGTCAAAATACCAAAAAATTTATGTGCAGGTCGACCCTCGTGTGTGGATAAGAAAGGGTCTTTATTCAACATTGTTTCCAGGAAATGTGCTTCTTTACGAACTAACGGTTGAGAGAAAGTGATCGGAATAATTACTTGCAGTTCTTCAGAAGCATTAACATTAAAGGTTTTACCTGGTTCTTTCGAAATTATATACTCACCAGACTGGTCACCCTCTTTATCGGGTGTACATAACATCATACCACTGCAGGAGTCTGCCTCCACATTAGGCTCCTTAACATCTAATTCAGGCAAGAGTGACGATTTCACGATTTCTGAGCTCGGAGTATGAGGTACCACAGGTTGGTACTTTGTATAAGTATCAATCTCATCATCAACTAAATGCTCCGCTTTTGGGCTCATTGCCTCTGATTTTTCTTTGAATTCATCTATTTCAGCCGTAACTTTCGGTGCTGGGACAACTGTTTGCCCGACGATGAGCATTTTAGATTGGGGATCGTCTTTCTCACTACTGAAGGTGATGGTGGCCTCTGCTATCTCAAGAGAAACATCATGTATTTGTTGTTGCCATTGCTGGTACTCTTGAGAACTAGGCTGAGGTTCCACGAGTGATTCCTTTTATTCTAAGATGTCCAACTACGTGCTCATCGCATTAATGGTATCCCGCAATTCATTATTATGATTGACTTGAGTTTGCACAAACTGCTGGAGCATGTTCGCCATCTCTGTTATGCTTTCCTCGAAAAGGTCTGATGGCATACAGCTCTGAGGGATCTATTGTGGCTGGTATTGAGGCAGAGGATCATTTGGATAATATGTTGGCTCATACGCTTCTCTACCACTAATTGTGTGGCGACCAAGTCATAAAATTATAATAATAGTATTCAAAACTGCATAATTTGGCGATTATGTACAACACATGTATAATAACTTAAAACATTTGTATCATCTGAACTTTTTATCAGTCATAGTTCTCCATTATACTATATATAATAAAAGCTATAAAACTGTATACATATACATAACTGTGTTCTTTCCCTGAGACTCGGTATGCCATGATTTAACCCCTCATGACAAGGTTGTGTAGCCCGTAGGCGGGACTTAACCTGGTTGGCCCTCCAAGTAAGTCACTATACTCTACACTACTTTAGCCCAGCCAAACTACATACACTCCTAAGCTCGGGACTGGCTGCTACCTCGTCAAACCGGCCCCCTCAACCCAGCGAGCTGGGGAGCTGCATACTCTCTGAGCACGGCTAATAGTACCCACGCACTATCTGAAATATGTGGTTGCACTCTATCTATATCTAGCAATGGTACCATGCTCTATATTCTGTGTCTGTACTATATCTATCTGTATACTTTCCTCAGGGATCTAATACTATATATATATATATATATATACATATATACTCTTTTACTGTTTTCATCATGTTTCCAAAATTACCATAACACTATATTAAGGTACTATAAATACTGTAATATCTGTAGCATCTTGATGCTATCTCTATATATTTGTTTGTATATTCTGTCTATATACTATGTCTGTATACTCTGTATGATATGGTAATAGGAAACATGGCATACTATAAACACTGTGTATACTATTCTGTATAAAGTTGTATATTTACTGATCTGAGTAAAATTATAATATTCTATTCAGGATAAATATCTGTGATATACTGTCTATATCTGTGTATTTTGTATAGCATGATATACTGTCAAAGCTATATAAGTTTTCATCACATGAAAATCTACTCAGGCCGCACAAGTATTTGAACTCATATTCTGTAAAAACTGTATAATAAACTGATATATGTACATGTCTATGAAATCTCTATTAACATTCTTAAAACTCCCAGCATAGCATATTTCCCTTACCTTAACTCTGAAAAGCCCCTATAAAATTCTGACTCTATACCCGTAGGGTTCCTAACTCAACATCCTGAAAACAAAATCCCCCAGAACAAAATATCAGTATTTTTTTACCTACAACATTTCTCATAACTGAGGGAAAGACAAACACTGAATTAAATGCCTTACCCTGAGATTGGGACGAAATCCAAACCAACTTTTCCAACAATCAGCTCCAGCAGACTTGCAAAGAGTTTCGCCAAGAGCGTCGTGGTAGCCTCAGATCTTCGATCCGGCATGAAATGGGCCCGAAAACAAAGAGAGAAGTGGGAGAGACCGTATGAGTGAGAGAGAGAGAGAGAGAGAGAGAGAGAGAGAGAGAGAGAAGAACACTGCAAATAGATAAAAATTTGAGTTTTTCACTATTTATAGGGCCAGATTCGTTGACGAGACACGTCACTTCATCAACTAGTCCTTTAATAAGTTCGTTAACAAACCTTACCTCCTCGTCGACGAAATTCAGACTACTAAAACTCCTCCCGGTATCTTCTCGTCGATGAAACTTGTCTTCGTCGACGAGGTCCTCTTATGCCTTCGTCAACGAATCCCCTGTATTCATCGACGAGGCCCCTAGAAATTCTCTTCCGCTTAATTATTCAAATAATATTATTATTCGGGTTGTTACAGTTATGATTCTAACCTTAATAAGCCAGACTTTATCGCACGCCTGTTGCACTATCTTTGGTCCCAAAACTAGTCTTTCTCCCACTTCATCCCAGTATAACGACATCTCCTACCATATAAAGCTTCGTAAGGTGCCATCCTAATGCTAGCCTGATAACTATTATTATAAGCAAACTCAACTAGCGGCAAATATTGGGTCCAACTACTCCCAAAATCTAGCACACATCCTCGTAGCATATCCTCAAGTATCTGGATTGTCCTCTTTGTTTGCCCATCTGTCTGAGGATGAAAAGTTATGCTTAATGTTAACTGTGACGCCATAGCCTCATAAAAGCTTTTTCGAAATTGTGACATAAATCGAGGGTCACGGTCTGAGACTATGGATACCAGCACACCATGAGCGTGAACCATCTCCTGAATTTACAACTCTACTAGTCTGTCCATAGAATAGCTGATTTTGATAGGGATAAAATGAGTGGTCTTTGTCAACTATTCTACGACCACCCATATACCATTTTGTCCCTGTCGCGCTGGCGGTAGCCCTGTCACAAAATCCATGGAGACGTGATCCCATTTCCACTCAGGGATGTAGAGTGGTTGCAATTGTCCCGCGGGTCTTTGGTGCTCAGCCTTTATCAGTTTGCACGTCATGCATTGCTTCACGAACTCAGCAATATCCCTCTTCATGCTGCTCCACCAAAAGGATTCTTGTAGATCTTGATACATTTTAGTACTACCGCGATGCATGGTGTATAGAGATCTGTGAACCTCCTCTCAGCATTCGCAGGAATGCACAGTCTAACATGGAACCTCGAAGTCCCGTCATCTGAAGTATTGAATTCTCCCCCCTATCCATCCTGTACTTTCTCCATTATCTCTACTAATTCTGGATCATTCCTCTGGGCAACTTTAATTTTTTCTTACAACGTAGGTTGTACCACCATGTTGGCAATGAATTCCGGGTGATCAACCACTATCAACTCCATGCCTAATCTCTCTAAATCCATCTAGATAGGGTGCTAAATCTCCACTGCTGACACCATTGCTCTTGCTGTTTTCCTGCTCAGTGCATCAGCCACCACATTTGCTTTTCCAGGGTGGTAGCTAATAGTCCAGTCATGATCTTTAATAAGCTTTAGCCACCTCCTTAGCCTCATATTTAACTCGTTCTGGATAAAGAAATACTTCAAACTTTTGTGGTCTGTGAAGATTTTGAATTTCTCACCATATAGATAATGCCTCCAAATTTTTAAAGCATATATCACTGCAGCTAACTCTAGATCATGCACCGAGTAGTTCTTATCATATTCTTTAAGCTACCTAGAAGTGTATGCAATAACTCTGCCATGCTGCATCAACACGCACCTAAGTCCCTTCTAGGCCACATCACTGCATATAATGAATCCATCCTCTCCCAATGGAATAGCTAACACTAGTGCAGTGACCAACCACTGCTTCAACTCCTGGAAGCTCTGCTCGTACTCATCGAACCATTCAAACCTCGCATTCTTCCTGGTAAGCCATGTCAAAGAACCTAATAATCTAAAAAAACCATCTACAAAGCGTCGATAATACCCTGGCAGACCTAGAAAACTCCTGATCTCCTAAATATTCCTCGACCTTGGCCAATCAATTACCGCTTCTATTTTGCCGGTGTCAACTGATATACCATCCCTATAGATCACATGCCCTAAAAAGGTGACCTGCCTGAGCTAGAATTCACATTTCTTAAATTTCGCGTACAACTCTCTTTCCCTCAATACCTATAACACCAGCCTCAGATGATGCTCATGTTCCTGAAAGCTTTTTGAGTAGACCAATATATCATCTATAAAAACCATAAAAAACTGGTCCAGATATTAATGAAAAACCCAATTCATAGGGTTCATAAATGCTACCGGTGTATTCGTCAGACCAAACGGCATAACGAGGAACTCGTAATGCCCATATATAGTCCTGAAAGTCGTCTTCGAAACATCCTCTACTTTAAATTTCGTCTGATAATAACCGAATTGGAGATCAATCTTGGAATAGACTTGAGTGCCCTGGAGTTGATCAAATATATCATCGATTCTAAGAAAGGGATATTTATTCTTTATCGCCACTTTGTTTATTTCTCTGAAATCAATGCAATTCCTCATGGTCCCATATTTCTTCTTCACAAATGAAACAGGTGCTCCCCAAGGTGACACATTGGGCTTGATAAAGCCTCTATCTAACAACTCCTACAACTGATCTTTTAACTTTTTCAATTCTGCTGGAGCCATTCTGTAAGGTGCTTTAGATATTGGTGTTGTCCCTGGTAGTAAATCCATTGCAAATTCTATCTCCTAATCTGGTGGTAAGCCAGGAAACTCCTCTGGAAAAACATTTGGGAATTCTCTAACCACCGGAATGTCAATCTATTTAGTTCTTCCTTTAGTAGCTCTTTTATGTAGGCAACGTATCCCTAGCAACTACCTAGAAGTAATCTCCTCGCCTGAATAGCTGACAGCAGCTGTGGCGAGGCACACACACGTGTACCCACAAATCTGTATTCTTGCTCACCTAGGGGTCTGAAAATCACTTCTTTCTGATAGTAGTCTATGCTGGCGTGATTAGCTACCAGCCAATCCATACCCAATATTACATCAAAACCCAACATATCTAGTATCACAAGATCAGCTGGTAGTACTTTCCCCTGAATGCACATTGGAAAGTTCCTAAGTACCTTCCTACACCTCACAGTAGATCCAGTTGGCATGGCAACAGACAACTTAACATCTAACAACTGTGCCTCTCCCCCAGCCACTTTAACATACTCCGACGATAGAAAGGAATGAGTGGCACCTGTGTCAAACAAAACAATAACTTTATATCATAATACAGTAAGTGTACCTGTGATAGCGTCTCTAGAAGTCTCGGTGTCTCTTGGCCTCAATGCATAGACCTTCATTGGCACCATGTTCCTCTACTGGCCTCCACGAGGCACCTGATGACCACCCCAATACGATTTGGGAGCTGGTGCATGAATCGACAGTCTTTGACATAATCGAGCCATGTGGCCAGGTCTCCCATAACGGTAGTAGACATTCTCCCCCAGCCGGCACTCACCTGGATGTCTCCGTTCACATCTAGGGTAGGTGGGATAAGACTGCCCACCCTGAAATCTGGTGTGCCCTATCGTCTACCTCTAACCCTCACCAAATCTACTTCCTCTCCAAGGGCCTCGGCTAGAACTCGCCAGAAAACCCAAAGGTGCGAGCCTCTTCTTCTAGTTCTGTATCTCAGTCTTTCTCGACAAACCCTCCTTCGCTATTATGGCCCTGTCAACCAGCTCTAAGAAATCTTGTATCTTTAGTACTGCCACCTGTCTATAAATGTCCCAATTAAAATTCCTTTCGAACATCCTGGCCTTTTTAGCATCATCTAGGACAATATAAGGGCAAAAACGTGACAACTTGATGAATTTCGCTGCATACTGCTAAATTGTCATCAATCCCTAAGCCAAGCTCAGAAACTCCTGTACTTTAGCCTCTTTGATCGACGAAAGATAGTATCTGTCAAAGAATATGTCCCTAAATCAGGCCCAAGTCATCGGCACTGGAATGGATCTCTGCTTCTCCAGTAACTTTATGGTCGTCCACTATCTCTAGGCCTCACCTGCCAACTTATATGTGGCATAAAGGACTCTCTGCTCATCGGTGCAATGATGCACCGTCAGTATCTTCTCTATTTCTTGTATCTAGTTCATGGCAACTGCAGGATCAGCTACTCTTAAAAATGTTGGAGGGTTCATCTTTATAAATTTCTCTATCGCGTAGCCCTATGCTGTAGACAGACCACCTTGCTCCTTGGAGCTTCGTGCTATCTCATTTATAACCTGCTGTGCTACACTATGCAATACCGCATTTCAATCCCCACCTCCAATGCCAGAAGGTCCTATTCCATCATCTCCACTAGCGTGGGTGCTAGTGCCTTTTGGATCCATCCTGAAATAACACCAGATTATCCTAAGAATATAAACCTCGTAATGCTATTCTAATTGAATATCTCTATACCTCCAATTTCTAATTTAAGGTTTAGTTTTACCATATAGAAATAGAAACTGATGATAGTTTACTATGGTTTTCTTAGAATCGTCACCCTACGAAAAACACAGAAACCACCCCAAAGATCCTGCTTCCAGACTACAGAATAGAGCCCTAAATTTCATCTTAATTCCTCAACATTAACTCACTGATCTATTCTATTATTCTTAAATTCTCATTTCTAAATTCTGGTATTGTTTTCCGCTATACTCTAGAGTCTACAGAACCTAGCAACCTAGGCTCTAATACCAAACTGTAACAATCTGATTTTTCACACCATTTTTTTAATAATAAAAATAATAATAAACATAATACTGACTGGTAAATATATCTTGTTCTCTGATACCCAAAAACATATTCATACCTAGGCAGCAAAAAACATAAAGTGTACAACCATAAACACAATACCAGAATATCCACCACTTATGTACACCACTCTAGTTTAAAAGTCCAGATCCCCTAAAATCTATACAAAATTACATCTCTCTAAAAACTACTTACCCTGTAAACAGGGCAGAACATATATCTCCTCTATCTATGAGCCCAGTCTGCTCGTCTAATTGGATCACCTAAAAATATTAAATTACTAGGATGAGACAACGCTTAATAAGACGAAATATGATATTACCAGTGTGTGGCATATGAGTTTCTGCAACTATATACATATATTGTAATTAACTGAATCTAAAATAACATGTAATAATAATATATAGTATAGCTCACACTTGTGTTTCTTAAAATACATCTGTTACTGAACTTTCTATTTGAATATACGTTTAATAGCTATAAGTAATATTGTTGTTGCTTATACATATATAATAGCTGTGAAAACTTCCCTGGATAGATTATTGTATGTAATGATTCAAATCCCCTCGTGACAGTGTTATGCAGCCTATAGGCGGGACTTGATCCTAGTTTGCCCTCTAAGATAAGTCAACTAAAACTCCACTGAGGTACGATTGGCCTTTCAACCTGGGTCTGTCTAGGGAGCACTGCAATCGCTCTCCTCCACCTGGATCAAATTACCAAGGAGTCTGCGATCTCTCCAACGGCACAATTGACCATAAAATGCCACACTCTAACTGAGATATGAGGTTGCACTCTCTCCACTATATAGCTACAGTACCGTGCTCTGTAATCTGATCTATAATGGTCCATCAGGGTCTGATACTATATATATATATATGCATATATAATACTCTGGTATATACATGTATTGTACTGTTTACCATGCTTCTGTTTCTACTATAATAGCCATAACACTGTAATAATTGTTCTGTATTAACTGTACTGTCTGTTTTGAACATATACTGTAATAACTGATTTGTAAAACTATATAGTTGTTTGTTATGACTCTAAGATCTGTATATAACATGCTCACTGTAAAACTGTATATTAGGCTTTCTATTAAACTGTGTTAAACTATGTAAATACATAATTCTATAAAATATTGGATAACCATAGCTCTAAAATAAATACTGTATAATTTGATCGGTAAATAATTGTATATTTTGTATATCATGATGCTATAAACTTATATACCTATTCTTGATTCTGTAAAAGTTGTATAAATTCAGTGTTGTACTCATGTTATTCATGCCACACAATAGTTAATAAGTCATTATGTATAATTTGCATAATTGTATAATATCTATTCTAAAAATATCCATAATCTTATACTGTCTTTATTGGTAAAAACTCTAATTTATCTGGCATAACATATTTCCCTTACCTAACTAGCTGGGAGGCTCACCCCCATTTTTATCCTCATGCTCTCGGCATACTATCCCCAAAATCCTAAAAAAATACATATATATACATATTTCCAATAAATCAATTATATATCCTCGAACCTACACACTCGTAATTTTCTGAACTATAATTTACCTGGGCTCCTAGAAATATTCACTGGGGTTCTCAAACCATGTCTGTAGGGTCCCAAAAATACCCTAGTCCTAAAATCATAACATCCTAATTTATTTCACATAACACCAGTATATTTCCATACAACACAAAATCTAAACTTAAGTAAGCCTAATAATACTGAAAATACACCAATAATCTACTTACCCTGACTTTGGGATGATGCCCAAGTTGGCCAAACCAACTATCTACTCTAGCAGACTTGTAGAGAATCTCCCCAAGATCAACGTGACGACTTCTAATCATCAAAACGGGGAGAAATGGAGTGAGAAATCTAAAGAGAAGGGGAGATAAATTGAGCAGGAGAGAGAAAAATAGAGAAAAAATAAATTTCTCTCACTGAATACCAATTTTCTGCTGTTTATAGACCTTTGGACACGTGGCCTCGTCAACGAGCCATGTCATCTCGTCGATGAAAGCAAGAAAGGAGTTCGTCGATGAACTCGTACCCTCATCGATGAATTTTAGGCTATAAAATCACCCTTCTCGATTTCTTTTCGTCGACGTGACACATGTCCTCTTTGATGTGCCCAAGTAGGCAATTCATCGACGAACTCTCTGTGTTTGTCAACGAGACCCTACTGCATCCTTTTGAAATTTTCTTTTTCTTTACTTCCTGTCAACGAGACCCTACTGCATCCTTTTGAAATTTTCTTTTTCTCTACTTCCTTTTTATTTAATTACTATAAATTTTTCTGGGTTACTACAGAAGGGTTTTGGTTAGAATTGCTAGTATTTTTTTTTTTTTTTTTATGACCTTAGAACCTTATTGTTGTATAGGGATTTTTATTGTAACACAGGTTAATTTTTAGTGCTCTAGTAATGGTTATGGAGATCTTCCACTGTTTTGTTATATGGTATCAGAGATTTATTTTAAATAACACTCCAGACCTCAGTTTCAGGTTTAGGGTGTTACACCTTCAATAGGGTGGAACCACCCTCTCCAAGCATACCCCACGCTCGGCACGGTTCACTACCCGAACTGCAGGGATACAAAGAGAATAAAAGTTTTACGCACAAGAAAGGGCATGTCAAAAGCTAATTTGTACAATTATAAACTATATGCACTCTTACAAGATGAGATTTAAGCTCAATAGAGTTTAGGGTTTCCTCACTCAAAAATATTTTGAAATAAATGAGAATAGATGTGAGTAAATGATCTTTGATTTAAAAGATAAAGTAAGCAATAAATGTGTAGAAACCTAGAAAATAATAATAATTAAATAACAGAGAGAAAATGAAATTAAAAAGGGGATTAAAGCAGGGTTCGTCAACGAACTCCCATGTCGTGTTCATGGATGAGTTTCGGCGTTCGTTGAAAAAGAGATACCAAGGGGGTATTTCAAACCCATTGGTTTGTCGACGAGCTCTTCACCTTCGGTTTGTCAACAAGTACACGTGGCTTGTCGACAAGGCCACGTGTCAAGTTGCCTATAAATATATTGAAATCAGGATTCAGCATGAAATCTCTCTCTCTCTCTCTCTCTCTCTCTCTCTCTCTCTCTCTCTCTCTCTCTCTTATTTTCTCTCTCTACCCTCGGTTCCTTCTCCTTCTCTCTGCAAATTCAGCTCCGTTTCTCCTCATTTCGATGATCAGAAGCTACCACATTGATCTTAGGGAGATTCTCTACAACTTAACCGGAGCATAATTTTAGTTTAAGGAGTTTAGGCACCATCCCAAAATTAGAGTAAGTGGGTTATTTAAGGTTTAATTGTTTAGTAGGCTTTTCTAAGCCTAGATTTTGTATTAAATATTGATATACTGGCGTTTGGGATGATTAAAGTAGGGTGTTATAATTTCAGGGTGTGGGGTTCCAAACACTTCAAGCATGGATTGAGAAGCCCCATAGTTATCATCTTAGGAAACTAGGTAAATGGTAAATAGTTCATAGTTTATAAATATGGGTATAATAATTCTGGATATTCAGTTGAATGATAGGGATATATAATATATATATAATTTCAGGGTTTGGAATTACGAGCGTCTTAGGCATGAGATAGAGAAATAATAAATAGAATTCAGATATTCATGTAAGGGGAAATATGTTATGCTAGATAATTTTGAGGTTTTACCAGTAAAATCATAGTATCTGAATATGAGTTACAAATTATGGTTATGAACTATATAGAGCATGGAAGTTATACAGTATTACAGTTTATATTATAGAGTTTTATTTAATTGTGTGGCATGAGAAAATATTGGAATATTTATAGAATTTTATACAGATTTATAGACTTATGATTATATATTTTTTACAGAGTATGAAATACAGTTTTATTCACAAAACTAGGGCTATACAGAGTTTTATAGAATTACAGTTTACATGGTTATACCGAATTATAGTTTACATGGTTATACAAAATTAAAGTATGCAGTAGTTTACAAAACATGTTAATACAGTATTTTATACAATCATAATTATATAAAGTTTTACAGTACCATGATTACACAAAATTTTATAGTACCATGACATACAGAGCATAAAACCATGACATACAGAAATATAGTTATACAGAATTACAGTTATATAGAGATTTACAGCGTCATGGTTAATACAAATGATATAGAATCATGGTAAAATAGATAGATCCTATATAGAAATAGTATTATATAGTATCAAACCTTGATGGAACAAAGCAATTTACAGAGCACGGTACCGTAGCTATACAGTATAAACAGTGCAACCATATGTCTCAGATAGAGTATGGTACAGTCGATTGTGCCACAAGTAGAGTAGAGGACTCCCTGGTGTTCGGACCAGGTCTAGTGGGGCCTTTCGTGCTAAAGGCATATATAGATGCATAGAGTTAGGCTGACATTGGAGGGTCAACCAGTGTCTAGCCCCCCCTACAGGCCGCACAACCCAGTCATGAGGGGTTAAATCATGACATACAACCATCTAGGGGAAGTTTTCAAAGTTATGTATTGTTATTTCTGGTGCTTATACTTTTTTTTTATAAGCAAATAAGGAAGGAGGAAAAACATGAAGGGGGTAGCATAGCAAAACTCGTCGACGAAAGGCCTATGCTCATCGACAGGGGAACAACAGAGGTTCGTCAACGAAGGCTCTGAAGCACGTCGACGAATAATTATCGAGAGTAGGAAATTCCAAACTTCTTGCATCATCGACGAGAGCCCTATATTCATCAACGAAGGTTCTTCTTGGTCTCGTCGATGAAGCCCCTGTATTGGTCGAGGAAGGGCGCTTGGGCTGCGGCAGTTTTCTGAAATTTTAAATTTTTGAACGTTGCGGGGTTGGCCAAATGGGGGGAAACTTCCAAGGAAACTCTATACATGTCATCTGAGCATATTTTGAGAGTGAGAGTGATCATTATTGAAGTGTATTGTGTACATTGTGATTTCCATAGTGAAATTTGTGTGCCTTTTGCTTCGATGGAAGTAGGCTTTGCCGAACCACGTAAATCTTTGTGTTGTTGTTCTTATTGATTGTGTTATTTATTTCTTATTGTTTATTCCATTGTGCAATTTCATTATACGATCCATATCACAACAAATTGGTATCAGAGCGATTGTTGTTATGGCATCGGGATCGTCTTCTACAAGAGTTGACATTGTCAAATTCGATGGAATCGAAAATTTTGGTTTCTGGCTGAGGAGAGTGAAAGACATTCTTGTGCAATAAGGAATGACTAAGGCTCTACTTGATACTCAACCGGAAGGAATGGATGAGGCAACATGGCTAGATTTGAAAGTAAAGTAAAGGCAGTGTCGACAATACACTTGTGTTTGGCCGATGAATTTCTTTATCGGGTGATGGAGGAGGATTCTCCAGCAGCTATTTGGCGAAAGTTAGAAAGTCGGTACATGTATAAATCCCTCAATAACAAACTTTTTCTTAAGCAGCGTTTATATTGGCTTAATATAGTAGAAGGATCTAGTCTAAATCAACACATCAATGTGTTTAATCAAATCATAAATGATCTTACGAGAGTTAATGTGAAGTTTTATGAGGATGATAAGCCTTTGATGCTGTTAAATTCTTTGCCCTCGACTCATACCTACGAAAATCTCTTAACTACTCTTATGTGAGGAAAAGAAACACTTGATTTGGAAGAGGAAGAGGTAACAAGTGCTTTGTTAAATTTTCATCAAAGGTTCAAAATATGTTGTAAGTACCCAGGAAATTTTAAACAATTTGAAATAATAAGGAAGATAGAAGGGAAGAAAGATTAAATTTGAAAGGGGTAGCAGAAGCATTCGTCGACGAACAGACTAGTCTTGTCAACTAATGTTCTATATTGGCTCGTCGACGAGGGTACATGTCTCGTTGATGAGAAATTACCGAGAGGAGTTTTTCACATGACTGAAATTCATCGATAAGTTGGCTGTCTCATCGACAAACTATGTACTAGGACTCGTCGACGAATCCACGTGTCTCGTCAACGAATCCCTGGGTATAAAAGTGGATTTCTTTTCATTCCAGTGCAAATTTTCTGCATATTCCCCTTCTCTCTCTAAAAATTTTGGCCATTCCACCTTCTCTCTTCGATTTTGGGCCGGATTTAGCGCGGTTCGATGATCGAAAGCTACCACGAGACTTCTGGGAAGATTCTCTACAATATAGGCGGAGTGGATCCTTGATTTGAGTAGTTTGGGAAACATCCCAAAACCAAGGTAAGTGAAATATTTTGGAATTTTTTTAACAAATATTATCCTTTGGAGCTTAGGAAGTACTATCGGAGTATTATACTAAGATTTGAGGAACTTGGAATTTTGGATTTCAGGGTCTCGTTTTGTTAATTTTGGGTTGAATTTCGAGGAGCATGTAAAGGGAAAGATTTTATAATGACTTTTTCATAAATTTAAATGACTAGTTTCAAGTACGAATTTTTATATACATACAGGTATAATTTTCTAAACCTTGCTGGTATTGAAAATAATGTTTTTAGGTAGATAAATTATATTGGGAAAAATCATGTGGTTGAAACCATTTTTGATTATTAAATGATTGTGATTAATGTGGAATGAGGAATTATTGAGACTGCGAATATTGTTTGGCTATGAAGTCTACCTGGATGAATATATTGATTGATTGCGGATACTGATGTTGTGTATACTGTGGTAGGATTATGGATGTGTTGAATGATTGGTTTGCAATTGACTTGTGTTGTGATTCATGTAAATTGCGATATAGCGTTAGCAGTGGTATGAGGAGGTCGTTATATGGGTGTTTATATTGGGAGGTAAACATTGGCAGTGGTATGAGGAGGTTGTTTACCTATTTATTATGAACGGAGTGGTTGTCTTGTAACCTGTGTGGGTCGGTAGTCTTGTGTGGACCACTCCTGTGTGGACATTGATGCTATGTGGTTTGGTAGTCCGGTGTGGACTAGTCCTATGTTGACATTAATGCTATGTAGATTGATTAGTCCTATGTGAACCAGTCCTATGTGGATAATTGTGTTGTGTTAATTCTATGTGGATTGATTATGGTATGGGTGTATGTGTGAAATTTTGTGAAGTAACGGATTGATTCGATATGTTACATGTGTGAGGTTCTATGAAACAAATATGGTCAGCAGTATGTGATTTTAATTAATTAAGTATTTTGGGTAAAGTAGATTACTCCACCCGAGAGCTTGCTGAGGAAAGCGAGTACTCTGGTAATTATTTATGGATACCAGAGTAGAGGGAAGCCACTTGTGTGGGCGGGTGATCTTCCCCATTCTCGATGACTTTACTTGGATACATTACCCGAGGGCTTACTGAGAAAGGTAAGTGCCCTAGTGTTAGCACTAGAGTAGAGGGAACCTACTTGTATGGCCGGGTAGATTTCCCTATTCTCAAAAATTAATAATAAAGTATTAATGGTTATGAATATATGAATGGATGATGATGACATTGATCTTGTGTGATTATGGGCATGATATCTGGGCTTCTTGTGGATTGTGTGTACACGTTAGATGGATATTTTAATTGTATAATAAACACTTCAGCCACACACTATTGTAAACTATTTCTTCCTTTCTGAGAGGTGTCTCACCCCGTCATATGTTAAATCTTTTCAGGTTATTCAGGTGATCGAGCTTAGGTAGCTCCAGGGCAGGGTAGTTTTGTGAGTGGAATTGGAACGGATATGTTTAGTTTTATGTTTCTTTATATTTTATCCATGTTTGTATTATAGAGTACATGACCATATGATATGAGTTTGTTGATGTACAAATATAAAACTCTGGTATATTATATTCGAGGTTATTTTATTATTATTTTTCATTGCGTTATTGGTATTGGAGATGCATGTTGTTCTCATAACACCCCAGGGCCCACATGGCGGGTCTGAGGGTGTTACAGTTGGTATCAGAGCATAACGATTTTTCGGACTTTAGGAGGATTAATACCAGAGTATTTGAATAAGGGTAGGAATGGGTAGATTAGGGAATTGACAGGAGTTTGAGGTTCTTTCGTAGCTTGGAGGTAGAAATCCTTTGACGGACGTCTGTGATTTTTTGAATGAATTGGCGGTTTCAGAAAACCATAGTAAATCCATTGACGGTGATGTTTCCAAGTAGTGAAACTAAAATTTGGAATTTAAATTTGAAAATTTAGATGATTGTGGATAAATGGATGTTGGATGCTTAAATTAAGGATATGTATATTAATCTAGTTTTACGTTATGGTGTTTATGTCAAATATTTAAAGATGTGGAGATTCTAAATTGCCTTGTTATACATGTATATTCAGGGATGGATTCTAGAGGCATGGGTGTGGATGAAGGAGGAGGAAGCGAGATGGGAGTTTCCAGCGGGGATGAGATTGACACCTCTCGGCTGTTACGAGGAATAGGTTAGGGAAGAAATGAGACAAGATTTTGAGGGAACAAGCTATCCAACGGTGCATTAGGGTTGCACCATTGATCAGTTTACACGTCTGAAACCCTCGTATTTTGAGGGTGGCACTGATCCGATTAAGGCTGAGATGTAAATGCAAGAAATAGATAAAATTCTTGTTGTGTTGAATTGTATCGAGGAGCAGAAAGTCCTTTTTAACACTTTCAAACTAGCTGGAGAAGCTGAATGATGGTGGCATGTGATGAAATTATTAGAGGAACAACGAGCAGTACCAATAGCAATGAACTGGGGTTGCTTCAAGCAAGTCTTTTACGACCGATATTTTCCCGCCACCACCAGAAATGCAAAGGCAGAAGAATTTTTCAGCTTCTCTCAGGGGCGCCTCACTGTTCAGTAGTACGCTGCTAAATTTTTGGAGTTATCCCATTTTGCACCTTCTGTGGTTCCAAATGAATATCATAAGGTGAGGTGGTTTGAGAGGGGCCTAAATCAGAGGATCAACAAGCATATGGCGTGTTTGCAAATTCAGGATTTCACGGAGTTAATGGAGAAAGCTACGGTGGCAGTGTCAAGTCTGCAAAGAGGTATAGAGGCATCAGAACAAAGGAAGAGGCCTGTGTCTCCATGACCCCAAACAAATGTCAGGCAAGGGTCATAGAGGGGAGACGGAGATGGAGTAGACCAGAGATTAGAAAGAGGTAATCGGGGTTGATAGGGTGACTTGTCACGTCCCCACTGCCCTAGGTGTGATCAGCGGCATTGGGGAGAATGTTGGGGCAAGAGTGTTATATGCTACAGGTGCGGTAAATAGGGTCACATAGCCCAGGAATGTCGAGAACCACTGAATTATGCACCAACCCTGAACCAAAATCAAAACCAAAGGAATAACTCAATGCCTCGAGGCGGCGGAGCCCAGCGCGCGTTTACATGTTGGGTACGCCTGAAGAGGGCAACACTAAAGGCCCAGTTAATATGTTTATGTTAATATGTGTATTCATGTTGTTTAACCTTGTGTGATTTGATGTTGCATATGTTGGAGTTGTTTAAAATTTGTGAATGTAGTTGATTAGCTTAATGGTGTGTAAATGGGTGACTAAAAAATTTCAAGGATGAAATTCTTTTAAGAGGGCGAGAATGTAACAACCCGGGAAATTTTAAACAATTTGAAATAATAAGGAATATAGAAGGGAAGAAAGATTAAATTCAAAAAGGGTGGCAGCATGCATTCGTCGACGAACAGACTGGTCTCGTCGACAAGGGTACGTGTCTCATCGATGAGAAATTACTGTGAGGATTTTTTCGCATGACTGAAATTCATCGATGAGTTGATTGTCTCATCGACGAACTATGTACTAGGACTCGTTAACGAATCCCTGGGTATAAAAGTGGATTTCTTTTCATTTGAACGCAAATTTTCTACATGTTCCCCTTCTCTCTATAAAAATTTTGGCCATTCCACCTTCTCTCTTCGATTCTGGGCTGGATTTAGCTCGGTTCGACGATCAGAAGCTACCACGTGACTCCGACGAAGATTCTCTACAATATAGGCAGAGTGGATCTTTGATTTGAGTAGTTTGGGAAACATCCAAAAACCAAGGTAAGTGAAATATTTTGGAATTTCTTTAACAAATATTGTCCTTTGGAGCTTAGGAAGTACAGTAGGAGTATTATACTAAGATTTAAGGAACTTGGAATTTTGGATTTCAAGGTCTCGTTTTGTTAATTTTGGGTCGAATTTTGAGGAGTAGGTAAGGGGAAATATTTTATAATGGCTTTTTCATAAATTTGAAGGATTAGTTTCGAGTATGAATTTTTATATACATACAAGTATAATTTTCTAAACCTTGCTGGTATTGAAAATAATGTTTTTAGGTAGATAAATTATATTGGGAAAAATCATGTGGTTGAAACCATTTTTGATAATTAAATGATTGTGATTAACGTGGAATGAGGAATTATTGAGACTGCGAATATTGTTTGGCTGTGAAGTCTGCCTGGTTGATTGCGGATACTGATGTTGTGTATACTGTGGTAGAATTATGGATGTGTTGAATGATTGGTTTGTGATTGACTTGTGTTGTGGTTCATGTAAATTGCGATATAGCGTTGACAGTGGTATGAGGAGGTCGTTATATCTTACCTGGTATAACCGTCATATAACGTTGGCAGTGGTACGAGGAGGTAGTTATATGGGCGTTTATATTGGGAGGTAAACATTGGCAGTAGTATGGGGAGGTTGTTTACCTATTTACTATGAAGGGAGTGGTTGTCTTGTAACATGTGTGGTTGGTAGTCCTGTGTGGACCACCCCTATGTGGACATTGAGGCTATGTGGTTTGGTAGTCCTATGTGGACCAGTCCTGTGTGGACAATGATGTTATGTGGTTTGGTAATCAAATGTGGACCAGTCCTGTGTGGACATTGATGTTGTGTGGATTGATTAGTCATGTGTGAACCAGTCCTGTGTGGACAAATGTGTTGCGTTGATTCTGTGTAGATTGATTACGATATGGGTGTATGTGTGAAATTCTGTGAAGTGACGGATTGGTTGCGTTATGTTACATGTGTGGAATTCTATGAACAAATGTGGTCAGCAGCGTGTGATTTAAATTAATTAAGTATTTTGGGTAAAGTAGATTACTCCACCCGAGAGCTTGCAGAGGAAGGTGGTACTCTGGTAATTATTTTTGGATACTAGAGTAGAGGGAAGCCACTAGTATGGGCGAGTGATCTTCCCCATTCTCGGTGACTTTACTTAGATTCATGACCCGAGGGCTTACTGAGAAAGGTGAGTGCCCTAGTGTTAGCACTAGATCAGAGGGAACCTATTTGTATAGAAAGGTAGATTTCCCTATTCTCAGAAATTAATAATAAAGTATTGATGGTTATGAATATATGAATGGATGATGATGACGTTGATCTTGCGCGATTATGGGCATGATATCTTGGCTTCTTGTGGATTGTGTGTACACGTTAGATGGATATTTTAATTGTATAATAAACACTTCAGCCACACACTATTGTAATCTATTTCTTCCTTACTTAGAGGTGTCTCACCCGTCATATGTTAAATCTTTTCAGGTTATCCAAGTGATCGAGCTTAGGTAGCTCCAGGGCGCGATAGTTTTGTGAGTGGAATTGGAGCGGATATGTTTATTTTTATGTTTCTTTATATTTTATCCATGTTTGTAATATAGAGTACATGACCATATGATATGAGTTTGTTGATGTACAAATATAGAACTCTAGTATATTATATTCAAGGTTATTTTATTATTATTTATGCTGCGTTATTGGTTTTGGAGACGCGTGTTGTTCTCATAACACTCTGAGGCCCACGTTGCGGGCTAGGGGGCGTTACATATGTGATGAAGGAGAAGAACTTGTGGTAAAGGGTTGTAATGAGTGAGGCAAAGGAAATTTTAAAAATGGGTCTAATAAAAAATCCCAGAATCAATCCAAGAGGAAGAAGGAAATTCGGTGTTATAAATATGGTAAAAAGGGGCATGTGAAACCGAAGTGTCCAGATTGGAAGATAGGAAATGCTAATAAGCATGATAGGATTTCTAAATCTGTGAATGTTATTCTAGAAGAGGATTCAGCGGAGTCGGATAATCTGATGACCTCTTGGATACTTGACTCGGCACTTCTTATCATATGACTCCAAACAAGGAGTGGTTCAACACTTACAAGTTAGAAAATTCTGGATCAGTTCTTATGGGTAATGATGCTTCTTGCAAGATCGTAGGCATAGGAAATGTAAAGATAAAAATTTTTGATGGTGTTGTAAGAATATTGTGTAATGTAAGACATATACCGGAGTTGAGAAAAAGTTTAATGTCTCTTGGCACTTTGGATTGTAATGACTTTAATTACAAGTCCAAAGGTGGAGTCTTGACGGTATGGAAAGGCAATCTGATTGTAATGAAAGGGCATAAACTAGATGGAAATATTTACACATTGTAGGGAACTACCATTGTAGGTGGAGTTGCAATCGTGGATGCTGAATTAGATGAGACCGTCTTGTGGCATATGCATCATATGAGGGAACATGGCACGAAAGAACTACACAAGAGAAAATTTTTGAAAGGTTTGAAAACATGTCAGTTGGAATTTTGTAGGTTTTGTGTTCTTGAAAAACAAAACAGAGCAAAATTCAGATCAGCTACTCACAAGACAAAAGGAATTCTTGACTATGTACATTTAGATATTTGGGGCCCAGTAAAAGTTGCATCAAAGGATAAACAAGTGTACTATGTGAGTTTCATTGATGATTACTCACAGAAGGTTTGGGTTTACTTCATGCATCACAAATCTAGTACGTTTGCCAAGTTTAAGATTTGGAAGACTGAAGTGGAAAACCTGACAAGGAAGAGAATCAAATACTTAAGGTAAGATAATGGGACTGAGACCGCTCATTCTCGGTTTATGGAGTTTTAAGCGGAGTAGGGAATCAAGAGACATTTTACAGTTTGCCAGACACCTCAGCAAAATTGTAAAGACCCGAAAAATTAAAAGGACTAAAATAATTAGAAAAGAAAATAAATAAAATAACAGATAAATAAATAAAAGGAATGGGGTGGGAAAAAAATTAATTAAATTAAATTAAGATAAATTAAATAATTAAATAATTTGTTATTTAATTAAATATTTTTACATTGGATTTAAAAAAAAAACTAGCTGAAATAAGAGAAATATATATATATATATATATATATATATATATATATGTAAAGTTAACGGTAAAGTAAAAGATAAGAAGAAAGAAGAAGAAGGAAGAAGAAGAAAGAAGAAGAAGGATTGCAGAGCTGCACGCACCCCCCCCCCCCTCTAAAAATATTTCCAACCACTCTATCTCCGTCTCTTTCCTTCTCTCAATTACTCGGTGAGTTTGTGACGGATCAGGAAACGGAAGGTGTCGTTGGAATCCTGATTCTACTGCCGACATTTCTATTGGAGTAGATTTTCGATGGGAACGGCTTAAGCACTGCTCTTGGGGAAAGGTAATTTTTCTACATTTTCTCAATTTCGTCGTTAATATTCGGTTAAATCGACGATCGGACACCACCATGGGGTCCTAGTCGTCGTCATTTTGACGTAGGTAATTTTTCAATTGGGATTTTTTAGGCCCTACTCCAAAGCAATAGTGGGATTTGAGAAATTTGGCAATTTGGTTAAATTTAAGGGTATTATTATTTATTTAGGAATTATGGCCCTAGGAAATATTTAAATAATATTTTATTCAGGAATTATTTATTGGAACTAGGAACTTAATTTTAGGGTTCGGGTGAGCGCCGCAGGTACTTTTCAGAGTCCCTGTTGGAGTAGTACAAGAAACCAGGTAAGGAAAAAAATATATATTAAATCAGAAGTTTTATGAATTTAATGGAAAAATAAATTGTGTTATATGTACGTGTAATTTTTCAGTATGGGTAAATTGCTAGTCATTTTAAT